>NC_136617.1:25549742-25559742 GCF_933228915.1 Telmatherina bonti | reverse complement strand
TCGAAAGGGAAAGTGGATGACTATGCAAAAGCGTGATGAGTGGGAGCCAAAAAGAAGGGAGGGAAAAAGTGGGATGATTAAAAGGTGAAAGATCAATAAAGAGAGTGAAAGGGGAGGAGGGAAGGCATGGTGACAGCAGGAAACAGAAGTAGAGGGGTGAGTAACAAGAGGAACAAAGAGTGGACTTCACCTGCGGGTATCCCTGCTGATCTGATATCTGGAAGAGGTAGATGGTGTCCCTGAGGGCCGCATTCTTCAAAGCCAGGGTAAATATCAGGGTAAACTCATCAGGTAAGCCATGAGGGAACACCTGACTGCAACACACAGGTTCAAAAGCCAGATTGCAAAAATAAATAAATAAATAAAACATATTCATATATTGCAAATACAAAGTGAGCAAGTTTAATAAGAAAGTACCTTTTATTAAAAAGGAATGAGACCTCTCTTAATGTGTGAGTTTAAATGACACAAAATGGCTAAATGTGAAAACCTGACGAGTTAAAAATGGAAAAGTCATTTTGAAAATCGTTTATAGATGTAATATACAACCATAGCTTAGTCATACAACTTACATGTGAACATTTATGCATCATTGCTTCAAATCAAACTTTATTTCTAAAGTGCTTTTCATCCCAGAGGCAACACAAAGTGCTTTACATGATAAAACCAAGCTGTGCAGATTAAAATAAAACAAGCCTTCACACACCGTAATATACACAACAGCTGTAAAACACTCTCGTTCTCTTTCACAGTCATACACACACAAGGACAGACAACTATGACTCCCCACCTAATGTCTCTTACTAAATGTAGGCAAAAAGAAACAAACTAAATAAAATATTATATTCATTAATAAACCTCTGACTTGATACTGACATTGCTCAAGTGATGAGTACAAGTGGATGTTAGGATGGTATACAGGCTGAAAAACATGCACTGCACAGTGTTGAGGGGCAGCAAGCATGATGCCGAGGACCAGAAATGATAAATAGTATGTAGAGTGTTGTGACAAAATGGACTAGTGACCTGTACAACCCGTACAAGGTGCGTGTTTCCTGTCTCACGCCTGCTTATTGCTGAGATAGGCTTCCCCATAAACCTGACTAAGTGGAATGGAAAATGAAAGAATGAATCTGGAGTGCCAGGCCGATCATGTGAGAACCAGTAAAGCAGCTTGAGGTGTCTAACTAAACTAGTTTGTATGCGTTGCTGCATTTATTTATACAGCTACATTGAAAAAAAAAGAAAAAAAGAAGTGTTTTAAATTCAAATGAACAAATCAAGCTCTTCAAACAGCCCACAAAGCTGTTTCATAAAACTCTACCTTGATAGTTACATTCATTCACTACATGCAAATATTTTTGCAATAATCTAAAGGTCCAATCACACATGGATTGGACGTTGAAGTTCTGCTGGGAAAGGCTGTACCTTTAACAACTGCTTGTTTGGTGCTGTACTGGTACTGTCCAGAAAGACCTCAGACCAAGAAGGAATAAAGCCACAGAAGGAAAAAAAAAACATCACATTAGGAATTAAACCAAAAACAGAACTCTTTCCACTTGAGCCAGCTTGTTCGCAGCAAGAAAACTGTGGAACTACACCAAATTTATGCAGTCCTGGAGATATTTCTTTACCTTGGTGTTGAAATATAAGGTGGTTTAACAAAAAGCCGGCCAGTATGAGCAGCAGGCTAATTAGCCGTTTGTCAAGTAAGTTGTTCTACAATGCACTCTACTTAATTTCCTCTCTTTGGTTTACTAAGAAGTCCTTTCACACTTTAAGCAAACCACACCAGGGTTTACTAACATTAGGTCCACAACTAAGTACTAATGAGCATTCACATTACGCCAAACAAACCATACTATCTGGGAAAACATCAATGAAAGAACCCTCAATAAAAACTAAGCCATATGTATCTCTATGCCGGTTATCTTCAAGCCTGAGGATGGGAAAAGTTTGACTACATTTTTATGAGCACAGATACAAAATAATTCTTTGTATGCTTGTATTCCCACTATGCTTTACTCCTGTGTGAGTATGTACAGACTGTATATATTCTCTGCCATTTCTTCAATCCATTTTCCCTTATAAACATTATGCATTCTTTCCACATAGATCCTGAGACTAAAGCAGGAACTACAATGCAAAGCCTTTGTGTGTGACCTTCTGGAATTAACTTTTATAGCAGATATGATCTGGCAGGCATCATCCTTCAGTTTTGGTCAAGGTCATTAATGCGTACCAATGCAACGTAGCCTGCACACACTGTCCATGGAGGTGTGTACTATAGATGTGTTGAGAGATAAGGGTTCAAAACCAAGCCCTGTGCATGCTCACTGGGATGGTAAACACTTTGAAACATTCTGTCTTGCTCCGTTTTGATTTTTTCCTTTTCATTGCATGCACACACACACACACACACACACACACACAGACAGATATGCATGCAAAATTGTTGATGCTGGCAGCTGGTTCCCCCACTCCTAGAAGTGGGGTGACAGTGATTTATGACTGAGTGAAGATCCAAGGGAAAACAGCCGGCTACAGGATGTCAAAACAGAGGGAAGACTTGTGGGGAAAAAGGTGAATAAGAAAAAAAAAATGTACTTGAGAAGACAGATGAAAAATAGCAAACAGAGGGACGGAAAACTACAGATAGGGGTCAAAGAAATCTGAGTTAAAACTGAAAATGGATAAAAATTGGACTGTAATAAGTAATCCATGGTGAAATGCGTAGAAAGACAATTTGAGGAAGGAAAAGGAGAGTACGTGAAATGCCAAACAGCCACTGACAGGGAAACAGAGTTGTTCCGCTGTCGATTAGAGAAATGAGCTGCAGGGCACAAAACCGCTCACAAAAAATATCGACTTTTTAAGGTGAAAGTACTGCACCTCTGCCTATTACGTTCAGGGTTCTTGCAAAAAAAAAAAAAAAAAAAAAAAAAAAAAAAAAAAAAATCTAAACCTATGGACACACAAACACACACCACAACAGCTAAGAGATAAATCACTCAGTACAGCCAAGACAGATTCAGATCGCCCAGCTCTCAGAGAAAGTTACTTCTGGCTCCTTTGTTTAAAAAAAAAAAAAAAAAAAAAAAAAAAAAGATATAGCGCTAGAGAGCAACTGGAAAATCAGTGTGAGCCCAAGAGGCGCAGGGGAGGAGGGAGAGGAAATCTAATGGCGAAAAAAAAGCAGACCTCTACTTCAAGTAGGGAATACCACCTGGAGACATGTATAGGCACCCAGACATTGGGTTCTAAGTGTGCTAGAATCAATTACTTTTAGTAGCTCAGGCCTGTGCCTTTGGGTTTATTACACACAAACAACTGGTGGGAATTTTAAACAGCCGGTATCTGATATGTGTCTCGTCTAATCATTTGGAAGACGTTTTTTTTTTTTTTTTTTTTATCTTAAGTGACTTGCACATGATAATTGATCAGATAACCAGAGTAATTAATCTAACATGCATGTCTTGTGGGTAGTCAGAGTACACACAGAGAGCCCATACACACACATACAGAACATTCAAATATGTTCAAACCTCCCCCTTGGCAAAGATTGAACAAGCAATGCTGGAATGCAATGAGGCTGCAATGCTAACCACTATGCCACCATGGAAGAAAGAAGTCAAACTACACGTAACAAATGCCTTTACTATACTTTGTGTTTTCCGGTTCCTCTTTCCTCTTATTTTTTTGTAATTTAAACAATATGAATAATTTCACAATTAAGCCAAATTTGCATTCAGCGTCGGGTCTCTGGACACATCTGGTGAGCCACACATTCAATATTCACCTGGAAAGCAATTACTCTCCAAAAGTATACATTTCTTTTCACACTGACCCATATTTTCCTTCATTACCCTCCCACATCAGAGAAACTGTTTACAATCATTCCAGCCTTCACCTTTGCACAATCACCTGTGGCTACCTCTAATTTATTTGCACAGTTGTGGTCAACATCTCATATAATCTATTAAGAACAGCAAAGTGTAAACAAACTCTAAATGTTGCTGTGGGAGTATTCACTAAATGTACTGCAATTTGGTTGTAAACAACTGCTGTTTGGCCTTGTTCCATAATACTCCAGAATTTTTTCAACATCTAGTTGCATAGAAACAGGCAAAATAATCAGATCTCATTTTGCTGAGACTGGAATCCATGTGACCAGATGTGAGTGGTGTCTATTTCAGCCTCAACAGACAACTGACAGAGATGGGAGACAAGCGTCTTTATCTGGCTGTCACTCATTGGTGTTAGCCTGGATTTGGTGAATGGATTAGCTTTAGACACGAGGCAAAGAAAAGAAAAAAAAACCTCTTTCCAATTACTGTACACCCGTCTAACACTTCAATCAAACTCAGCTGTGATGAATTAAAAAGCCTCTTGAGTGACAGAGTGCCTTAGCTGGCTGGAAGCCATTTATTAACCTGCTTCCCAAACATAAGAGTATATATAAGCTCTGGAGGGTGGGTAAAACCCAGTAGAAGAGAATACATTCAGAAAGGAATTTGCTCACAGCTGCAAAAATTCTATTGGCCATGTATGGTTACTGCAATATTAACATGCACAATATTGAAAAGAAAACCTGAATATTTTGACATGAAATAGTCAAACGTGCAGTGGGGAGGGATCACTGCAGGGGGCAGATGTCTGCTTTATGTGCAATGAGCCCGGTTGTTACCTCCGCCGCAGAGGTTGTTTTCCCCGGCGTCTTTTTGCTTAAGATAACTTAAAAGGTCATGGAGGGATTTTATAAATATTTCAATAGTTGTTGCAAATGTAAAAATGAAGAACTGATTAAATTCTGGTGGTGATCAGGATCACCGTTTGGATCCAGGAATGTTTTAAAAGGATTCTTAAACATTGTGCTTGGTGGAGGTTTCCGCTCTCCGAGTTTCTAGTTTCATATTTAACAAGCAACTTCGTCCGCGGCAGGCCGGGTTGTGCACGCGGCTGGGTCCAAGTGTTTTATTGCCACATGCCGGCAACAGCAAACACACGGAAGCAGCAATTCCGCTTCATGCTTTCTCTGTGTTAACGACGCCCACCTCCAATGTCCAACCAATCACACGATACTTCTCGCAGCCCCGCAAGAAAAAAGTTCTGCTAGCCCGGTGTGTCAAGAACTGTCCTCAAACACGTCCGCGAGAACAAAATGACGTCATTTTCTTCTCGGAGCCTCGATAACAAGAAAAAAGTTCTTGCTTCTCGTGGAGTATGTAACAGGCTTTAGAGATGGGGTGAAAAGCTTGGTGATCCGGTAGGGGCTCAGAGTAGAGCTGTTGCTTCTCTGCATCGAGAGAAGCCAGTTGAGGTGGCTCAGGCATCTGGTGAGGATGCCTCCTGGACACCTCCCTGGTGAGGTGTTCCGGGCACGTCCCTCTGGGAGGAGACCCAGGACACGCTGGAGGGCTTTTATCTCTCAGCTGGCCTGGGAACGCCTTGGGATCCCCCCAGCAGAGCTTAAAATGTGGCTTGGGGGAGGGAAGTCTGGGCTTCCCTGCTGCCCCCGCGACCTGACCCCGGATAAAGCAGCAGAAAATGGATGGAACATAATGCGGCCCACACACATGCACATATGCACATTCAATTTGGAAGACTGATGATTCGATACCCAGAGTACATGTCTCAAAGTAAGATAGTATACAGAAACCCCACTTTCTACTCATTTTGCTAATTTGTGGACAAATTTCAATAGGTAGTGTTTGCCCTCCAACTTTCAAGGTTCCTGGTTTAGTCACCAGTTTCCTCAGTCTACAAATTGGAGCATTATTTCTGCATTTTCATGCACTCCATTCTTGATTGGGCCTCCTTTTGCATGAATTACTGCGTCAATGCGGCATGGCAATGGAAGCGATCAGTGTGTGGTACTGCTCAGGTGTAATCGAAGCCCAGGTTGCTTTGATAGCAGCCTTCAGGTCATCTACATAGTTTGGTCTGGTGTCTCTCATCTTCCTCTTGACAATACCCCAAGATTCTTTATGGAGTTAAATCAGGTGAGTTTGCTGACCAATCGAGCACGGTAACACCATGGTCATTGAAGCAGCTTTTGGTACCTTTGGCAGTGTAGGCAAGTGCCAAGTCCTGCTGGAAAATGAAATTGGCATCTACATAAAGTTTGTCAGCAGAAGGAAACATGAAGTGCCCTAAAATGTCCTGGTAGATGGCTGTGTTGACTGTGCACTTCAGAAAACACAGTGGACCAATACCAGCAGGTGACATGGCTCCCCAAATCATCACTGACTGTGGAAACTTCACACTGAACTTCAAGCAACACAGATTCTGTGCCTCTCCACTGTTCATCCAGACTCTGGGACCTTGATTTCCAAACGAAAGGCGAAATTTGCTTTCATCTGAAAAGAGGACTTTGGACCACTGAGCACTGACCACTGTCGTCCCGTCCTTTTTCTCCTTTGCTCGGGTAAGACGCTTCTGACATCTCTGGTTCAGAACTGGCTTGACACAACGAATGCAGCATTTGTAACCCATGTCTAGGATTTGTCTGTCCATAGTGGCTCTTGATGCACTGAGTCCAGCTTCAGTCTGCTCCTTGTGAAGCTCACCCAAATTCTTCAATAGATGTTGCTTGACAATCCTGTCAAGGCTGTGGTTAACCCTTTTTTCTGGTGCACCTTTTCCTACCACACTTTTTCCTTACATTCAACTTTCCATCATTATGCTTGAATACAACCAACTTCTTTAGCAATTACCTTTTGTGGCTTTCCCTCCGCGTTGAGGGTAATTGATTGTCTTCTGGAAATCTGTCAACAGTCTTCCCCATGACCCCAGTCTGACCCAGACTGAGAGACCATTTAGGTTTGGGATACCTTTGCAGGTGTTTTGAGTTCATTAGTTAATTAGGCTGTGACACCATGACTTTCCAAGATTAAAGTTTGTCACAATATTCTAATGTTTTGAGACACTGTATTTTGGGTTTTTTATCTATAAGCCACAATTATTAAAATTTCACAGAATTAATGGTTGAAATGTTTCACTCTATGTATAATGAATCCATATGATATATGGGTTTCACATTCTGAAATGACTGACAAAAAATATCAAACTTTTTCATAATATTCGAATTTTCTGAGATGTACCACTACTTATAGGCAAAAGAAGAAAGGAAACTACAAAAAAAAAAAAAAAAAAGACTTTACAATTACTTTATAAGATCTTGGGAAGTAAGTGGAAAAAAAGAACATAAAACACATTAATAAAAGTCGATGAGTTGTATATATACAAAGAGACAAAATGAAAGGAATGAAAAAAAGGCAGTCAACAAGAGAAGCTGGTGTTCAAACATTGATTATTTTCTGTCTCAGTCAAACACAAGTCACCCAGGTAGCATGCTTCGCTGATAAAACTGACAGCGAAGCTCTCGGTGGAATCAAAATTTCAATAAGAGCCGCTCCCAAGCAAAATCCAATACCAGCAACAAATAACAGACAGAGAGTAGTGTTTCTGTCCTCTCTTCTGTATGATTTGAAGAAAAAACAAAAACATGATGTATTTTGTTTTCTTCACCGATGCTGATTTCTTAAGAAGTGACAGGCTTTTTTTTTTTTTTTTTTTTTTTTCCCCTCTTTCATAAGAACAACTTGTCGCTAAGCTGTGACAGACAATATATTTGACTCTTTAGGACAAAATGTCTGAACCGGGAAGAATGTTTGGTAAGTAAATTAATCCTCAATTGAGCTCACATCAGCAGACAGAGAAATGAAATACTCTGTGCTGACCTATTTGGCAAGTCCTGAAAAACAGCTTTATTAATGGAGAGTATAGCAGGAATTCACAAGAAATACAGGAAAAGAGAGAAAAAAAAACAGAGCGCAACACATATAAGGAAACGGTAAGAAAATTTCCATGACAATCTAAACCCAGTTACTTTGTAAAATGCATAAGTGCAAAGAAATGATGGGCTGTTGGATTTTACACCTGCAGGTTTTTTTTTTTTTTAACCAAAAGCAAGTTCAAGACAAGCTCTCAGATCCTGTTAATACATTCTAACTCTTACAGTCCTTTACTTTCCCCGTCATCTGCTTCAATCCTACTAATTAAGACGTCACTTCTGCAATTACATGTTCGTTCAAAATCATCATGAACGCTCCGTTATTATAATAAGCACATGTGGCTACAATAAAAAAAGCCAAAGGCTGTGAAAGTTCAGCTTTACAAGCCAATGTAACTGCTGAGGGGGTAGTAAGCGGTTCTGCAAATGCAATCAACGCCTGACCAGTGCTTGCTATTTTATTCAACAGCCAGGCAGCTCAAACATGTCTGGTGAAGTTTCAGATACGGGACAGCCACAGGGGATCCAGAGCGATCTGCTTTGATTCAGACATGTATCTAAAGACTGTCAGCACAGGGTCACAGAGTGCTGACAAATCCTACACATTTCACTTTGTTTTTCTTCCTGTAACACCCTTCCTACCACCTCGAAGTGTATGCAACTGGCTTGTGTGAGATGTGTTTCCTCTTATGGTTTTCAGGAAAACCAGCAAGGTGCTGAAACAGAAAAGGCAGGTGCACTTACTCGGTTGGTCGTAAGAGTGCCGTCTTGCCTAGGCGGAGAATGACGGGACCTCGAGGGTTGCGTATTTTCTTGACATCTGTGCTCTTGTACAGTGAGAATCGCCTGACCAAATTAAAACCTACCAATGATAGGAATTTGATTAGCACCCAGCTGAATTAAACCATAGTAACAATGTGTTCTTTCACTCCTGATTTCACCTGTGATGTTGTGTTGTGCCGTTTGAGGAAACTTCCAATCATCCACATGCACGGGCGGGCATTGTACAGCTGTGGAAACAAAGGGAATGCACAGAGGGTTATGCAGGAAAGATATGTCAAAAACAGTGTTAGAACAGCTAAAAGCCTGGAATATACCTGAACTGTCACTCATGAGATGTAAACAAGTCACCTGAGAGCTTATTTCAAATATTATCCTTGACACTTCCTGCTGAGTGAAACAGAATTTGCGTAAAAGAGAACAAGAAACTTCAAACATTGGGAACTTACTGAAATATGTATTTGGTTTTTAAAGAGAATGAGTTGGGAAGGTCGAATGAGGGTTTAGAAAAGGTGTAAAACATGGCCAGAGAGATGAAATGGGGGCAAAGCTGTGCGGTGTGAAACACAACCCAGTCTGACAGGTTGTCTAGCGCCAAACTTGTCTGCTGCGGCAGCCTCATTTTGATGGATATGTTCTCACCCTGTCAGGGGAGGTTGCAGAGAAAAGTGTTGCCTGTCAGAGAGTTCTGCCTGGCTGCAGGGGGAGATGTGAGATGTGTAGAAAAAAACAGTACTTCAGGTAGATATGAACCCTGTGAATCACTGTGATCCACGATTAATTGATCTCTTTGGGGCCAACGACCATGGCCCTAAGCAAGACATTCTACTAGATGGTTTTTCTATTTTTTTTTTTTTTTTTTCAACATGACTGCAGAGAATCTTGAAGCAGATGGTGCCTTGTGTTAACCAAAAATAAAACTTAATAATTATCTCTGAGCAGTGTTGCTGTCAGTAATATTCTAAATCATTAATATGTGCCTTATGCCAATGCTCAAGGTTGGATATTTTAATTCAACTTCATTCGATGCAGCCTCAAGCATGGATGCCAGAGTTACATTTTTTCCCATCTTTTCTGATAAGTAAAGTCTTTATCTGTTAAAAAATGGAAGTGGCTGACTTTTTCAACATGTTTGAAAGGCATTAATATGCATCATGGAATGTACTATCATAATAAAGACATGCCTTTAAAAAAGAATAAAATCTTTATACAACGACCAAAAAATATTAAAAATGTAATATTTCAGGCAGAAAAATGTTATAAAACCTGAGCCCAAAAAAGCATATATAAGAACTTTATTGAGAAAAAAATGATATTTTGCACTATTCCCAGGTATTTTTAGCTACTGAAACATTTAAAGGATGCTTCCAACTCTGATTCCTGCAGCTGCATGATGTTGGAGGTTTTACATACAGTATATGTGAT
>NC_136617.1:24484742-24842242 GCF_933228915.1 Telmatherina bonti | reverse complement strand
CCTCCTCCTGCTCACTTTCAGCGTCCACCACCATCAACCCCCAGACACAGCTGGCCTGCAGCACCTTCCCCCAGCCAAGCCAGCCCAGGCCCCAGGTCAATAGGACTGCACTCGTCCTCTGCCTGAACCCACCCAAGCAAATCCCAGGAAATAGGGGTGTGAGAGGACTCCATCATCATTTTTTCTCAGATTGTGTTCCATAAGAAGAAAAAGAACTGTTTCCTGATATTAAATGAGGGGGGATTTATAGAACATGTTACAATTATGTATTGCTTGTTGTTGGATGAGTTAGGAAAAGGCTATTTGATTAAAGTTTTCATGGCTTTACTTTAAAGAAAATCCTTAACTACCTTCTGCATTGTCACTTGGAAAGTTTAATCAGTTGATTGTCTTTTAATACAGAGATACATATTAAAGTCCTAGAAAGTAAAATTTACCCCTGGCTGCATAGATCAAAATAATGATGAATTGACATATTTGAAGAGCAAACGTATGCTTCCCAGTGATAATGTATGTAAACCTTTGTAGTTATATGACCTCTTCTTATCCTTGCTCATGCAGGAGGAACAAGATGCTAACATTAAACGTACAGCAGCCCTTCATGCTGTCCCAATCTATCTGCGTGAGGAAGACCCCAATTTTTTTAAGACGTGGAATGTAAGTATCAATTTTTAAAAAAAATTACATTTGACTTGCCAGCTACATAATATATATATTTCATGTTTTCTTTCTCGCCATTTAAATTTTCTAATATTTGTCTTTTCCAGGTGGGTGAATCAGATCAGCCAGATGTTAGTGACACTCCCGTCGCCCTTCTAACCGTGGTTTCTGACACCACTACTGAGTCCAGTTGTGTGCATTTCAGCCCTTCAAGTCTTGCTGTCGTTGTGGAAGATGACTTGGTTATCAGTGATATTCCCAGGTTTGCTGATGCATTTGCATTGTTGTTTGGCTTGATGTACGTCCTGCATTTGGACTACCCTATGAAACTTGCAAACACTTTTACCTTCATTCAGAAAATGTTGATGGGGCTAGATGATGGCAAACCTCTGAAACCTTGCTTGAATGCTCAAAAATGATTTATTACAAAAAGAATAGTCCAATATGTCATGCAGATATACATGAATGTCAATGTTCTAATTGTTATTTTTGACACTGATACTCTCCAAGTTGTATTAAGCACTGAACTTTTGTAATTTGGGCAGTTTTCCCAAAGAACTTAAAGTATACTTCAGTTTTTTATGTTTATACTTCAGAATAGTTTATGAACAATTGTCAATCCTAATCTCACAGTATTCCAATATTTTAATCCTGTGATGTGCTTAGTTCAGGACTTGATGATTGAAAACCACCAGAAACTTGCCAACATGTTTCTCAAAAATGACTGTTGAATAGCCTGAGCTATGCTATGGAAATATGTTTATTAATACAAGAATTTTTGATATTCTGTCATGTTTTTACATTTCTGTTACTGAGCATTTTGAGCACTTTGTTTAAAGTCTACAAGGTATACAGTCTACCTCATCTTCTTTTTGCACTTTTGAATAGTTTTTGAAGTACTGTGAAAATGTGCCTGTTTATGGGGGAAAAAAAAACAACGGTTGTATAGTTTTATAATCATTGATTTTGTTTAAATGACTAGTAAGTGATAGCAATTTCACTTGTAGTATTTTCATAATATAAAGGTTTTGTGCTCTTGCTCCTTTAGATGTATTAGAATGATCATGATTCATGAGTATATGCATTCATATATTGTCATCTAAAAATTCTTCAATAAAACAAAGATTTGCAATGCAAGTTATCTTTTTGAGTCATTTCAACATAATTATTAATGAAAAGAATTATGTTTTTAAGTGATCAGTAATTGTACTTTTTGAGTTGAGGTTTTACAATAATACACTGTTGTATTAAAATAATCAATTATGAAGAACATAAAAACATTACATTTTAAAATATATGTTTTTTTAGTAAACTATACTTAAACAGTACAATTTTAAAATGAAAACTTTCAAGTTGACAGTATTATATTTTATAGTATTTGTTTACTTAAAAAAGGTAATTTTGTTAACTTAAATTTTATTAGGTAATCAGTTGCCACATAAGTTTTGAGTACTGTGAACTTAGTCGGGTTTACAGTGCACATGTATTTGGACAGTAGGCAGAGGCAGGAGTACCGAGAACCAACAGATATACAGTTTAAATGAATTGGTATTGAAAATGAGGCCTCATGTCTCGATGACATCTATCTGTACAAAGGTGAGATTGAAACATGAAAAACAGTACAAAGTTTATGCATGTATATAATATAATAAAACAAAGGGGAGCCGGGCACACCAACAAACACAAAGCACCATTTCGTTTTTTACTATTATACTGTATCATTGGTTCAAATTACAGGGTAAATAAGGGGAGCTGAAAATACATGTCTTTCACAGGAAGCTTTATACAAAAGTTCCCTTATTTTATTTCCCATAAGGTCTGTGATGTTTTTTTTTATCTTCTTTTATTTACAAGCTAAGCATTATTTTGTTAACATTTTTTTTTGCTTATTTATTTATTACATGAAGTTTCCGAAACATATTTCTTTATTCACAGTGTCTTTCATATGATGTGTCTGTCTGTGTTTCCTCTCTGTTTTATTTTAAACTGTAAAGCGCTTGGAGTCAAATATTTCAGGTTAGAAAAGCGCTTCCTAAATAAAGTTTGATTGATTGACGTGATCTGAAAGACGTGCAAAATTCAGATGGAGGCAGGAGGTGTTTTTCTCTAAAATACAAAAGCTTTAAAATTACAAAGCATCGGATGACAGCGAGTACGTTTATGGATTTAATGGACCAGTTCAAACACAATATGACAAAAAAATACATGTAAAATTTTGGATATGATAAATATTCTATTGATCCTTTAAATAAATTAGACTTTTCATATAATCAGGAGGATTTACATGGCTTGCTTATGATAATAACGCTATGCTAACGCTAACAACAAGGCATTTTTCTGTACTTATAAATCATTTATTTTGCATCTGTTAATCCAAATTCCCAGGAGATTTGGGTGTATACATTGATGTTAAGTCAAACCACATCTGTGGATTAAATAAACTTTTCCTTCCTTACGGAAGTGGTCGCTGCAAACTCTGGAACTGTCTGTTCCTGTTCTTTTGCCAGGGATTGTTGATCGCCCTTTGTTTTCATTTTTCTGGGTTTTTTTTTGTTTTTTTTTTACATTAACTCTTTTGTGAGACATTAACAAAAACTAACAAACAATATAAATCACATTGCATTTTTCCAAGTTGCAATAACTGTACACAGCACCACATTTCGGCATTTTTACGCAGAATCAACAGAATAAAAAAGGGGTTCTATGTGGCTGCATTTACATCCTGTCCCCCTGTCTGCATTTTGTCACATCAGCGGTACGTCGGATGTATGTACATCCTATGTGGATGTACGTAGGATGGGCAGTAAAGGTGCACTCCTAAAAAATGTGCACTCCAGCAAAAGTCCCTATGGGATTTGAACCCAGGTTAATGTCACTGTGATGCTAAAGTAAATCTTTTTGCACTATCTTCGTCTTAAATTATTAAAAACACAGTGACAGTGTATTGCCTGATCGATAGAATGTAATGCTGCAGAATGTTTGTTTTTACATGCCACCTTGCAACATAAATAATATTGATCCAAAAAAAAAAGTAAATACCAATACTAAGTTAGTGATACTGAAATGCGTTTACCTTCCCAGCGCTGGTGATTTTAAAGGTGCAAGGTTTCTGGTCTGGTGTTTCTATTGCACTGTCAGCACAAAACGGAATCCTCCCCAATAACACAGCTTTGGTTAAAAGGCAGAGTATGTAAGATTTCAACGTGATTCTTTCCACCACTAGGTGGCAAAAACCAGGTCATGAGCAAAACCACAAAACTGCTACCTCCACAAACGACCACAGGTTGGCAGTAATGAGCAAAACTCACCCCTCCTCCTTGCCAGCTCCAATGAGGGCAGGAATCGCTTGTGAGCTGTAGCTCAGAGCCGCTCTGCAATAAATGGGCTTATACTCACCCTACTGGTGGAAAAAAAAGAACTCTTTTTTACTGGTCAGAAAACATTCAAGAAGACGTCTCTGTCATTAATTAAACTTGTAATTGAATAACGCATCAGATGTGGACAGACTGGAACCTACAGGTTTAAAAAATCTAATTATCATAATTATGATCTAATTATGATTGCAGTTATTTTTTTAGTTAATTTATTTTGAAAATATTGAAAATCTTACATACTCTACCTTTAAGCTGCTTCTGCTGAGATGAGTATTGGTTAATTTTCTGAGACAAGCCGACTCTACTAGGACTGCATGTTCTATGTGGTTTCATCTTATTTAAAGCGGGGGAAACAGCTAAAAGGTTCCCAGATGCATGCTCACAGGAGGACTGTTCCTCTCAGGTGATGTCTAAAGCAGTCTATCTATAGCTGTGGTGCAACATTCTGTATAAATATCTCCTTCTACACCCCCCCCCCCCCCCCCCTCCCTGCCGGCCTTCTTCCACATACCTTTCCCAAAAGTTGCAATGTCTTCCCAGCACCTTCTTGTTCCAGGGGCCCTGCGTGTTCCAATCCTTTTTACCATAGGCATTACCATACCTTTGATCACACCCTCACTACCTTTTCTCCACTTAATTACTCATGCATACATGTCCCTCTCTCTCTCTCTTTCTTTTTTTTTTTTTTTTTTTTTTATATCTTTGTTGTAGTCAGCTATTTGGAATCTTCATTTAACAATTGCCTTAGATGGAATTATAACATTAAAAGGAGTCGGCTTTGAAATGGTAATTAGATGCATAGGAGGCCCTGGTGAGTGCCCTGAAAGTCTCATGGATCCCAGTGACGAACACCCGGGTTTCATTCCTTCTGACATCACATGCATAAGCAAGCACATGAAGAACAAACATCCAGTATCGAGGCAAAGATAGGACAGGTCGACCTTAGTTGACAAACAGCTGCATCACTTTCCTCACTTTTATCTGCACTGATTTTTCGCTTTCATCCAGCTCACATTTGATTGGATGGTATTGTTTGCTATGCGTTAGAGAAAGAGGAAATTGTGCCTGTCATTAGCTTGATAACACGTCTGGCAGATCAGATTCCAGACAAGAAGCACTGGTGGTCTAATAGAAGGAGGATCGAACCGAGAGGATCCGACTCGGAGGGTTAGCATTTCTTTTAAGCAAATGAAATAGATGACAAAGCAGAGGACAGAGGGATAAATGAGACTGAGAAGATATGCATGAGAAAAAAAATGTTAGAAATGAATGCAGTAATGGCAAACAAAAAGAATGAAAGAAGGTCTGCACCACTAATGGAATACAAGCAAGGGTGGACTGAAAGTAAACCTAGAAGTCTTTGTGGGGAAAAAAATAAATAAATAAATGTGCTCCATGGATTCTTTTAGGGATATTTTCAGCAAGTGCAAGGACTGCTTCTAATAAAATGGCAACTTTTATTGAGTTATAAAGTTGTCTGCAGACTAAGTAGACAGCAGACTACAAGTCTGACAGCTTCAGGTTTAGGGTTATGTGTTGGTGTGACATGCCAATGCCACATCGTGACAGTTTATTATAGAGCAAATGTAGCAGGGGAAAACTCAGTGTGCTTAAAAAAAAGAAACAACTTGCAAATGAGTAAATGCAATATATATATATATATATATATATATATATATATATATATATATATATATAACACTTTAGTTGGTCAAAATTAGAAAATAAAATGAAGTATTGCATATTTACCCACTAAGTTCAACTGTATCCAGCAAGAATGACAACATTAGAGGAAACGAGTTTATTCATTGTTTTAAATGCAATAAAAAATAATAGTTTGATGGGGGCCTGTACGAGACACGAGGGCAGTGACATGTTCCCATACTTCTTTATTTTAGTTCACGCTGGATTTAGCTGAAAAAGCTGGATTTATTTAGTTTTTGCTAAATTAGCCTCAGATGTAACTGTTTGAAATGTGACTTACTGATCTAACTTTGCAAAGGGTGTAATAAGCAATTGTATATCTATCAAATGTATATTTCCCAAAAGTTAGTCTTTCAGTTTATGAGTTTTGTGTTGCTGACTGAATTTGACCAAAAGTCACTTAAGAGCAAACCTGGTGTCTCCAAGACTCAGTCTTGACTAAAAACAAACAGAAATAAAATGTTTAATCCTCATTGAGAAGAGGAATATTTGTGAAATATTCATAGATTACATTAATAATGCACAACATGAAAGTGGGTTAAAGTGGCTTTGCTGGGGAACCGCAAAGAAGTGTTAGATACTGTGTAATGACAGTAGTCCAGTGGGAGTAAAGACTAATTAAGACTAAGACTAAAAAGGGACAAAAACTGACCATAAAAGAACTCCTAATAATGATGATTGTTTTAATATAAAGTTACCAACTGGAAAGGAAGAAGCTTAACCAGTACAACAGAAAGAAAAGACAGTGAGGAAAAGTGCTTTCAGCATAAATAATGTTCAAGTGACTGAAAAAAAAACTTAATGGTGACAAAGTGCAGGATGTCTTCCAACACTTTCTTCTTCTATCATCTTTAATTTGTCAAACCTTCTTCTAACACACAGATAAAGCCACGTTTTGTACTTCCATCATCATATTGTCATAAAACCTAAAATGAAGGACTTATTTGCAGGAACAATCAACGGACATTTGACAACCATGCAGCAATTCTGTCAACTGAAGCAAAGATCCTGGAACAAGACTTTCTTTTCTTATGTTTCTACAAACTAATCGTCAGGAATGTGTTCGGCCATTAATTGCTTATGTTCAAAGGTGACTTAAGGTCCCATGAAAAAGTAGAAAATGAGTATATGCACATGTGTCTGTAGACCTTTTCCTGATTCATTTTCCTGTAATTAGAGCAAGCTCGTTAATTAAGCCACAAGGCACTCAATTATGTTTCTCCTTTTAGAGCTGACCTAAACCTGTGGGAAAACATGGTGAGCCATCTAAGAAACAATGGCCCCATTGATCTTGGAGTAATTATCAATTACTATGGTAATTCTTCACTTGCCATCAATCTTCTCTCAGAACCCTAATGCAGCCTGACAAACATGCCAACATGCTGCATGTTAAAGCTTTAAAAAGGAAAAGGAAAAAGACGTTTGAAGACCAAATACAAGAACATACATGGAATTTGTTCATAATGACTCTATGTTCTTTTTCTTTTGTCCATTTCTCTCTTGGATAATTATATATATATATATATATATATATATATATATATATATATATATATATATATATATATATATATATATATATATATATATATATACATATATATATATATATATATATATATATATATATATATATATATACATATATATATATATATATATATATATATATATATATATATATATATATATATATATATACACTACCACATGATAAAATTAAAACTAGAAAAGCAGAAAAGCACAAACCTCCGCCTTTAAAAAGTTCCTGAATCCAAATAGTGATCAGATCACACCAAATTTAAATCAGTTCTTCCTTTTCACATTTCCAAGAACTCTTTGTTTGTATTCAAGAGAACTCAAACAGACAAATAAACAAACGGATGAATGCCGGTGAAAACATAACCTCCTTGTCGGAGGGAATTAATTCCTTCCAAAGAAGCATAAACAACTGGGATGTCTAGCAGTGATGATGCAAAAAATGTGAAAAAAAAATTAAACTCCTGTTCTAATAAATATCTTACAACTTAAAATAACTGTAAAAACATAAAGAACACACCAGTGACATGTAATGTGTTGCAGTAACAATGCCGGGAAAAAAAAAAATGTAAAAAACACGAGAACTCCTGTGGTCATATCTTAAAAAACTAATCATTTCTAAATACACATAAAACAAAAAAACAAAAAATAAATAAATAAATAAATAAAAAATAAATAAATAATTCAACATGAGAACATCTGTGGTCATAAATAAATATAAAAAAAACAACAACAGAACTCTGGAGGTCACATCTTATTACATGTAATAACTAATACTTTCTAAATAAGCACATATAAATATAAAACACACAACACAAGAACACCTGGGGCCAAACCTAAATAAACAAAAATAACTCACCAGCAATATATATATATATATATATATATATATATATATATATATATATATATATATATGTGTAGCAGAGGCGATGAGAAATATGAAGTACTGAATGCTAAAGGTCCTGTTGCAATATCCTAATAATAAACATCAGTAGTTAAGAATATACACCACTCAGCTGGTACGCACAACAGCATCAACACTTGTGAAATATCTCAGGAACCACAAAACAAAAAATAATGGGGAAAATTGCTTTCACAAGCTCACTCTTTGGAACATGGAGCTGAAATGATGAAAGGTGCACTTCAGTTTGTTTTACATTTTGTTTCCAGAATTTAAAAAAAAAAAAAGGTTTGGTAAATGGACTTGTACATTTATAGTGCTTTTCTAGTCATACAGACCACTCAAAGCGTTTTACACTACTTGTCACATTCACCCATTCACACACACACTCACTCAACACACTCATACCCCGATAGGCACATCGGGGGGCAGTTTGGGGTTCAGTGTCTTGCCTTAGGACACTTCGTCATTTCAGGGGAAGCCTGGAATCGATCCCCCAACTTACCAGTTGAAGGACAACTGCTCTTCCTCCTGAGCTACAGCCGCCCCTAATATGTATGTATATGGCCCTAATATAACTGATAATGTTATATTGTTATGATATATATATATATATATATGTTATATTATTATGATAATATAACAGTTATAACAGTTATTATGATAAATATATCTGATTAATTAGGCTTCAAATCTACTGCTTTAGATCATCAAATCCCAGACACACACCCTCTCACACACAGATGAGCCTGAACAGGTTCACAATCTCACATACTGTATGTGCAGCGGGTCAAAGACTCTATTCACACTGCGTTAAATCATAAAATTAGGCCAAAACTACTGACTTTTCCTCATGACAGCACCGATACACACAGGTGGCCTGCTGTCATCTGCGAAGGTAAATGGAAAACTTCTACAGCCATGCTCACCTTATTTCTACAGATCTTACTGCGGTTATATGTGCTTCACATATTTTATCTGTTTTACACCCACTAAGGTTTATAAGATGAGCTCATATACCTGTAATTACTTTACAAATTCAAATTTTAGATTATTTAATAAAAAAAATCACTTTACAACTTATAGTTTGAGCCTAAGAAGTAGTCATTTACTTACAAACTTACACTTTTAAGTAACTACTTCTGTTATTTTTTTAATTGCCATTTACATATACATCCACACATGATGGTCTAAGCTCTCCTTTTAAGTTATTTTCAATCTTACTGCTGCATTTTATATGTTACCTTGAACAGTTCATATCCAAGTCCCATATTTATTTCAAGGGTTTCATTAATTTAAAGACATATAATACAGATTAGAAGAAATAAACACTATCTTGGTCAAATAAATGTAAAAGACAGCTTATGAGCACCCTGCACCTGTCTCTTTTTTTCTCATTGTAAAATTCAATAGATTCACTTTGTTTCATTGCCTCATACATTCACAAGCGATACATTGCATATGTAGTGTTTGAGAACAGGCTTATCAACAACACATTTACATAAAAGCAAGTCTATAACTGGAGCACAGGATGTTTGACAAGGAGAGATGTGTTCAAAAATTAATAATCTTGCTTTTCATAAAAGGCGTTTGTACAAGGTGTATTCAGCGAACCTTTTAAGGGGGATCAGTTTCTGTACTGATTAATGTGATTAAGGTACAGGAACGAATTTGAACATCTAGCTGGAAGCTCCTTAAAGGTCTTGTCTTCTCCCCGCTAACAGAGTAAAAGCGTATGATAAAGCTGTGCGTCATGGTAGTGCCCAGCTAAAGAAGTGCTTTCTTCTGATGCACTCTACCACCTGGTCCTCACTCGCTCTTCTTCAGCCCTGTCCTCTCAGCCGCCTAATGTATTGATAAAGGCATTGGCCATGAAATATCAGGTCCTGCCTCAATGTAATTGATTGTTTGCAGTTTGATAATACATAAACGTGGAGACTTGTGCTTGTCAGCTGTGCTCTAAAATAAATGCAGCCATAGATTTCCAATTAAAGGTGGGTGGCAGGGCCATTAGTTAGCTCTAAAGGTGGCTGTCAGAGAGCAAAATAAGCCAGGGTCTATAACCACCGCGATAAGAAAGCTGCAAGGTGAGTGTTTATCCAGCTTGGGACAAAGCTCTATGGTAAGTATTAGTATGTGGTGTAATAATATATAACTGGAAACAACAGAGATTTGTTGATGGCATAGATTATATACGTCTTATTCAGCTTCCATTTTATGATCCTCACTTGTAAATGTTTGAAGAGCCACTTCAGCTGGAAGTTTCATTAAAATTAGCTTGAAAGGTCTATATTTTTAGTGGAATTGTGCAGACACTGAGCTGGTAAAATGGCAACAAAACCGCTGGTAAAGCTGCTTTTACATATGTACAGCAGAGATTTCAGGAGCAAGATCAGACAATGTGGGTCATTCTTTTCCCACAGTTGCTGTTCACACAAGCACATAATAGCAGGCAGCTTTCTGTTGGAGATGAGCTCTTCAGACTTGAAATGCTAAGAAGAAAGAACAGAGGAAGAGCTGTCTTGTGGACTCAGGAGGCAGCACATGTTGCAAAAATTCCTTCCTTCATTCATTCATTCAGTTATTCGTTCATTCATTCATTCATTCATTCATTCATTATCCATACCGTCTGATTAAGGGTCACGGGGGAGCTGGAGCCTATACCAAAAGTCTTTGAGCAAGAGGCAGGGTACACCCTCCAGTCCATCGCAGGTTGCAGAAATTAGGCTGAAAAATGTTTGACATTTGACATTCTGATGAATAGATTTCTGCTTAAGTGCTGCTTGCTAACTTTCTACAAAGATTCTGGACAATATGTTATCTTAAAGAAAAAAGAGCTTTATTTGCTTTTGCACAGTTCTTTTTCTGAAACAGTTTGGTTCTACGAGATTGAGCTTTTGTTAAACGGTTATTCACATCATAGTGTTTTTTTTCCCCAGTCTTTCACTTTGGCACTGACTCTTTGTTTATGTTACTAATTATTTGAAATGGTCAGTTACAGCAATCCATTTGTTAAACATTATGGAGACCAATACGATTTGCAGAGTTAACTTTTTTTTTTTTTTTTTTTTTTCCTCTGTATCGGGACTACATGTATCAAAGTCTTTAGAATATCAGCAAATTTAGTCTATTATAAGTTAGAAACACATCCCCAACAAAGAAGATTTGCAAATTTCTATGAAGGTGATGACAATTATTAAATTTCTCTGTCCCAAAGTTGTTATCAAAAATGTATGATTTAGTGGTAAAACAGGATTCCGTTTCAGACAGCAATTTTAATGAAACCCTTGGGTCATATATATATATATATATATATATATATATATATATATATATATATATATATATATATATATATATATATATATATACATATATAAAAGCAACTCCCGTCCTTGGGGTCTGCAGTCCTGCCAATGTTAGGAGTTTTTCTGCAGCAACACACCTGACACACGTTAGACTTCATTAGCAGACTTGTGTAAAGCTTGACATCAAACTGCACAAGTCTGCTAATTACTCATTAATAAGTCAGGTGTGTTGCAGCAGGGAAACCCCCAACACTTGGGGGACTTGTGGGGCAACTCTGCCCTACGGTGAGTTGAGCGGGTGCCTCCTGGGATATGCTGCGGCTCTCTGGCTCTAGTAACTGCAGGCCTTGGGCTTTGTGGAGCCTGTGTGGGAGGGAGGGATTGGTGGGGTGAGTAGGGGGGCAATTTGGTCTCTGAGGTGTTGGCCTGGGAACCGGGGTGGATCCTGAACCACAGTGGAAGTCTGGTCCTCCTGGGTGCTGTAATATAGCTTTAGTATCTTTGTCTTTTCTTTAAAGTTTTTATTCTCCTCCTGCTTACTGCCCTTTTCCCCCTCTATCATGACTGGTATTAAAATGTAAAAAAAAAAAAAAAAAAAAAAAAAAAAAAAAAACGACTCATGTAAAATACAAAATAATACTTATTTATAAAGATCAGATTTTTATCTATGAAGGTCGTCTTGGCAAAACAAATCTGTTCAGAACAGTACGTTAGCCAGACCACCACTCTGCTTGCTATGATGCTGGGCAGGGTGAAATAAAAAAAGAAGAGAGTACACAGATTATGAAATTGGTAAAGTAAAGTAAAGCCCACTATATACAAGCTAACCTACATCCATGATTGAAATGTCATTTTTTTAAAACTGCTTTTCCTGGACAGTTTGATTCACATTGTATTTTAGCCTGTATGCTCGTCTGATTGCATTTTGCCAGTCTATTGTTACCTCTTGAATCAAAATGCCATTTTTATCCACTGGGCTGTGATGGGTACCTGAATCTTTTTATGGTCACTGCACCACTCTATGTAAACTTAACACAGAGTGTCAGATGTTACAAAATCAAATTTGTCTGACATGCCAGAAGGGACTTTTATTAGTATTAAAACTGTATTAATTCTAAAGTCACAGATTTTGGTATTTGCTTTATATAAGACTGAAGATGTATGTGGTGCAATCATGCAGGACATGAGTAAAGCTAGCTGTCACAAGGTAAAAGTGACTGGAATTGAAAGTTGTTTGTTAGATGAGGATCAGTTGGAATGAAAGTATAAATGTGAGTTAGCAAGAGAGAGTTGGTGTAAAAGAGATGCATGTAAAAGTAACAAGGAGATCAAAGAGTTTGACAGAGAAGTTTAAAGTACAGAGCAATCATTGCAAAAGGAAAGGAAGAGTTGGAAATATGTAAAGTAGTGTATCTACAGAAGACGTTTCTAAATGTAGTGTTGATAAGGTTCTATAAAAAGGATCTGCTCCTTTTTACTTGCTAACTTGTCATCTGCGTTTGTTCCTTGCTATGCTGTCACTCCCCTTTATTCTCATGCTGTCAAACTCTTGTATTCATGACATCGGGGCTTTGGTCCAATGGTTTTCATGTTTCCTTTTTGACCTAGCCATTTCATGTACTTTTAAAATTTTGCTTGATGATGGAAAGCTATCTTAAACCTTAAACACTAACCTTAACTATCTCAGGATGGAGCCAATATTATTTTTTAGACCAACTCTTAACCTCCTCTTCCAAGTGTTTCCACTTTGACCCACAATTGGGAAATCTTGAGTCAACTATCTTCTTCGTTTTCATTCCTTTACTGTACTTTAGCTTAACTACACATTGTACTCCTGCTCATCACTCATCCACTAGTTTAGTCATACTTGAAACTAGTGATGAGTTTAATCAAACTTCAACACAAACATGCTCATCCACCGAGGTGTGCCCTCAAATTTTAAACGTATTTATTTAAATTTTCAATAAAATCATCCTCCACCATCCTCCTTTTCCTCCACTCTTCTCTGGGAACGAAGCAGAGTTTGAGGAACCCTGACATGGGAGTGACATATGCTGCCCATACCTGAGTAGCTGTAGCTCAGATGGAGGAGCAGTCGTCTGTCAATCAGGAGGCTGGTGGATTGATTCAAGACTATATGCTAAAGTGCCCTTGGGCAAGACGCCGAACCCTATGTCGCCCCCATTGTCTATTGGGAAATGGGGAATGTATGACTGTGAATGTAACATGTAGTGGAAAAGCTATATGTAGTCAACATGTGACGAGAAGTGAAACAATATATATGACGTGACGATATGATACAATACAATACGATGTGATTTAATGCAATTCAATCCGATTAGATACAATATGATACGATACAATATGGTATGGGAGGTGTGCTTGTTTTAGTTATAGACTCCCCCGGTGAACATTTAGTTCAGTTGAAATACATTAGCTGGATCAAAACTGAGCCTTGCATGGAATGGAAAGGTTGGGAGATGTTTGAGAAGTAAATGAAATACTTTATATTTGCTTCTTTATGTTGAGATGCACTGTTATAAATGTGCAGCGTTGTTCACTGTGCTGTTTATTCATTTATTCATTCATTCATTTTCTAAACCGCTTCTTCCAATTCAGGGTTGTAAGAAAGGATTGAGGAGGGTTGAGGAGACAATCCCAGCAATTAGCAGGCGACAGGCAGGGAACACCCTGGACAGGTCACCAGTCCATCACAGGTCCAACACACAGAGACAAACAACCATTCATTCTCACACTCTCGTCTAGGGACAGTTTAGAGTGATCAATCAAACTAACACACATGTCTTCGGACGGTGGAAGGAAGCTGGAGTACCCAGAGAGAACACACACATACACAGGGAGAACAGCCGAGAACAACCCCAGCCGAGGATCAAACT
Organism: Telmatherina bonti; assembly: GCF_933228915.1. Taxonomy (NCBI): domain Eukaryota; kingdom Metazoa; phylum Chordata; class Actinopteri; order Atheriniformes; family Telmatherinidae; genus Telmatherina; species Telmatherina bonti. The sequence goes on along the minus strand of NC_136617.1, from coordinate 24,827,856 downwards.
AGCAACCTTCTTGCTGTTAGGCCACAGAGCCACCATACAGCCACCATACAGCCATGCTGTGCTTATGTAAGTGATAACAGATGATTCAGCATCCTTGTTGAGGAAGTCTGTGACTAAAACAGGCACACCTAAAAGAAGACCCCAATGCCCTCATTGATCAGCATCATATCTGGCTGTCTATTGGCTGGGGGACTTTTGCCAGGGTCATCTCACGACTATCCAAGAACTCAACAAAAAAATCTGCAAGGAGAAAATTTGAGTGCACAGAGCAAAGGTCTGAGTGCAGAAGGGTAAAACTCCAGAGAGGGACGTTTGTAGGAATTTCAGAACAGAGGTCATTTTGAGAGCAAGTGAAACATATGAATGCAAGCAGAGTGTGAGCAGTGTGAGAAAAAGAATACAAGACTTCAGCTTGAAGATGGTGATTGTTGTTCTCAAATCTACCAAATACTCTCTCGATAAACAGCAGACTAATTCTGTACAATGAAGTAACAATAACAAAGGGGAACAGACTAGGAATAAAAAAATAAAAAAAAACACACCGATGTGACTTTTTCTTTATTTAATCCGGTGCTTTGTAAAATGCCTTTTGTGAGCGCTGAAAACCGCTTCTTTAAAAAGTTCCAGAAAGTCTTCTCTCTCTCTGAGACCCATTCAAATCCCACAACAAATCCTGCGACATCTCACTCAAACAGCGAGGACATGATTCGGGGAAATACAAAAAGAACATTGGACACCATCACAGAAAAAGTGAAACACTCAGTACAAGTTCATCAAGTTTACATTCTCTGAACACTACTGTTGTCATGGAAACAATAAGTCAGAGGCATTAACCAGTTCCATTAAACTATACCACTCATCAAGCTGCGTCTCGTCTTCCTCTCTCCCTTTCCCTCTCCCTCTCTCACACACATGCACACACTAAAAACTAATCACCACTTTCTTCCCAAATCCCTCGTCATAGATCTCTCACTGCTCTCTGGGGACTCTCCAAAGCAAATTAATCAATGTAATTGAAATACTTGATTACATCACTCCACGCCTCTTCCTGGTTTTGAGGAACTGTGCACAGCAAGCATTAACATGTATAAAAGAAGGAAAGGAGGCTGCAGTGTGTGTGCGTGTCCATGCCTAAAGGGAATTAGCGCAGACGCCATACAAGTGCACTTGACATAATAACTACAGCTGTCCTAACTATATAGCATTACTCACACTACTTATCAAAAGAACTTGCGAGATCATTATTAGTACTGTTAGACACACTCTCAGAACATAAACTAAGGTTTAAAAATGAGCAAGAGAAAAAAAAAGCCCAGTGTGTATGAAGTACAAACCTTTTGAATGTTTCTACTGGGATGCTAGAGCACTGCTCCTTCACTGAGATTTGACTCTAAGACTTTATGCTTGTCTGTCTCTGATCGTTACTGATATTCCCAGATTCTGGATGGGCTCAAAGTCTGGACTCTGGCTGAGAGTCACGAGTTCTTTGCTGTTCCCAGTGATGATGGCACAGTCATGGTTTAGTTTGAGGTGGTTTATTTCCAACTCCTCCCAGGTGCAACAATATTTGCAGTGATCCCGAGCAAAATGTGCAGTGTTTAAAAAAATGTTTACAGTATTTACATGGCTTTGTCTCCATACAATCTCTAAACTCCAGCTCTGCAGCACAATCCAACCTGCACAAGTCAGAGTGAGCTCCTTTTATACCCAAAGCTCCTCCCACAACAGGAAGCTTCCTAATTATTTGTAAAAATAAGGTTTCTCTTAAATTCCAGTTGTTCTGCATGACGACTACATTCCAACAAAAACCAGAATATACTTCAAAAGAACCCAACCTTTGATAATCAACCTAACACAGGGAAAATAAATACAATAATATGCTGCGATATGGCGTTTCCGGTATGGCACGTGCCGTCGTTGTCACGTGACGACGATGGCACATGACTATGACTCACTGCTGCATTGTGACACATGTCTGCGTCTTAAAGGCTGTGAGAACATTCCATTGGTTGACACACATGAACAACAACATGGCGACCCACGGTAAGACAAGGTGAACAACACATTAAGTTAAGTGAGCACCCCTAATAGTCTGCAACCCAAGGTGGAATGCTGGGAACACGACTCCTACCTTGTAGTGCGGGTGTGTTGCTGGTGGCGTATTGGTCCTCGGGACAATCGCCCATTGAGTACAGATGTGTGTGTATGTCTGTGTGTATGTGTATCAGTGTGTGGTGTTGGTCAGTGGGACGTTGGACAAGGCGTCTTTGTTACACTGGGCCACTTCAGTGTGTTTATCTATTTACTTTTTTTTTTTTTTTTTACAGTAACAGTATTTTGAATGACCATCTCGATTGAAGCTGCAAATAACTTAAAATGCTCCTATTTAGCAGATAAAGAAAAGCAAACAAAAAATTATAGATTTAGAAATTTGAATGATTATTCCATCCATCCATCCATCTTCTGCCGCTTATCCGGAGTCGGGTCGCGGGGGCAGCAGCCTAAGCAGGGAAGCCCAGACTTCCCTCTCCCCAGCCACATTTGCCAACTCTGCGGGGGGGATCCCGAGGCGTTCCCAGGCCAGCCGAGAGATATAATCCCTCCAGCGTGTCCTGGGTCTTCCCCGGGGTCTCCTCCCAGAGGGACGTGCCTGGAACACCTCACCAGGGAGGCGTCCAGGAGGCATCCTGACCAGATGCCCGAGCCACCTCAACTGGTTCCTCTCGATGCGAAGGAGCAGCGGCTCTACTCTGAGCCCCTCCCGGATGACTGAGCTCCTCACCCTATCTCTAAGGGAGAGCCCGGCCACCCTGCGGAGGAAACTCATTTCAGCCGCCTGTATACGAGATCTCGTTCTTTCGGTCACGACCCACAGCTCATGACCATAGGTGAGGGTAGGAACGTAGATCGACTGATAAATCGAGAGCTTCGCCTTCTGGCTCAGCTCCTTCTTCACCACGACAGACCGGCGCAGAGCCCGCATTACTGCAGACGCCGCACCGATCCGTCTGTCGATCTCGCGCTCCATCCTTCCCTCACTCGTGAACAAGACCCCGAGATATTTAAACTCCTCCACTTGAGGCAGGACCTGACTCCCGACCCGGAGAGGGCAATCCACCCTATTCCGGCTGAGGACCATGGTCTCAGATTTTGAGGTGCTGATTCTCATCCCAGCCGCTTCACACTCGGCCGCGAATCACTCAAGCGAGAGCTGGAGATCACGACCAGATGAAGCCAACAGGACCACGTCATCCGCAAAAAGCAGGGACCCAATCCTGAGGCCACCAAGTCGGATCCCCTCAACCCCTCGGCTGCGCCTAGAAATTCTGTCCATATAAGTTATGAACAGAATCGGTGATAAAGGGCAGCCTTGGCGGAGTCCAACCCTCACCGGAAACGAATCCGGCTTACTACCGGCAATGCGGACCAAGCTCTGACACCTGTCGTACAGGGACCGGACAGCTCGTACAAGGGGGTCCGGTACCCCATACTCCCGGAGTACCCCCCACAGGAGCCCCCGGGGGACATGGTCGAATGCCTTCTCCAGGTCCACAAAGCACATGTAGACTGGTTGGGCAAACTCCCATGCCCCCCCCAGGACCCCAGAGAGGGTATAGAGCTGGTCCACTGTTCCGCGACCAGGACGAAAACCACACTGCTCCTCCTCAATCCGGGATTCGACTATCCGGCGGACCCTCCTCTCCAGGACCCCTGAATAGACCTTACCAGGGAGGCTGAGGAGTGTGATTCCCCTGTAATTAGAACACACCCTCCGGTCCCCCTTCTTAAAAAGGGGGACCACCACCCCAGTCTGCCAATCCAGCGGTACTGCCCCCGATGTCCACGCGATGCTGCAGAGGCGTGTCAGCCAGGACAGCCCCATAGCATCCAGAGCCTTAAGGAACTCCGGGCGGATCTCATCCACCCCCGGGGCCTTGCCGCCAAGGAGCTTTTTGACCACCTCAGCGACTTCAGCCCCAGAGATAGGAGAGTCCACCCCTGAGTCCCCAAGCTCTGCTCCCTCATGGGAAGACGTGTTGGTAGGATTGAGGAGGTCTTCGAAGTATTCCCTCCACCGACCCACAACGTCCCGAGTTGAGGTCAGCAGCACCCCATCTCCACTGTACACAGTATTGATGGTGTCATGGTTTGCTGTTTGAGTCTGTGCAGGTTGCCATGGGGACTCAAGGCGGAGTCTGGAGCTTCAATTACAACCACCTGGAGCTCATCTTCCTGATTTATCCTGCTATTTAAGGACAAGCTGGAGCTCCAGTCTTTGCCAGATTGTCTCTCTTTACTGCGTGGTAATCAGGCCAGTTCTAGTGCTTACCTTGTGGCTCATCGCTAGCGATTTCATTTTGTTTCTCTTTGCCTCCTCAGCACGTCAAGACCATTACGGACATCCTCCTGGATCAAGATCATTTTCCTCAGCCAACTTCCCCAACTGCTTGTGCCTGCCTGCTTCTGCCTCAAACCAAGGCCAACCACCACAACCAGAGGCCACCCCCCCCAGCAACCTCCACTATCATCAGAATTCCAATTATCTGAGAAGTTCTTCCCTGGACCAGACCAACAGGATCTGAGTACTAAATAAATACTTCATTTACCTCTTCATCTGTACGTTCTGCTTTTGGGTCCACCCCTCCACCCCGGTCTCTGACCGTGACAGTACAATCTGGCCATAACATGGACCCAGCGAACACACTCCAAACAGCCCTGACTGAACAGGGAAAACTTCTAGAGGTGCATGAGAAAGCTTTGCACTTCCTGGGTGAACAACAGGGACATTGTAACCATCGTCTGGACCAAGTCTTTGAACAGATACAGAGCATTCATAACTTACTGTCTGTTTCTTCTGCAGCTTCTGGATCTTCCTCCACTTCAACCCCACAAAGCATTACTCCTTCACCGGATCCGGTGTTTCGTGATGCTGCATTCCCGACACCTGAGCCATTCCTTGGGAACGTAAGCAAGTGTGGAGGCTTTATCCTTCAATGCTCATTAGCCATTTCTCGTTCTCCACGATCATTTTCTTCCGATGCCGCAAAGATATCTTTTGTCACTGCTCTCCTACGTGATAAGGCGCTGGACTGGGCATTGGCCTATTTTCAGTCTCGTCCAATGGATTCAATCTCTTTTTCTTCATTCTTAGATGACTTTCGTAAGACCTTCGACCACCCTTTGAAGGGAGCTGATGCAGTCAAGAGATTGCTCAATCTTAGACAGGGCAGTCGACCTGCAGTAGAGTTCATTGTGGACTTCCGTGTTCTGGCAGCTGAGACAGGGTGGCCTCCCGAGGTGTTAAGGGGAGTTCTGCTAAATGCTCTTAATGACCATCTAAAGGATCAGCTTGCGTTCCGGGAGGAGCCAGCCTCATTCGAGGAGTTGATCACCACAGTAATACAGGTTGATAACAGACTTGCCGAGAGGCGGCGGGAGCGAGGGGTTCGGGACCCGCTGTCCAGTCGGAGGCCGGTTCTCGGCCCAAGGACCCTTCCAATTGCGGCTGGTGGCACATTACCGTCTCTACCTGCTCCTGAAGGTCAGAGTGAACCTATGCAGGTAGGGCGAGCTGGGTTGACGCCAGAGGAACGCCAACACCGGTTACGGAATCATTTGTGCTTTTACTGCGGCTCCCCGGATCATCTCGTGTCCAGTTGCCGGTTGCAGTCAAAAGACCATGCCCGCCAGTAGAGGCAGGACTACTGGTGGGCGGGATTCAGCAGCCAAGTCCTCCACGTTGTGTACTACCGGTAACTCTCTCGTTGGACGGAACTGACCACCAGTTTCAGGCCTTAATCGACTCGGGCGCTGAACAGAACCTAATGGATCCCACTATGGCCACTAAATTCAAACTCCCCGCTGTTCTCCTGTCAACTCCTATTTCTGTTACTGCTTTGGATGGAAGAATTCTTACAACTATCACGCATAAGACCCGTCCTCTTACCCTACTAGTGTCTGGGAATCACAGTGAGAGAATTGAGTTCCTTCTTTTCCCTGTGGCTAATGTACCCATCACCCTAGGATACCCCTGGTTGGCTTTGCACAACCCTCATATCAACTGGAGTAAGAGCCGCCTGGAGAGTTGGAGCCTTTTTTGTCTGTCCAACTGTTTGAAGTCGGCTTGTCAACCTTCTAGAGCACCAGTTTGTATTCCTGAACAACCGGTGGACTTATCTATCATTCCGTCAGCATACCACGATTTAGGTGCCGTTTTCAGCAAGGACAAGGCTCAGTCTCTCCCACCGCACCGGCCCTACGACTGCGCTATAGAAATACTCCCAGGTGCATCACTTCCTAGAGGTAGACTTTTTAACCTGTCCAAACCGGAGCGGGAGGCCATGGAGAACTACATCCGCGAATCTCTAGATGCAGGTCTAATCAGGCCATCATCTTCTCCCGTTGGGGCAGGGTTTTTTTTTGTGCAAAAGAAGGACAAGACTTTACGCCCATGCATTGATTATCGGGATCTGAACAGCATTACCATCAAGAATAAATATCCTCTACCTTTAATCACCTCGGCTTTTGAATCCATTCAGGGGGCCCAGATCTTTACTAAATTGGACCTCCGGAACGCATATCACTTGGTCAGGATTCGTGAGGGGGATGAGTGGAAGACGGCCTTTAACACCCCTCTCGGACATTTTGAATATCTCGTCATGCCTTTTGGACTCACAAATGCCCCCGCTGTGTTCCAAGCACTTATCAATGATGTTCTTCGAGACTTCCTACACCGCTTTGTTTTTGTTTACCTTGACGATATCCTTGTTTTTTCAAGGTCCCTTGCAGAACATCAGCAACATGTTCGGTTGGTCTTACAACGGTTGCTGGAGAATCGTCTTTATGTCAAGGCAGAGAAATGTGACTTCCACGCCTCATCAACTTCCTTCCTGGGCTACGTCTTCCAGGGCGGGCAGGTGAAGACAGACCCAGCTAAGATCAAGGCCGTTGCGGAATGGCCTATTCCCAGTACCAGGAAGGATTTACAACGTTTTCTTGGCTTTTCTAATTTTTATCGACGTTTCATCAGAAACTACAGTATGGTCGCGGCTCCCCTCACCAGGCTGACCTCTGTCAAGATTCCCTTCTCCTGGACTCCGGAGGCGGATCAAGCTTTTGGCCGTTTAAAGGAACTATTTGTCACAGCACCCATTCTCGTTCAGCCAGACCCTGAGCGACAGTTCGTCCTGGAGGTGGATGCCTCTGAGGCTGGAGTTGGGGCCGTCTTGTCCCAGCGATCTGGTAAGGAGGACAAATTACACCCCTGTGCCTATTTCTCCAAACGGTTGACCCCCTCTGAACAGAACTATGATGTCGGCGATAGAGAACTCCTAGCGGTAAAGCTTGCCTTGGAGGAGTGGCGACACTGGCTGGAGGGGGCCAAACATCCTTTTGTAGTATGGACAGACCACAAGAATCTCGCCTATTTGCAGAGTGCAAAGAGATTGAACTCCCGTCAAGCCCGTTGGTCACTGTTCTTTAATCGTTTTGACTTTGCTATTTCCTATCGCCCTGGGTCCCAGAACACTAAGCCTGACGCCCTGTCCAGGCAAAACTCTGCCAAGGAGTCTTCTGAACCAGCACGCATTCTTCCTCCTTCAGTGGTGGTTGGTGGAGTGTCATGGCATGTGGAGGATCAGATACGCCAAGGATTGCTTTTGGATCCTGATCCCGAGGAGGGACCCCCCAACCGCCGTTATGTGCCCGTTTCTGCCCGTTCTGCGGTTCTACACTGGATCCATTCATCTAAGTTTGCGTGTCATCCAGGAATTCATCGGACCATCACTTTGGCTCAAAGACATTTCTGGTGGCCGTCTCTGGTATCGGACGCCAGGGAATATGTCTCAGCCTGTCAAGTCTGTGCAAGGAATAAAACCTCCAATCAGCCTCCTTCAGGACTTCTGCAGCCACTAGAGGTTCCCAGCCGACCCTGGTCTCATATCTCATTGGATTTCGTCACTGGTTTGCCTCCGTCTCAAGGCAAGACAGCCATCCTCACTATAGTGGACCGCTTTTCCAAGGCTGCCCATTTCATTCCCCTGAACAAGCTGCCCTCCTCGTCCGAGACCGCAGAGCTCCTGGTAAACCATGTCTTCCGTCTTCATGGCATTCCAACTGAAATTGTGTCTGACAGGGGACCACAGTTTGTTTCCAGGGTTTGGAAGGCTTTTTGCACTGCCCTAGGTGCCAAGGTTTCCCTGAGCTCTGGCCACCATCCTCAGTCCAATGGCCAGACAGAACGACTCAATCAAGAATTGGAAGCTGCTCTGCGTTGTGTCGCATCTGATAATCCCTCTACTTGGTGCCGTCATGTGAGCTGGATCGAATATGCCCACAATTCTCTGTCCACTTCTGCTACCGGTTGTTCTCCATTCGAAGCCTCCCTTGGCTATCAACCTCCGTTGTTTCCCACGGAGGAGCGGGATCTGGATGTACCCTCGGTGCAACATCATCTCCAGAGGGCTCAGCGTGTCTGGACTAGGACAAGGGAGGCTCTGCTTCGTACCGCAGGTCGCAACAAGCGCCTGGCTGATCGCCACCGTCGTCATGCTCCTGTGTTTTTGCCTGGTCAGAAGGTGTGGGTGTCTGCCCGGAACATTCCATTGAAGGGCACTTACCCTAAACTGGCCCCTCGCTTCATTGGTCCTTATGAGATCGTCTCGTTGGTGGGCCCCTCGGCCGTCCGTCTTCGTCTCCCCTCTTCTCTCCGCGTCCATCCCACATTCCATGTGTCTCAGCTCAAGCCTGTGTTGTCCAGTCCATTGTGCCCTCCTGCCAGGCCCCCTCCACCCGCCCGGATCGTTGGGGGTGGTCCTGCCTATACTGTGCGCCGTATCCTGGATGTTCGGCGCCGGGGTCGGGGTTTCCAGTATCTGGTGGACTGGTTGGGCTATGGTCCGGAGGAGCGTTCTTGGGTTCCTCGTCGCTTCGTTCTGGACTCCTCCCTGCTTGCTGATTTCCGCCGCTCCCGCCGTCTTGTACCTCCTGGGTCGCCTGGAGGCGTCCCTTGAGGTGGGGGTGCTGTCATGGTTTGCTGTTTGAGTCTGTGCAGGTTGCCATGGGGACTCAAGGCGGAGTCTGGAGCTTCAATTACAACCACCTGGAGCTCATCTTCCTGATTTATCCTGCTATTTAAGGACAAGCTGGAGCTCCAGTCTTTGCCAGATTGTCTCTCTTTACTGCGTGGTAATCAGGCCAGTTCTAGTGCTTACCTTGTGGCTCATCGCTAGCGATTTCATTTTGTTTCTCTTTGCCTCCTCAGCACGTCAAGACCATTACGGACATCCTCCTGGATCAAGATCATTTTCCTCAGCCAACTTCCCCAACTGCTTGTGCCTGCCTGCTTCTGCCTCAAACCAAGGCCAACCACCACAACCAGAGGCCACCCCCCCCAGCAACCTCCACTATCATCAGAATTCCAATTATCTGAGAAGTTCTTCCCTGGACCAGACCAACAGGATCTGAGTACTAAATAAATACTTCATTTACCTCTTCATCTGTACGTTCTGCTTTTGGGTCCACCCCTCCACCCCGGTCTCTGACCGTGACAGATGGAGCACTGCTTCCCCCCCTGAGCCGCCGGATGGTGGACCAGAATCTCCTCGAAGCCGTCCGGAAGTCTTTCTCCATGGCCTCGCCGAACTCCTCCCATGCCCGAGTTTTTGCCTCGGCAACGGCCGAAGCCGCATGCCGCTTAGCCCGCCGGTACCCATCAGCTGCCTCCAGAGTCCCACAGGCCAAGAAGGCCCGATAGGACTCCTTCTTCAGCTTGACGGCATCCCTCACTGCTGGTGTCCACCAACAAGTCCTGGGATTACCGCCACGACAGGCACCAACGACCTTGCAGCCACAGCTCCGGCTGGCCGCCTCAGCAATCGAGGCACGGAACACAGCCCATTCGGACTCAATGTCCCCCGCCTCACCCGGGACATGTTCGAAGCTCTGCTGAAGGTGGGAGTTGAAGCTCGCTCTGACAGGGGACTCAGCCAGACGTTCCCAGCAGACCCTCACAACACGTTTGGGCCTGCCAGCTCGGACCGGCTTCCTCCCCCACCATCTGAGCCAACTCACCACCAGGTGGTGATCAGTTGACAGCTCCGCCCCCCTCTTCACCCGAGTGTCCAAGGCATGTGGCCGCAGGTCCGACGATACGACTACAAAGTCGATCATTGAACTGCGGCCCAGGGAATCCTGATGCCAGGTGTACATATGGACACTCTTATGCTGGAACATGGTGTTCGTTATAGACAATCCATGACGAGCACAGAAGTCCAATAACAAAACACCATTTGGGTTAAGAGGGGGGGGACCATGCCTCCCAATCACTCCCCTCCAGGTCTCACTGTCATTGCCCACGTGAGCATTGAAGTCCCCCAGCAGAACAATGGAGTCCCCAGAAGGAGCACCCTCCAGCACTCCCTCCAAGGACCCCAGAAAGGGTGGGTACTCTGAACTGCTGTTCGGTGCATAAGCACACACAACAGTCAGGACCCGTCCCCCCACCCGGAGGCGGAGGGAAACTACCCTTTCATCCACCGGGGTAAACCCCAACGTGCAGGCACCAAGCTGGGGGCTGATGAGAATGCCCACACCTGCTCGGCGCCTCTCACCATGGGCAACTCCAGAGTGGAAGAAGGTCCAGCCCCTCTCGAGGGTACTGGTTCCAGAGCCCAAGCCATGCGTCGAGGTGAGTCCAACTATATCTAGTCGGAACCTCTCAACCTCGCGCACAAGCTCAGGCTCCTTCCCCACCAGAGAGGTGACGTTCCACGTCCCTAGAGCCAGCTTCTGCAGCCGGGGATCGGACCGCCAGGGTCCCCGCCCCTTGCTGCCGCCCAGCTCACATTGCACCCGACCCCTACGGCTCCTCCCGCAGATGGTGAGCCCACGGGAGGCTGAATGATTATTCATTCCTTTATTTACTTGCGCAATAGAAATTCTCACTCTCATATGTAAGTCATTTTGGATAAAAGTTTCTGATAAATGACTGCTGAGTAGACTAAAATAAAATAAAATAAAATAGAAATAGTCTTGAAATGATTTAAAAGACAGAAGAAAAATGATTCATATGTGTTAGGTTGTCTGGTTAGACTTACTCTAATGTCTTTTTGCTCGTATTGACCAGTAACAGTGCATTCATTTTGTATTTGAAGTAATCCCATTTTTTTTTTTTTTTTTTACTCTCTTAGTATTTTAAGCACCTAACCCATAAGAACCAAGCGTCACATATATGAACCATGCAGTTTATGAGACAACTTATCTCATAAATATACCCTGACTAAACAATATCTACTTGAGTCAAGCACCCTTGTAATGAAACTGAATGCAGCAGTGTGAAAATCTACAGTCGAGATGTTCTTTCATGAGTCCAATTACACATGGTTTACCTCAAGATGCAAGCCTCTCAAAAGTACAAATGGCAGAGTATCTTTTAAGTACCTTAAAAGGCCTGTTTAGATATGGAACAAGGGTACATCAGCAAATGAAATCAAGATTATCTTTTCCCAGAGCACAGGGAAAGAAAAACACGTCTAATCTACCAAATTTGATGAAAGCACTGCGGTGGTGCAGGTGACAACATAAGTGCTGGTACAAGTGTCTTCCATCAAAATGATGAGATGGCCTCAAAGCATGGACTGATAATTACCCACAGGGCTGACAAAGGGCTTCTTAAAGGTGAAAAAAAAGTCACGTTTTGAAAGTTAGTCCCGTGGACTAAGTGTGCTGCTTTTAAAGACAGATCGAAAGATAGAAAGACTTAGTCTAGAAGCAAGTGAAGCCCTCTTTTTGCTCTTTTTATTAGTCTGACACCAATAACATATTAGTTACCTCTGCTTCATTCCCATTGACCCGGCCTTTATGCCATCATTTTTTTCAGGTATACTCAAAGCTCTCTTCTGTGTCCTGCTTGACTGTTTGTAGTTTTGACACAAAATCTTAGGTTGGAAGGTTCATTGAAGGCTACATTTTCAAGGAAACATTGTGGACTTAGAGAAAGCTCAGAGACCCTCTGTAGCCTGGCAGAGCAACAACATGATATATATTGTATTTATGTTTTTCTGACGCAAATCTCATTCTCATAGGAAGTTAGTGAAAAGGAGGTGTGTCCATGTACATAGGAAGGAAAAAAAACAACAACTTGAATTGTTGGTGCTGAATCCAATAATTCTTGAAGTGAACGTTTCCACTCTCGTCACATCTTGACCTTCAAATCTTTTGTGATGTGTTGGGGATTATCACAGTTGTGAAATGTTAATGGCTTGTGATACCAGTAACCCTGCTGCGTGCTGTGAATGATATCGAAGAGAATTTATGTGTGGAAAAAAAAGCAGAATAAGGAAAGTTGACTGACAAAAAAGTTGTGAATTTGAAATCTCTGGTATTAACTTGTGTCGTGGAAATTTTATGTTCTGATTATGGCTTTGTGGGCTTTCTGAAAAGATCATAATGAACTTAAGAACTTAAGTTTAGTTACACAGAGTCTGCTTATTCCCCTTTACAGACACAGCAATGTGTAGAGATCTGACATGTCTGCATTCAGACATCTGGGATCTGATTAGTTAGAACACTCTCTTCCTAGAAGAAGGTTACAGCTAACAGACATTTCTTGTTTAGAATAACATAGATTTAGGGCAGACAATTGACTCCCTTATGCAAAGGTAAAAGGATGGTTTAGCCCAGAACTCAGTTAGAGCTTTCCAGACTTCTGCCCCGTCGGACCTCTGGACTGTCTCTCCAAATTGCAATTTGCATTAATCTGTTCTTTCTCATTTTCTGTTCAATAAACTTTCACTTCAAAACCAGACTCCTCATCATTGACAGACTTTTTTCCCACAACAATTTGTAAACTTTCACTCCAAATCTACCAAATAAAAGACAAGACAATCTAAGAGTAAATTGAACCTTTTTTACAATGTGAAAGCTGGTAGTTTACTCTTTTTTTTTTTCCTGTCACCAGAAAAAATCCCTAGACTCGTAATTGTCCCTTTTTCATTGAAGCTAATAATTCCTAATTTAAAAAAGCTATTATTTCTTTTTTTTTTTTTTTTTTAATGGAATTTAGTGGGCGACTGACTGAAAAAAAAAAAAAAAAAAAGATATTCAAGCTCTAGTAATTTCTGGAAAAATTAAATCAATTGCATTTCTCTTCCAAAGAGAAGAAATAGAAATAGAAAACTTCCTGAACAAAAATGAATGCACTTAAAGTTAAGTGTTTTTTTTTTTTTTTCAGTACATTTTGCTGCAGAACAAAAATTGGGAACTTCTGGTGTAATCTGTGAACCCTGGTTTGGAACAAAAACTATCATTAAATGCATTTGTTTTAACATTATTTTTTAGGTAATGAATTTATTGTAATTAATGCATTCAAGTCCCACCTGTAAATATAATACAAAATAATACAACATGATAAGATTCACTTCACTGTTCCCGTTGTGAAATTAGACTATTACATTAGCTGCATTGTCAACATCAATACAGTAATAAACCACTGCTATCAAGAAACAACCATCAGCGGTATATCAGGAATGAATATAATTCACAAATAAATCATTTCCGCTGTGAAATTTGTGTGTTCTGTACCTTATATCTCATTTGTTTATTTTTCATGAGCTATGTGAGAAACTCCTTTTTTCCCCATTTTTCTTTTAGATCAGGACATATGATTACATTTTCTAACAGTTTTTAAATGGGTGTTTAGGAGCGTCGTGGCATTTTACAGATTTTGTAATAACTACTAAAGATGGCTTTCCAAAAGCTTATTTGCTACCCATTTAAATTCCCCAGTTCCTACTAAACTGCTTTTATTTCTACATAACGAACCTGGAACCAATTGCAAACTAATTTTAGTCTATCCACATTAGAGGCAAGAGAGGAACATTTGGTGACTCATTGTGAATACTAAGTGTACAAAACACCATTTCTGTTTTTTCTTTTAAATGATGTTTGATGCCTTGGCTTATTTGATGAATAAGTTGTTAGCCGAGGATGGGTTCCAGGTTTGCATTTAGTTCAGATTTTTTGCGAAGCTGACTGAAGAACTCACTGCCTACAGGACTCTGAGTGTATTTATAATATGTGATCACTTTTGCAACAGAAATTTAAAAGCAAAAAACAAGTTTTAAATTACATATTTTCCTATTGATAGTAGAATTATAAAGCTGGAAAGAAGGTCACCCCGCCCCCCCCCAAAAAAGGCAGATCCATCCAACACTTCTGTTTGTGGTTCCATTAAGGATTAATTGGTTATACATATTTTCACCACAGTCAATGGATATTCTAATGCCAACTGCTGTGCATTATTTTCATGTATATGCCCACGTTTGACAAATTAAATCACTGTAATATCACTCCGATGTGGGCGTCACCATAGCAACGCGTTAATTATACTTGACAATGGTTGTTTTGCATTAACATTCGTATTAACATAAAATAGTTCCTATGCTGTAGTATATTTAGCAAGCATAGAAAGCATGAAAGAAACATATTTTTGTAAAATATTTACTGTGTGGGACCATGTTATAAGTGCATTAAACAACTTGGATCTGTGCATTAGACTCTTCATGCACATCGTATTCTAGACTCAAAATCCTGCATTATAACCATTTAATGCATGGTTCCTTGTTTTTTAATCATATATATTTCAAATCTTACTATAAATGTTATATTTATAAAAGTTAGAATTGTATTCAGAATATAAGGAAAACAATATGAAAATCCTCAACCAGCGATATAGATAACAACAGACTGTTGTGCTTGGTCAATATCATCATTACCTGCTGTGCAGCATTACAAGTGCCGTTGTTTTTCAGTTATTTACATTTGCAGATTTAGGAAGATGATGATGCTTATTTAATGTTACCTGAGGCTAAGTTGCGAGTGGCTTGGAATTATTCTATGTGTTTGAGTGTCAGTGAAAGTGAATTATTCTTGCTTGTGGTTACCCAGTCAAGTTGATTTAACCGCCTTTTCACCGAATGTACCCATAATCTGGGTACAAAAAAAAAAAAAAAAAAAAAAGAAAAGAGATGAAATGAGGTTTCCCTGAGTGCTGAGGTTAATGTTGGACTTTAACCTTCAACCTCCTCACAAAGCTGGGATTGTACTGCACCTTGTTCATAAAACTGTCCTAAATAAAGTGTAATAGAAACACTTTCACTCTATGGTGCTGAGCAGAAAAAAAAGGATAAAAAAAAAGTGGTCAAAGTTACCTGAAAAGATAAAAACTAAATACATCATTTGTTCCAAAGTAGGAAATCTGAGCACTGTGACTGATAGCAGGTCAGTTAAGTTTAGTTGAGTTGAGTTGCTTAAAAAAAGGCCTAAAATCTAAAAATTCAAGACTACTGGATCAGATTTAATTTTTTTTGCAAAAAAGGTTACAAAACTTTTCCTTTTTTATCAGCGATAATTAAGTTTTAACTAGTGGTATGGAAAACTGATGGATTGATAAGCAAGAAGACACTAAAAATAAACCATATGTCCTCAAACATCCCCATATTCTGAACTGAAAGTTAGAGACTGTCCTGAAAATTATGGGCATTATATGCAGGCATTAAGAAATTACAAATGCAGTTAAAAATATGTACTTATGAGAGGAAGTACATGGAGTGTAAAAATTGCATCCATTAAGTTGACAATTGTGTTGAATCCCCTCTTATTGGCTTGGATTTTTGGCTGTAATAAAGTAATAGTGATGAGTCATACAGAACAAGCTGACAATGCAAGAAATTCAGGCGAATTCAGGAGAACAAGCATCTCTTCTCCAACTCTTTAATGCACACGAGGATCACGAAGAGGATGAGGTTAAGGGAAACACTACATTCCACCTGTGAAGCTGCCTTTCTCACAAGTAAAGATGAAGTGTGACATCTAGTTTATGACTAACCAGGTTAACTTGTTAGCATTTGGATCCCTGCTGTCCTGTTTGGGGTTAATTTCAAATGCTTCAAAGCCATTGCAACACCAGGCTGCTCCTCTTGACTTTTTTTTTTTTTTCAATCTATCCATCTTTTTCTTAACTCTGCTTAATTTAATTCAGGATTTCAAAAGGGGTGGGGCTCATCCTAAGTATTAGGCAAGAAGTGACTTAAATCCTGAATGCATTACTAGTCAATTACAAGCCAAGTTGGAGTGGAGAAGATCGTGGCCTAAAGTGAATGCTCTTTGTAATAGATTTTTTTTTTTTTTTATTCAAGAACAAATGGGGAGAAACCAACACCTTCAATGTAATTATTTCATTCCAGTCTTCCTTTACATAAAGACATGTACTCACTTTTGATTATTTGTTTTTTTACATTAAAAGTAACATTTAAAGGCAACAATATTCCAATAGGTATACTGCAAATCTAAAATTACATTTTTATTAGCGATACTAATGCCACTTTCAGGCAGAAGGCTTTATACTATTACCACCCATACTACATATATATTAGGGGTGGGAAAATCGGATCGAAAAATCGGAAATCTGGATTTTTTGTTTCTTCACAATTTTTTAAACAAAAAAATATCGATTTAAAAAAAAAAAGAAAAATTAATGCACTATTTTTGTCATTTTTATTGTGTTTATTGATCTTTTTACTTGGGCATTATAGCAGCAGAATGATGGTCTGGCTACTGTGTTGTTTTTTCCTCAATGAAAAGAAGAAAAATGACGAGAAAAAAAAAAAGTTTTATACATTTCTTTTTGTTTTAATTTTCAAAAATCATCAATATCGGATAATTATGAGAATCACAATGTAAATCAAATCGGCATCCAAAAAATCGGAAGCGACTCGAATCAGAACAAAAGCATATTGACACAGCCCTAACATATATACTGTTTACCAGCCATTAGACTCAGTGCAATGACTGGTAAACACAAGACTGCAAGCAAACAAGATACATGCTAAAAACAACCAAGAGCTAGCACTAATCACAGCAGTGAGAAGAAAATGAAGGGGTCTTTAATGTCCCAGGTTTCTGTTGCAAAAGGCATTGTGGGGGCAGAATGGATCCCGACAAAGATGTGTCAAACTGTTTCAGGAATTCAGTAACAAACAATATCAGCTTTTCATTCATTTTGTCATCTGTGCCTGGATGGATGTTTTCTTTCTGTTGGCCACATGTCACGACTTCATAAGATCACCTTCGTGAAGCTTTAATGGCGCTTTCTCATTAGCATGTTTAGCTACATGCAAATAAGCATGTGCCTATTGCAGAGGGACGCTGTAAATGCACAGTACAACTTGAAATAAGACACACATGTCACATGATGAGAATCTGTCTCATATTCTTTCACGTGTTAGTATTTACATATTTCTTAGTTATTTACAAGTGAAGTTGTGCATATGTGTGCAGATAGGGGTGTTCTGGTTTGGATGGCTGTGGTAACCAAGGAAACAAGGCTATGGAAACTAGTTCCTTAAAATTTCAGGCTAAAAAAAAAAAAAAAAGAAAAAAGCCTAGATGTGTCCAAAAAGCAGTGAGAAGTAACCTCAAAAGTTAAAACTCAGATCACAAAAATACATTAAAAATGTAACAAAGGGAAAGTATAATAAAATATTTTAGTGGTTTTCTTTTAGGCTTTTAAAAAGGTTTTGTCACGTTTAATTTTTTTCTTCTTTTTTTTTTTTTTCAATGACAAGCAATAATGGCTACAATTTAATAGAAGACACTAACCTGATAAATTAATATCAGGTGCCAAAGGTATCACTCCTCAATGAAGCCTGTTTTGTAGTGCAGAGATACTCGGCACACATCTCTCAGCTGACACAGTCAGACAGCTCAGTCTTTTTTTGACACTAGCAGCATGATGTATAATGCATGTCCACTGAGACATAAACATATTCTGCAACCATTACGCCTGTGGCTATGTCTATCATGTTGGTGTGCAGATGAGTCTTTTTCCCTGAGGAAGTGTTTAAGTGGGAGGATGGTCGATGTTCTGATGAAGACTCTTGCTATCAGCCACCAAACAGATACGCATGCACACAAACAACTTCTACAAAGTTGTAAATACACGACAAAGTCACAGCAAAGAATCTGCATGACTTTGTACACTTGATTCATCATGTGGAGACAAAGTTACTCTCTGCTCATTAAATACCTCTGTAGTTTAACACAATTATCTGTCTCGTTTTTGCTTTTCATGTAGTTTCTGACTGCTGCTTAGTGTAGATATGAAGTAAGATAGCCCGCATTCCATTGAGTGGTTTGAAGCAAGAATACTTTGACATTGCTTGTAGTCTACACTGCTGATGATGAACTGCAAATTCATTAAATTAGGCTACTTTCACACTGCAGGTCTTAAAGCACAATTCCAATTTTCTGGTCAAACCTGATTCTTTTGCTTTACTGTTCATAATGTATTTAAATGTGACCTGACTGCGGTGGGAACAACTTGTGCTCCTGAAGTAACCCACATGCTAAGTGGAACATTAATGACGTTAAACACAGGACAATGTTTACGAAAACAATACAAAGGTAACCGGTACTGTCATTTACTGGCCTCTGTCGATAACAGTGTGTGGCGGGAGTCCACCAGTTTGTGAGCAGGTTCTGGTTAAAAAAAAGATAAAAAAGGAGAAAGAAGTTTTATTTTGCTATGACGTCCCAATTTACAGCCACTTCTGCGATGTTAGTACAGAGGAGTGTGTGGATGCAGTGTCGGATCCAGGTATGGTGGGATCAGGATGCGAGTGGTTTTACAAAGCTGGAGTTCTTGTAAAACTTTAGGGTGTCAAGAAATACATTTTACACATCTGTCAACACATCACCTCAAGACTTTTGAGGTGTTTCATGTAGTTCAGGAGACCCATGGTTCTGAGCAAGTGAGCAGGGGGCAGGTAAACACACCTTGCCTAGAGTGTTTTGGCATCAGATCTGCTGTTTGCTCTGTAGTCATGTCCTCATGCATGACTACATCATCTGCCTCGAGTAGCTCCAGAATAATGTCAGAGTCACATTGAATGCAACCTGGCTGTTCAGACTGAAGTCACATGGCAAAAGATCAGATACGCATCAGATTTAGGACCACAGATCCAAGCCGCCTGATTCGCATTCGAAAATATCAGATCTGTGCCGTTCAGACTGTTAAGAAAAGTAAAGTTACAGGTCGCATAGGGGCAAAAACAACGCATTTGGGTCACTTCAGCCTTTAGTGTGACTGTAGCCTTAGTATCAACAACTAAACTAAAAAGGCCTTCAGTCAGTGGTGTAACCGAATCACTATTTTATTGCTAATTTGGATATTATATTTATCAATAGTCAGGCAGATATAACTTCACATCTTGAGTTTGGCTATGAAGTTGATGCGATCACCTATTTTAGGCAGATGTCACAAGTCTGGCCTTCTTAGCAATGCCGACATAGCCGAATTGTTATTCTTATCACAAATAAACTTATAAATCACTCTCAACTTTTCACACTGATCACATGACTTGGACGTTAGTAAAGTTCATCAGAGGCAAAAAAAAAAAAATAAGCAAAGCAAGAGTACTGCTACCAGCTTGGCTACACTAAGGGCACATTAGTGCCGTGCCATTTTCCAGACTGCCTGTTGACCCCAAACGATGGGCTAAATATGTTGCTGGCATCAAACCAGAAGTGCTCCTCCCTGTGTAGCAAGCACGTTTTTCGATGATAAGCCACAAATGAATAAAAAAACAAAACAAAACTGAAGTTTATCACAGTGTAATTGCCACTGCTTTGAAGTTGGTTGGATATTACTGCAAATGTGAAATATTTTGATGACAGTTTTGGTGTAATTGAGAAGTTACGAACCTTTAGTTTCCTTCAAAGTGTCAATAAACAGCCATAAAATAGCAATGTTTTCAGTGGCTGTGACATTAACTCCCAAATATAACATGGAAATGTCTGTAGTGTTTAGGATTGCATTCACATTATTTGTGTCTGCTGTTTTGTTCTTTACCCACCATTTACATGAAGAGGAAATACTTTGTTTGGGTCTGACACACATCCTGCCATGAAATACTTTTAAACCTCCAATGACTTAAAGCTTTTAAATTTGCCCCGATGAAACTAACTACATAATTATTATTCCATGGTAAGTTGAATCAGGTAGCAATATTGCCAAAAGTTAGTAGTTTTGGAGGTTTGTAAACCAGCATTTTGAAAAATAAAACAAGTAATTAGCAAAAGTAAGCACTTATTTTCTTTTTTTTATTGTTTTGGTCACTATTATGACTACTTTCGTGCTGAACTGGTTTTAATGTGTGATGTTTGAAAAACCATCCTTGTTGCGAAACAGTTAACAACAAATTAGCAGTCACTTGATAATAACAGCTAGCTTTATACCACGCAAAGTGGCTGCTTGACAAAACATGTGACGTTACTGAGAATAGTCTACAAGAGGAATTCACTAAAAGTTCACTACAAGGGGTAAGCAGTGGCACTGAATTGTTTATGGGAAGAACAAATCAGAGAAAGCCAACTCGAGCAAACAGCAAAGCAGCAGTGTTTTTTTTGTTGTTTTGCATGGTGATTACTACAGTTTTGCAGACAGTGTAGAACCAAAAACGTACATTTCGGTGATTTTACCAGGCTTAATTCTTTACATCCACGTCCAAGTCATGGAGACATTTGATATTCTTGTCCGCAGTGCTCATGTGTACGTCATTTTACTGAATACTGAAATTGCTAATGAGCTTGCTGAGTTGTTGGTTTAGCTGTGATTTGTTGTATATAGATACATATACATATATATATACACACACACATATATATATATATATATATATATATATATATATATATATATATATATATGTATATATATGTGTAAAGATATGATGTATCTATATATGTCTTTATTGTTGTACTTTTTGTTCACACTTAGACAAAATCTACTTGTACTCAATGAAACCTTCAGCTGTAATAATTCACTGAAGCTTTTACATATTCTTGTCCAATCTCATTAATAAAAATACTTTTTAGCAAAGATTTGCTTGCGCATTGTAAACTGTAAAAACCTGGCGGTCAGGCAAATTCAACCGACATGCATTGAGGCAAATATCTAAAATTCTTCAGACATCTTTCTATTCATCAGTTGTCTTTTACTGTCTCCACAGTAAATGATTGCTTGTGAAAGCGAGATGATCTCAGAATAGCAACAGTATTTCAGCAGGTGTGGTGAATAAATGCAGCCATCTGTTTGTTTTATAACTCTTTCCCATCCCCAGTCCTTCTCAGCATCCTCCACTTTCAATCACAGGCAAGGTTAAGATATTCAGTTCTAATGAAAACCCAAAAGCTGACATCATGCCAGGCAGTGTTTTATCATGTTGTGTCATATTCCATCACATCAACTTAAAATCATCCGCTATGCGACCTCCTTCTGGCTGTGCTAAGACAGGACAACAGATGAAATGGAGAAAAGTGAGAAAGTGTGGAATAAAAAATGGTTGAGTGCTTTATTATGAAACACTAAAAGCACAAACAGCTTAATTGTTGATTACAGCCCATTGCTGCTGCAAGTACTGTCAAAACAAATGGACTTAAGTGCTACACGTTTATATCTTCTGGTCAGGAATTGCC
Organism: Telmatherina bonti; assembly: GCF_933228915.1. NCBI lineage: Eukaryota > Metazoa > Chordata > Actinopteri > Atheriniformes > Telmatherinidae > Telmatherina > Telmatherina bonti. The sequence goes on along the minus strand of NC_136617.1, from coordinate 24,806,322 downwards.
AGTTTGTTTTTCATCCTACCCCCCAACATTAAAAGAAAGAATAGATACATCAACAGGTAAACTGAAAATATCAATTTTAGTAGCATAACATGAGCAATAAACTGTTGATGTATTGTCATGAATGTGAATGTCACTAGCTTCGGCATCCTTCTAAGTGATGGAGAATTGACTAACATTTCAGGGGGGTATAATGCAGATGATGGAAATTAAACTGTCACTCACTTAACACCCCACAATTCATAGTTACACATTTTTTGAATAACAACGTCACACCTCAGCAACAGCATGTCAGAGGATTTGATGACTCTGGAGTGATGAGAGCAGAGTTTGAATGAGTTTTGTAGGACTTTGAAGTGGTAAAATAAATAAAAGAAATAGAGATAGATAGAGGGTGGGACAGAACAAAAAAATGTGCTCTACATGCTCTGTAATTAATTAATTACAGTTTAATTGCATAACAATATTCACCCCAAAAACCCCCAAAGCTTCTTCTTATATTTAAAGTGAATTTTAATGGATGACTAAATAAACTTATACTCACAGACATTAATATTGTAAACTCAAGCTCTTCTAATGAAAAAAGAATCTAATTGAATTCAATTTCAAATTAAAATAATAAACTGAAAAAGACAATATTCCTGACTAAAACTGAATAGACTTAACATTAAAATGTGTGACTTACTAACAGCTCCGGCTGTTAATAAGAGTCTACAACATGTTACAATACGTTTAATGTTTTAAATATTTACGTCTACATTCTTTATTAATAGACATTAATAACTGGCAGTAAGCTAAGGCAGAGTCCGATAAGGGAATTATGCTGGGGATGACAAACCTGGAGGGGAAATGTGTTGGGGGACACCTGGGGATAACTGGACCCGGAAGACCTCAAAGCCTGCACGGGGAAACTGATTCGGAAGTATTCTGTCCACTGGAGAAATGACAAACACTACTGGCCATCACCTGAGTGTCAAATGCCAGTGAATTTATAAAAGCACAAGTGCGCACACACACACACACACACACACACACACACACAGACACACTTATTTACCATTACATGGAATACATGTACACAGCAGTTGTTTTTACCCACAGCTAAAATGTGCATGAAATTAAATGGGTTTGCAATAATTTAAGAAAAGTTGAAACAGATTGGTCAAATTTGGCCACTAAAGGTGCACTCACATCAGGATTGTTTGCTAGACTCGGTCTGATTGGTGACTCGGCTCAGTTGTAGGCGGGTGTATCCATTAAGGCCGAGATTGCCTTCACGCTGCATTTTGGTCCAAGGCGCCGAACCTTTCGAATAGTACATCCCAACTCTCACCAACGATGGTGCTGGACTAGTATTTAGCAAAAGAGAGGACAAGACCAGTGTGAAGAAGAAAACTCGGTTGCGAGTTAAACATAGAGCACGAAACTAACACTGTATGGGGCTTTTTATTTTGTCTTATGCTAGTATCCTGCAGAAATCCGCAGCACCAATGGATGCAGTATGAACAACAGACAAGACAGAGGACTTCTAGCGTCATCGCTAAGTATTCACCCGCAATGCAATGCTACATCATATGCAGGAAGTGAATTTTTTTTGTAGTTCACTTCCTGAAAGGGGCCGAGATCTGCATTTGTAGGCGGACTGAGTCTCCGCTTCTTTGGTCCAAATCAGAATTCGTTTGGTGCATTCATAGCTCCCCAAATGAAGCAGATTTTCCGAGCAAACGGACTTGGATTCAAATAAAAAATGCTGATGTGAATGTGCCCCTAAAGTGAGGGGAAGAGGGATGTGAACACAACAGGAATGTTAAGATGCAAACACGTTGAAAAAATAAACAGACTGACAAAAAAATGTTACAATTCCACAACTATTAGACTACAGTCTGTAGTTGAACCAAACTGAACCCACCTCTAAGCAGATCAATGTGTCTAGTCTAGAATTATCACCAACAAACCTGTTGCATTTTTTGCTTTGAAAGTCTTGTGTGTAAAGCTGAGCTGTGGGTAAAATGAATTATTCTCATCTTATAATAACCACAAGCTGAATTCTGAAAATGAAATTCTTAACAGTAAAAGAAACAGACAGTTTCTGCTTTACCACAAAAGCACACTTGGTATATCAAGTCTCCAATTTCCCCTCAACCATGACGGAGAACACTAATCAGAGAACACTAATGGCAGCATCTCGAGATAGATTGAGTGAGCAGGGAGTTTTAGTCCTAATCTCCTGCCAAAGCAGGCTGGCTCTTCTGCAGACATTTTTCTTTCTCCCTGTTTTCTGCCTTCCTTCTTCTTCCACTCTTTTGCACAACAAGTCCCTTGCTGCTGTACAACTACTTCACAGTACAGTTTATATCTGTCAAATTTCTCAGCGCTTCCCACAAAATTGAAGATCTCAGCTGGAGCTGAAGCGGCGTAGAATCGTCTGTGCATGTGTGAGCAAAGGAAGTCAAAGGTAATGTGTGTGGCAGGCATGCTCTGAGTGTTCATAAAAGTGCCTTTTTTGTCTTTTCGTGTTTCAGTGTAAAAGTTTACTACAGGCGAAAATAAAGAGAGCACTGACATCAGATACCTAAAGGAAAAATGGTGGGAGGAGAAAGTGGATGGAATTCAACTTATTTTCTCCTTTTCTTCACTTCAACTGTATAAAGCTCCCTTTTAGATGCAAATGTAGCCCCATTCAAAGAGAGGTCAACTCGTTCATCCCATGTTTCATGCTTTCCACACCAGTGAATAAAGATGCAGTGAGGACTTGTTCTGCTCTAAACATGTACAGCAAGTGTTGTTGTACATACGTGAACAGATAAATGAAAAAAGATTGCATGTGTTAAAGTCGCCAACAGGATCAAAAGACGTCTTCAGCACAAAAGCCTTCCAACTGAACTGGTAGGTGGCACTGAGAATAACTAGTTTGAGGAAGACCAATTCTTTTCAAGCAGTTCTGTGATGTTAGCCAAGAGACCAAGACTCTAAATGAAATATTTCACTACAAGATTATTATAAAAAAAAGTGCTTCCAACTTTACATGAGGATTAATTCTAATTGTCTGAACAGTGTTACTCAAATGGCAAAAAGAGGCTGTGTAATTTTGGGCATTACCACAAAGGTATAATTTACTGGTTTGAGAAATAAAAACCCTAAAAATGAGATTGTGATCAAGACTGGCAGGCTTAAGACATAAAACAGGAGGTCTGGTGTTAAAATATAGCATTGCAGAAAGACAGAGGTATGTATCTTTATTACATTTCAGCGGGCAAAATGTGTTCAAGATACTGGAAGTGGTGGACTTTATGAACTTTATTCCAAACTGAGATTAGCATTAGTGGCACGAATGTAGCTGCTAACTAGCAGCTGCAATATGTTTCCTTTTCTTCTGACAGTATATCTGTACCTATCTTCTTATTATTTAATGTCTGACTATGAGCAATTTCTAAACAATGTTGTTCCAGTTTTGGTGGCATAAATCAACAACCTGCACAATTGTACAATAACTTACCAAACCAAATGCAGAGAGTAGAAACTGTAATCTGTTTCCTGCATTGTCCATATGTAGGTGGACTGAGCCCATATATTTGAATTAAAATCAATCTACTTGCACATACACAATACCCCAAACAAAGTGGATTGTCCAAAAGGCTGGCGTGAGTGTGCCCTAGGATGGTATTGAGAGATTCTGAGTATTTGAGAATCACAATTAGCATATTTTGAGTCTTTTTGAATCATTTTCATGTGTGCAGTTTACCAAACCTGTTAAACTGTTTTTACACCTTGACATGTATCTTTAGTGGTATTCATAATGCACATTCTTTTCATTTTCCAGTGGTGTCTGAAGGGGTAGAAACGGCACAATGTTGTTTTCCAACAGTGCTTTATGGCACTGCATCACCTGCCAGGTACTAGATATCAACTTACTGGTCAGCTTGAATGCTTTGACTGATACATTGAAAAAAAAAAAGGTAAAAGGACATTATTCATGGAAGAAAGAGAGCAAGGGAAGCGGACAGACTGACTTTTCCTGATTGGAGAGAGCTCAGAGAAGAAACAGGATGCAAGACTGATGTTAGATTAGCCTTCATTCAAGGCCATCAGAGTAAAAAAATGTACCCAAGTCCAGTTGTGTTGCTTTTCCAGATAATATGTAGATAATGTACCGATAGTTGCTGTCTGCACATGTGCTTAACAGCTGAAGGTTTTCTGCTGGGCATGACTTCTCACAGTTGGAAATAAGAGGGAATAAGTCCAACAAACTTTTGTCCAAAACACATAAAAGGCACAACATGGTGCAGAAATGATGCAGTGGAAATTTTTGCAGTTTCTTCAAAATGCATCGACAATAGCAGATCGTTGTGTGAATTTCAATATAACATGTTTTTAAACACAACAGCAGTAAACAAATAGAAAGTAACACACTAGTCATCAGAGAGTAAAAATTTGTTGTGCATTCACACATCAGCATTGCATTACAAGTTAAAGGTCTAAAAAAATATTAAAAACTTGACATTACTCTGATATTATAACATGAATATTTCACATTTCAGGACAAACAAGCTATGGTAAGTCCTTCATTTTGAACTGTTAATTGAAACAAAGGCTAACAACAGTGGTTGGCATACCACAACAAGAAAAGTCAATGTTTCAGTGTGAACGATAGATCGAAGAGGCCATTTTAGATACAAGTTGTCAGTTAACCAGAACACTTGTGGTTAAGATGCTTCTTTTCTTCTCTTTCTCTTTTTGTATGACTCATCACCTTGTTGGAGGATGCGGTCAGAAAAACTTGCTGTTTCAGTCGTTTATTGAATATTATTTGTTAATTCCGTTTAATTGAAAGTGACAACACGTAATAATCATATCCCATTTGAATTTAAAATGTTAAAATGTACCAGCATTAATAAATTAGCTCATTTTCATTTGTAGTGCCATGGGAGGTCAGTGCAACAACATCCAATGCATAATTTACAGTAAAAGAAAAGGAAAAACAAAGTAACATTAAAGTACTTGGTTATATAAAAAACGCATATTAAAGGATAGTTGGTTGTGAGTGAAAGTTTGATCACATGAATCCAATTTTACCATTTGTGTTAATTGCTGCTTTCTTTTAAGTACATTGGGGAGACTATTCCAGAAGTTTGTGGCTAATTATCAGCCTTTCTTCTTCGATACAAATGTCCAGCTGCTGTGTCATTGATTTTTGAGAAAAGATTTCATGACACAGCATTGATTGTTAATTATTAGCCAAACTTCTACCAAGTTTTGATGCATTTTTATCAAAAAAATGGTTGTGGGAGTATTTTTTTCCTGATATATGCTTTTCTTCTTATTTTTGTGTGTTATAATGTAACTGTTGTAAAACAATAAGCGATTAATGTTTTAGTGGTTTGAGTCACTTCTTTATTGTTGCTCTTGACCCAAGGCCCAGAGGAGAAATCCATATTTCAAGCACACACTGTCATCCTAGAAATGCACTTCAGATATTTTCCCTCCAAATGAGTTAATTTGACGCATTTTTGAATCCTTGTTTCCCTTCCTTTGCCTTCAGATGTAATCAAGTTGAACAATGTTTACATTTCATTTTGTATTAATGTGTCCTTATTCTTGCTATGACTCAACAACTACAACTCATGATCCATCTGTGCTTTCTCAGATGACTGATGTGAAAATGATTGGTCAGATTTAAATGCTGTTATCAGAAATGTACACTGCAAAAGGCTCTACCATGAATGTTCCCACAGAACCCCATTTTGCTTGTAGTCCTGCAGCTGAAAGCATCATCTCATGGGTAATGCTTGTTTAAAGATTGTTATTCCAGTTTAACATCAATGACCTTTCCATTCTATATTCTGGACTTTAATATTGTTAAAGGATTCATGATTCTTGATGTGTCGAGTGTTGACCTGAAGACCTGATGTGTCATGTCCCCACGCAGACCTTGTTCAGTCTTTTTGGTGCCTTCCACTGCGTACACAGCAGTTTCGTTTGTTGTTGGGTCTGTTGTCCTTGGTTAAACCAAGTTTTTCTTTCTAAGATTGTGTCTGTGTGCACAGATATTTTCATTTTTGGAGAAAAATCCTTCCAAGTTTTTAATTATCTTCCCCTCTCTGCTGTCCCCCCCGATTTGTTATCTGACTTGACAAACACCCAGTTTAGAGTCTATCTCTTTGGTTGCTTCGGGTGTATATTTTGTTTTGAATAGATGGCCTTGAATTTATGACCACATTCAGTGCTAGACTCAATATGATTTAACGCTGACAAACAGATTTAGACAGATTCATGAACAATATTTGAAGGAAATGTACTTTTGTGTATGTAGAAAATGTTCTAGATCTTTGAGTGCAGCTCAAGAGAAATGGAAGCAAACATCTTTTTAAAAAAAAAAAATTATATTTGTTTATTTTTATTTATTTATTTTTTAATGTAATTTTTTTTAAAAATAATAATAATAATACTCAAAAAATAAAGAAATGGAAGCAAACAACAAAGTGTTATATATAGTTTTATATATTTGTTTAGTGTGTATATATTCTCACCAACGGTGGCGCTGCACAAGTATTTAGTGGAGGAAAGGACAAGATGCTACATCTAATACTTTTACTTCATTATCGATCCACGTTTGAATACGAGCCATCTCTAGAGAGCCACATGCGTTTGTTGTGGCAGCTTTTGTCAATAATGTCCTGCATTTACCCACAATGCAATACTACACCACATGCAGGAAGTGACTTGTTTCTGTGACTTCCTGTATTTGGTCCACTTGAAACGGACCGAGACCTGTGTTTGTAGTCATTCGGAGTCCGCTTATTTGATCCAAATCAGAATTTGTTTGGCACATTCACATTTCCACAAACAAAGAGGACTTTCCAAGCAAACAGACAAGGATTCGAATCAAAAAGGCTGATGTCAACGTGCCCTGAGATGAAAGTGTTGTTTCCAAAACTATTGATTTTTAAAAAAAAACATGCCCCACATTGGAGAAAGTATAAAACTAGCTTTCCCTAAAGTAAGATTAAATACTCACCAGAGCGCTAACTTTGACTTTATATTTAGCATGATTGTCACAATAAAAGAGGCTGAAAAAAGACATGAAATGACGTTATCAAGTTTTATATTTCATCAGCACTTTTTTTTCTAACATACATCCTTTGAAGAACTCATTTGTTCCTTGTCTGGCTCTGTCCCTACGTCCACCCACATCCTCTTCTGATCAGAGCCACTCAAGATTAATTAAGACAAAATTGATTACAAATAGCTGTGATTAGCATACTGATTAGCATTTTCGCTTTTCCAGGGAATGTGTTGAAAGAAAACGAACACACCTGGTCACTGTTAGCGAAACCACTTGAAATATAGGAAAATTGCTGGACTAATCAGTGCGCGCTATAATTCTTTTTCCACATAATTAGTTCTAATTTGGTGTGTTGTTGGCACACTTTTCACATGTTATTTTACATCAGATGTTTTGCATCTACATGAACAAAAGAAATGTGCTTTCTCAGTTTATCAAGTCTTTGGCTGATTACTCCACACTTCTTGTCACATGTGACATTGATGTGACTTCACTTCAAAAAGTACATTCTCGATGTCTATAGCGTTGAGTGATTTAGGTTGCACTTATTTCCGTTTTTTCAACTATTACTAAATAAATCATTAGAATAGTGAAAATACAAGCTTAACCGACAGATTTAATATATGAATAAATGAAAAGATTATGAACATTTGAATAAATTTACCTCTCAAATTATGAAGTGCAAAAGGATGGAAACTACTTTCCTGTTTTATTTTCATTTAGTTGCATCTTCAGTTCAGATACTTATTGAACAGACACATAGGGATATGTTGACAATGCTTAGTGAAAAATACTTGTCTTCCTAAACAATCTGAATATTTGTCAGAATATGTATTTTTTGTTTAATCACAGGAATATCCATTTATCTTCTTCTTCCTATCATCCTGTCAGTCATACTGTGTCCATATTAGTGTCAAATGATTTTGGTGGAATGTTATAAATGTAGTGAAATGAATGTATGAATGTGTTTCTATTTTCTTGTTTTGTGCAAATTAACAAGACTTCATTACATCAAAAAAGCCAGTAATCTCAGTTATGCATAGATACTTTTCTCTTTTTCCACCCTAGTTGAATGTTTCGGCTTCTTCATCGGGAGCAGAGGCAGCTAATTATGTCCATTTGATCAGACTTAAATGCGTCTTAAATCATATTCTAAAATATTCATTTTGCAATTATGTAGCTTCTATTAACTGTTTCTAATTTGATACTTGGAAAAAAAAAATTGGCTACTGACACTCATTAGTTCCAATGTCCAACATTTAGGAGTGATCCATTTGCAGAAACGCAGTCGGGTATTCACAGTGTTCCAACTCGGGGATTAGAGCTGAAACAGTTTAATTGATATGATTGATATGATTGATTGACTAAAATACTTGACGCTTCTTAGTGATTCTTTTATTTATAATAAAAGCTTATCAAGTCTTGAGCTATTTGTCTACAATAACTGAATTGATGTACGCATCCTTCATGCATCTAGCATCAGCACAGTTAGTTACTATATGAAATCAAACAGGATAAAGTTTCTTTATTAATACAATGCAAAAAAAAACAACTCATTTGTTTGTGTCACTCAGTGGGTCTGAAATTAGGACCAAAAAGTAATTAAAGACAAGTCCATTGCTGTGATCACAACACTGATCTTGTATTTAATGTACATTTACAATGTTGTCAAACAGCTAAAGTTAGAAGCGTCATAATGTTTTCTTACACAGTCCACAGCCTCCCATCTTTCATTATTAATACAAGCCTGCTTAAACAGCTCACAGGCTTCACACACCTTTGACAAATAGCAGGTTAGAGGCAGAGAGAGCTGTTTCTGCTGCAGGGCAGAGACCTTGTTTTAATGGGGAGGGAAATTAATGGCACGTCCACAAGGACAGTTTAGTTGTTTGGACATTTCACTCATATGGAGATGTTTAGAAAACCTGGAAATACAAAGTTTTCAAATTGGGTCCCAAAGTAGTGAATAAATCTGAAAGTGACACATTTTTGGAGGGGGTTGGGGTTTTAGGTTGACAACCCACGCACATCTTTCATGTCTCTACTACAGTCCTACCTCATCCCGAAGCCGGATGTGCAAACCTTTCCAACAGCTACAATGCTGTTGGATCACAGTGCTCTGTTTGTGTTGCAGAAGCTCCTGAGTATAATGACTAAAACAGCAAAACCTGTAAATAAAAACAATTGAAACTCCACACAAATGTCCTCTTTGTATTTTGATTGTCTGCTATTATGTTTTTTTTATTGGTTTGTTTACATACTAGGAGTTTCTGTGCATCCTCTGTGTCTTATTCCAGGTTTTCAGTGTATTTCCGTAAAGCACCACTTATAGGCCTGGCATACACACTGCAGCATTTTTAGGGAAAACAGCATTTTTATAGAACCTTTTTAAAATAGGTCAATATTCTATGTAAATGTAGCCTTAGTTAGCAACACTGGTAGTGCGAGTATCCTCTTCTCACTAGTTTATATGTTGGAATGTGTTTTCCATGCATGTGAGAAGAGCCTTACACTCATATTGGTAACATCAGAGATTTCTTACTAATCATACTGATCACTGGCACGTTAGGACTTTGATAAAGTTATTGATAAGCTCAGATGTATTCCACTCTGTCAGTTTCATGAGTGGTGTAATAGAGTATAAACAAGAACATAACTTTAAAATTTTCCATCCTTTGTTAACCTGCTGCAGCAGCTGTTACATGCAGGTACACTTGGATTTCAGAGCTTTGATGTGAAGATGTCATCTGACAGTTGATGTTTGATTAAATTTGATTAATTGTCTTGACTGTCACCTGGGGTGGCTAGTCTGATTAAAGCAATAACCCCTGGCTACAGCTTGGAGAATGGGGTGGGGCTGGATACTGGGCGGAGTTGGCTGTCAAATGGGTGTGGTTAGACGGCCAATGGGTGTTAAGGGTTAGGGTTAGCAATGGCCACCAATTAAAATGTTGAGGGAGTGGGGTTGGACATCCAGCCCCGTCGAATATCCAGCCTCACCTCATTCTCCAGCCTGCAGCCAAGACCCTCTCGATTAAGGGGCCACCCCACTGGACATGCCCCTGCATATGCTGGAAAACTCCTTATTATGCAGAATCCATGGCCACATGATGACGCAATCACTTTCCGACCAAAGGTCAGCCTAAAGCTTTTGTTTTGGGGGGGACAAAAGCAGGTTAAAACATTAATAGCAATAATTACTTAAACGTTTCTATTGAACAGCTGTAATAATGAATAGGACCTCTAGTCACAATTATCAACATTACCTTGCAACAGAAAATTATGTTTTACAATTCATGAAATTCATGAATGGCGTGCTGCAAACAGAATTCAAATCACTCTTCCTGGAAGTTGCAGATAAACAATAAACCATTTAAAGAATCAAATTAAAGCGGAATCTAAAATGTAGTAAAACTACTTCCTTTTGAAGCCTAAATTCCTCTTTAACAGTTAGCTGCATGTCACATTATAACAGGAGGTAAGGCTTTTGTAAATTTTAATAATACATCTTACAAGTAGAAGGAGAATGAGAAGACCATTTATCTTCAAACATTCCCTCTCCTCTGTGGCACAGCAGGGTGTGTAATGAGGATGTGGCAGGCTGAACATCCTGTGTCATTCTCTATGTGACTTTGTAGTAATGGGATTTCTTTTTCTTTTTTTCTTTTCTTTTAGTCTCATGTCATTCATGTCCCCCAGCATGTGTCAGTCAGTGACTCTCAGGAGCCAGGAATGACTATCAGTAGTCCTGCAAAGGACTGGCGATAAAGAAGGTGAAGAAGCCCTGAAACACACCCTCAGTGCAGAAAGCCATGTCAAGATTGCACAATATCCGCAGAGAGCATGTATCCGCCGCTCCCTCCATCTGTGTCATAATGTCTTCATATTTACTGAAATGACTGTGGAAATCATCTGATGAGGTTGAAATATGGACTGAAATTGAGTAGTCAAGAGGAAAAGGCGCCTTTCAATGGCAGGAGCAGAGAGGATACATTCTACGTCTGCAAAGCTCTAGAATAAAATATGACTTTATTGTCTGCCTGTGGTGGAGAAGTGCATAAAAGGCTCACAGAATAACAGTCCATTACAGAGAATGAGTCCTAAAATTGGGATGGTGTGACCAACAATATGAGTTTGTCCGTGTTATTAGGACATTACATAAGAAATTATGCACACAGAGCAGTAAGGGTTATATGCTGGTGAACTTTACATGCTAACATACTAAAGGACAGGTTGTATAATGTTAAAAAGATTACTTATAATAGACAAATAAATGTTACAAAAGCATTCCTTCTATTGACCAGTAGTGAGACTATGTGAGGTGGTCTTTCATTATTCTGAACATGGTTGTGCATAATTCATAGTGGGAAACAAGGACAGAATAGAAGTACAGGATTAGATGGGAGGTTGGTGGATGAACTTAACTGGAGCTTTATTTAATCAATACACAAAAAGACACTGCAAAGTTAAACTTAATTTAATCTCAGGTCTTGCTAATACAATGTTGTCATGCAAAACCCCACATTTTTCAATTTGTGTGTCAAAAAAAAAAGCTGCATTCACACCAGCAGAGTGGAAACAACCTCCATGCAAACGGGAAATGTAAAAAGGACTGAAAGTAATGTGCATGCTAGGCTCATCGTGGAACTTCGCAATGACACACCCAACGTGTGCACTACATTCTTAACAGATCTATAGACTTGATAATCAATGATATAGAACTGTGCCTATATTCAACAATGTACAAAATAAATATTTTGATTGGAACAGATTAGAAGTGCATTCATTTTTTCAACACAAAATGCATAAACACAAAGTTGCTTGTTGCTTTCCCATCTTACGTTTAATATTTTATCATTGGATTCTTATCAATGATACTTTAAAGATTCAAATCTGTCTTTTTCTCTGCAAGAAGAGGTCAATTTTAGCATGTGACTGCTTCATCACAGCTATTCATATCACCCACCCAAAACACTTTATCCTAATTTCTGAAGATAATACCAATTTATGTTTTGAATACTAGCATATGTAATCTGGGATTAAAAAAGCTTCATTTGTAATTGCATTCTGCACTTACACAAGGATGGAACAAGATCTGTTTTTGAGGTTCCGGTTTACGACCAATGGAGCGAGAAAAACTGCACAATAAAAAACAGAAAAATAAAAACAAAAAATATCAATGTGCAGACAGAGTAAACACAACAGGAATGAGCAACAGAATGAGTCAGTGGAAGGCTTTACCAAGGTTCGACGAGGTAATAGTTCAGTTTTATAAGTGATTGCATATTCAGAGACCAGCTTCCTGCTGAAGAAACCCACAGAGCCGCACCAGTGCCAGTGTTCATCAGTCTCCCAGCTGCCGGAAGGACGCTGTTTTTCAGCCTGGTGGCCCTGAACCCAAACTTTGCTGCCTCTTTCCTGAGCGAAGAAGGAAAAAGTAATGCACCCAGGGTGGGTGGGGGCTTTCATGATGCAATTTGACCTCCTTCTGCATCTGGTGTTGAAAATGTCTGCTATGGTAAGGAGAGTGCTCCCAACACACCACCCTGCTGAGCCCCCGCATTCCACACAGTGGAGGTGGAACAGAGACCATTCCCAACCTGTAAAAGAAGAACAGGACTAAACATTCATGACAAGCCGGCCTCTGGTGAGCCTTTCTACCAAACAGGAAGTGTTGCATCTTCACTGGCGGAATATATGCTGCAAACAAAAGCAGGTTTTGGTGTAAAAAAAAACCCAAAATAACTGTAAAGATTCAGCTGGACGAACAGACCGCAGAGGTCTGCCATGGCTTGTTGTGCTCCTCGGGGTGTAAACTGGGCCTGAGTGTGTAAATGCAAAATGACAAGACAGATGTCATGCTGCCAAAAGATTCCACTTCATGTTTACACAGAAAAGATTACCTTTTAAGAACATTTTCCTCTGGAATTCATCCTCAATCCTTTGAGGTCTTGTCGACCGAAAACTCTGGTAGTGTGGTTCATAAGAAGCCAAAACTTAAAACTTTTGGAGGTTTCTTCAGTGTTTTTGTGTGAACAAGGCCTCAAGCAAAGAAAACAAATGGATGGATGGCCAAACAACAAAATAACAGAAACACAACACCACAGTGACAAGCAGTGTACAGCAAAACAGCAACGATCCGTCACTGAAGCAAGAAAACGCTGAGGGAGGAACGACAAATAACAAGGATGTGTGACAATCAGCAACTGAGAAGCAGGTGTGATGAGGGGAGCAGAGAACCCATTTGCAAGAGTGTGAACTCAACAAAGTAGAGTTTGAAGTAAAAAATTAAGTAGAATACAAACAAAACACGAAAGAGAGATTCCCAAAGGGACAATATGAGACAAACTGATCAGGTCAGTTACCTTATGCTTGAGTTAATGTCATCTGGTAGGATCAAAAGTAAGACTAATGCAAAAAAGAAAAAAAAAAAAATCTTTCTTAGCTTTTATTTACATTAAGCTACTAAAATGACTAACATGGATGATCAACATGGGTTGGTTTTTGGGTGCCTTTATGATGTCATGTTGTCTATGAACATCCACACATTTGCCAAGACAATGCAACTGACATTTGTGGCGCCAATAAAATGATAAATGTGACAGTAAACAGAGATATGGAGAAAAGACATTCTGGTATTGATGACATCAAGCAATGAAGCCTTTCTAATCCTAACTGCATCAGAAAGGATAATATCACTCACTGGAAAAGAATTACTCACCTATAGTTTAATCAGATGTGTTTCAGACCTGTTATACAAATATTAAATTAAATGAGGAAACAAGATGAAATGTATTTGTAACAGCCCATGGTGCAAGGATCAGTTTTCTTTCTTTCTTTTTTTTTCTTTTTTGCATTTTTTATTGAGAACAAACATGAGATTAAACATGATCTTGTGTTTTGAACATACTTTACTAGCTATGTCTGACTAAATGAGACATATTGCACATTCATACAGTAATTTCACACCAGCTTTTTTATTAACTTCATGGTGAATTACATTTTATAATGGTGGATTTTTATTTTTATTTTATTTTTTGTGGCAGGATTTCTTTGACAGACATAATTTTGCAGTGCTAAACACCCATCCCATTTTTCTAAATATCCCATAAATTCTCCAGACAAGCAGTAATAACTCTCTGCACCCTTGCTGTCAGATCTACTTTGAATTGGTGCAATGCCAACATGTTATTACCCACAATGTCCCCTGTCAGGTAGTTCCCCTTGTCCAAACAGCACTGCCCACCAAAGTAGAAAACCAAAACTGTCATCCAGGGAAAGTAAGGCCACTCAGAATCACTTTAACTTTGACTTTTTATTTATTTACTTTTTTTCCCCCTTTCTCTCCCTACCTGCCAAGTTCAATATCAAAAGACAGCCTGTTTAACTGGCCAGGTCAGGTGTTGGAAGCCAAGCGACAGTGCTCCACGCAGCAAAGTGAGTCCACCAGATTAACATATTTAGTAAAAACTGTGAACATCATCACATATGAGCAATGTTAGCATGTGAACTAGTGTTCTAAGCGCTCAGCTCATTTCACCAACTGATGTCGAATTGTATTTAATCTGCCTTCTCTATACGTTGTGTACATTAGCATCAACGTATGTCACTCCTGTATTTGGCATGCAGGTGAGTGATTTAATTAAGAGGACCCTTATGGGTATCATCACTCTGATTTTGTGGTGCAGCGAAGAGTTGTTCCCAATCCTCGCTGTTAAAGCATGAGCTGCGTTTCAATCGCTAAAACAAATTTGTATTAGCAGGATCCCCCTAAAGTGGTTAACATCAAATACAGTAATGAATTCATCCCAGCTCCTCTCTCTTTTGCCCTCACCGTCTCTGTTTATGAGCACCGAGTCGGACTCAGGTGGAGGACATTAGCCTAAATGAATGACACATACCTACAGTGTCAAAGGTCAGCCACCCCATTACTAGTGAATAATTTCCATAAGGAAAAGTGCAATGTCACAAGCCTCCAGCTAGGATTCTATTCAGCTTTGACAGGGCATTTTGACAATCTATTCAGCAGTCAATTTGCCGCCCCTGCTCTGATTATGAGCACTGCTGCAGCAGCGGGGTTTGATAGCCGCTATAATACTGCCAGACAGCCCAATTTCTCCCATCACTTCTTCCCAATGCTGTTCACACACACATACACACACACAGTCCAGTTCTGTAGACAAAAGCTAGAATAACTGCTACGATACACCACTGAGTCGATAACAGACTTAGAAAAAATGTAAATCACTCCCCCCCCCCCCGATTCGTGTATGGGCTATTACAAGGACTCTGAATGCATTTTACTTCCTCTGATGACAAACAAAGGTTTGGAAATGTAGCCAGTCATGACAGTTTGAACAAATTAAAAGTTCTCAATGGTGGTGGCAGGATTTACGATGGGTTTTGATAGAATCTCCTCGGGTTCTTTTCTTTGCTTCTCTCCTCCTCTTTGAGACTTTCCTATCAGTAATTTGTCTGCATTGCAAGCCATGGTCTGATTGTAATAAGGCCTGTATTGAATCGCACAATCAGCCTCGGAGGCCTCCTGTGATTTTTCTATGGGATCGCTTGCTCTGTCTTCACAAAACAGAAAAGAAGAGAGGGGGGGGGATTTGTATCATATGAGCATGTGCAGAGTTAAAACTCATTATTTCACAGACTTCAAGATAATATCCATTCTCTTGATTTTCCCACACATAACTAATGAAATGCTAAAGGAAATTGTTCTGAAAAGGTGAGTGCCCATTTAAAGTTGATAACAGCCGTAGATGTATAGTAACAAAGTAGAACTACTTCACTACTGTACTTAAGCTGTAAAATGTGGTATCTCTACTTTATTGAAGTATTACTTTTTCTCTCCTACTTCCACTTTTACTCCACTACATTATTTTGGATCACCATGATACTTTTACTCCGATACATTTTTATTGTCTTGCGTTGTAATTCGTTACAACAGCAAAAAAGAAAAAACAAAAAACATTTTTTTTATATTACCAAAGTGTCGCTATAAACAATCTCTGTACGCAAGTGTGTAAGTTGCAGTTTCATGCCAGTTAAAAAATAAAAAGAGTGGGGCCTCTTTCCTCTAGCAAAAAGAGCTCTGGCAGCTTTGCTGAGCGGGAATGAAGGAGCATCACGCAGCAAGTTAGCAGCAACATAATGTGTTTCTTGTGCTTTATGAGTAAACGACATGACCGTATAAAAGTATAATAATTACTTTAGTTTTCACAGAAGAACTAGCTTATAAGTGGCCAACTTGCCTTTAGTTGCCATAAGTTATGGATGAAGAGAGACGTCTTTACATTAAAAAAAACAAAAAAAAAACAAACATTTAAAATATACTTACTGGTTTAAGAAGGGGAAAAATGGCAGGGAATGAACATACTTGATATGTGTTTTTTTTTCATGGATCTTCCTGTTCGTGTACTACTGCTCCAGCAAAAGGACTTTTGCATGTCAGGCTGAAAGTTTGAAATCATAAACAATACGATCAACAAAGTTTAATTTGTCTTAAATAACTACACAACACAACTGACTACTTTCACTTTCAGTACTTGAGTAAAGATTTTAAAATAAACTACTTGTAATACTTAAGTACAAAAAAACGTTGAATACTTTAGTACTTCTACTTAAGTGGGGCACTTCAAGAACACTTCAACTTCTATTCAAGTAACTTACTTGAGTACTTGATTTCTAGTATATTATACATGTCTGATCACAGCTTACTGGCTATAATCTAGCAGGATCCTTTTTTTTTCTTTTTTATGTTTTGCTATAAAAATGTCTGCAAAAAGACAACTGTAGGCCTCCTTCCTTGTGAAACACGGCTGTAAGAAAGGATCAAATCTGCTACTACAACTCATGTTTGCATGAGAACCACTTCCCTCTGGACACACAACACCAAAACAGCAAAGCTTGAAATTGAAAATTGGGATCCATCATCAAATGGTGTCCACAAAGTGGGTCCAAAGTGATGATTGAGAGCTTTGGTACTATACCCAATAGAGCTCTTACACGAGGCTTTTAAGAGCTTTGAGGTCTGAAGAATTTAACTGTGAGCCTGGGGAAAGAGTGTGTGCACAGTTGGAAGGCTTTTGTTCTTGTAGCTGTTATCTGCACCTGTGGTATGTGATTGTAACCAGTGAAGTAGCAAGTGGGCAAATTGAAAAACGTTGTATTTTCAGTTTGTGTGTGTGTGTGTGTGTGTGTGTGTGTGTGTGTGTGTGTGTGTGTCCCCTCCCATCACACTTAAGAAAACATGTCATTTTGTTTACTCAATCTTCACGGCTTGTTCTTGGATGTTTGTTTCCGTACAAGCGCAACCTTGATTTTTCTTTAAAGGTGTACATCAAAACAAACTCAAAGCATTTCTGAGCTGCTTTCCATGAGGTAAAAGCTTCACACAGGTACACTTCTAACAACCCCCAAACAGTGGTGTTAAAAATAGCTTTTTTTGCCAGTTCATAAAAGTGCCTGCTGTGACACACTGTAGGTTTTTAAGGTCTGGTCAAACTTGTTAAAGTTTCAGCTTTTCAGTAATATAGCATCATGTCATGAAGAATTTAAGTTATGTAGCCCATCATGACCATTGGGGGATTTTTCCTTTGGCATTACATTGTAATAAATTTGCATTGTCTTTCAGAATTTTAATTTTCCCTCCTAATAAAATAGAATTACCTTTAATAATTACAAGGTCCATATTACAACAAAAGTACCACATGATATATATTATTTTATGAATGTTCCATTATTAGCTGCAAATGATTACAATTTTCTTGGAAGTTCAAATTTGCCAAGATATCTGTTGTTTATTTGTAAGCAACAAAAAACAGACAACTGCAGCAGATATCCTGGAATGCGTGGAGCAGTTTTGCAATAATGTCTGAATAAACTTAAAGGATTTAACCAATTCAAAGAATGCAGGATTGGTCAAAGTCTCATTCTACACAACTCTGGCAGCATTGCCCTTTTTGTTTATTTTCTTTTGTTTTGGGTTTTCATTTTGTCATGATGGGAAGGATCTAGCTTTCACTTAAAGTGCTTCTCTAGGTTACAGGTTACATGTTGGAAGCCATTCTTACATACTAGACTTGCAATGCCAAACTGAAGGAGGCGTATAGGGCTCTTCCTCTCCCACCATTAAGCAGATCTGACCACAACACGTGCTGTGTCTAAATTCAGGTTCTGCACATCTCCAAGTGCGCAGACCACATAGGTTATGAAGTGTTTTACGTCACCTGCTCACAACTAAGTGCACTTCCTTGCCAGTAAAATGAGGCAGCCCATCTAGCGTACAAGAATTACCCATAGTGCTCCAGTCCTCCGTTGCCTAGCAATCACATATGCCAAGTTTATCTAATTACTGATCCCATTCTTCCACAAAAAAAACACAAAAATATTTTTAAAATGACAAAAAAAAATGGTGTCAGTAATTTAAACTTGATTAATTATAATTTTCCTTTATGATTAAATGACAAAGATGAAGGAGGCGGTTTAGACGAGTTGTCCCCTGGCTGACAGCTCATCCTGTCAAGCTAACGTTACCTTTGGTGGAAAATAATCCTCATTAGATGCATATATAGTCGTCCTCATATGTATTCATAACCTCCCATTATAGAAGGAGAAAAACAACTGCCTGGGAAATAAGCTGAAATTGACAAAAGTACTGATAAATAAAAGTTTTATAAAAAATCATGACATTATTTTCTAATTCTGGTTTAACAGAAAGATTTTTTTAAAAGCAAACCAATATGATAAAATAATTTATGCTAGATCACTTAAAAACCAATATTAAAAAAAAAAAAAAAAAATCCTTTGATGTTTTCACTCCAGTCAGGTGTTTTCTGTTCCTCTCAGTCAGACTTCTGCACCTGTTGACAGGTATTTGTCCCACTGTTCATCAGAAAAATGCTCTAATTTGTCCAGAACTGATTTGTTTTTTTTTTGTTTTTTTTCTTTAACTCAATTAAATGACAGTGTCTTATATCACTGAATTATAATTTAGCACTTTTTTAATTATTGTTCCTCATTCTCATGAATCGAGCGACTGTGATAAATTCAGCCTTTTCTATAATGAAAGGGGACAAAGACATCTGGGGATGACTGAAATACATTTGTGGTTATTGAACACAATACCGCTGTCCTCCCAGCTTGTCTGCTGGGTCAAATATGTGTATATACATAAAAATAAATAAATAAACAGTCAGGCTGGTGTGTTACCTACAGCGGCGCTCTGCTGCTCATTCTTTTCTATCAGAATCACTATGAATTCTAGGATAAGAGAGGGCGCTTAGGATACATCTCTTGTGCCCTTCGTTTTAAGCTAATCTGGAGCCAAATGAAGTGCAGATTTGAATGGTCAACTCAAAGGAGCCTTTGAATATTGGACATCCCTTGGCGCCCCACCATGACGTATGCAGCCGACAATTTCACACTTAGAAGTGTGCAGAACCTGACTGAGACACAGCCATGGTGAATCTCCAACCCACATACAAACGTTGCGTACAGAAGCTTCCTGTCACCACCAGATCTTCCAGGAAGTGATGAAGATAGGCAAGGTATGCACCGAATGACTGCATTGTCTGCACAGATTGGAATGAGCTGCTGGGGGAGCAGGAAATGGACATATACATGAGTATTGACACCATTACACTTTCTGTAGGGAAATCCAGTTAGGACTGTACGGCGCTTCCTAAAAATAAACCATTGATCAATAATCTGGAGTGCTCTTCCAACACTGACACGGCATGCAGAAAGGGACAGAGTCGCCTTTTCTTCCCCCGGCAGCTCAGAACCTTTGATGTTCCATCACACTGTCATAAGAAGTTCACTTTTCTATGTGCGGTGTGCTGGGGGAGCAGCACTACGGACAAGGACTGGAGACGTCTGGACAAATAGATTAGAAAGGCCAGTCCTGTGCTGGGTAGGGAGCTGGAATCTGTTGGAGCTGTGGTGTAGCAGCAGATGAAGAGAAAACTGCAGAGCATTATGGACAATATTAAACACCCCCTCCACATCACCCTGACAGGACAGAGAAGCAGCTGCAGTGAGAAGCTGATCTCAATGCAGTGCAGGACTAAATGGTTCAGGAGACTCTTCGTCCTAACAGCCATTAGACTATAACCGTGGCTTTTTAAATATTCATTTATATTGTTTGTTTTACTCATTTTAATTATAAAATAAATATATATAAATATGTCAAATTGTGAGCTGCTGGTAGGTTGAATTCCCTTTATAGCGATGCATAAAGTAACTATCTATCTATCTACATTTCTACCTACCTATCTATCACCACTGATGCCGAAGGCCCTCCCAACCAGAAGAAGATGGCCTTCCAGGAAAAGTAAGAGTTCACAATAAGAGCTTAAAAAGACTCAGAGGTGGAGTGTAAGAGAAAGGTAGGAAGACAGTTGGAGAACAAAGACGCCAGAGAGGTATGAAGACGGTCAGTGGCAGCAAACTGAGGAAGTGTCAGTGTGTGGAAGCTGATGTAGACAGAGCCAACGGCTTCAACCTACGTCAGCTTTGACAGTGAAGCTTTTCACACCTCTACTCCATCCACATCTGCAGCTGCTTCCTTCCACCTCCACGTCCGCGGCTGCTCTCTCCATGTCTGTTCGATCTGTTTACCTAAGTTGTCTTTTGACATGTTGACGGTTCACTGAGTGTGTGCACGGCAGCACAGGTGTGTGACAGCATACAGAGGGAAGAACAATGAGGCAGAAGATGAATAAAACTAAGGGAAAGTTTCATCCTTGTACATCTACAGAGACAGAAGCAAAGCCAGTAATTTATTTTGTGCGGAAAAAATCAATTTTTGTTTGCTCAGATCAAGTTATTCTTTGTGTAAAAATATGTTCTTCTCAAAATGTAGCGGATGTGCCTTACATAGGTAATTTGTCTGCACTCAACCTGCTTGCACGGCATATTAGATAAAGTTTTTTTATTATTATCACATAAATAATTAAGTTATTGTTAGCATTTTAGTTGTTAAAACCAAATATTCTTTGGCTGAGTTAACAAAGTCTACAAGGGTTAGCTTAAGTTAATTTAACCCATTCATATAAGTCGGATTAACCTAAAGAAGGGGTGTCCAGCTCTAGTCCTGGGGGCCACAATCCTACAGGTTCTCCATGCATTCCTGCTCTAACTCACCTGACTCAAACAAATCAGTCATTTTGCAAAACTTCACCAGCTGATGGATCCTTTGTATGGACGGCAGGTGTGTTGGAACAGGGATACACTGAAAATCTGCAGGACAGCGGCCCTTGAAGACAGACTTTGGACACCCATGACTCAAAGTATATGTGTAAATGAAACTGAAGTAAAACTATTTAAGTAGACAAAACAACACTGTCAAGCTAGGAGAAAAAAAAAAAAAAAAAAAAACTTTTATCCAAAAGTGACTTACATGCGAGAAGTGATCAATCAACTAAAGCAACTACCTAGTATGCATTTCTTGTGGGTGAGAGGAAGCACGGGGACCTGGTGAGATCCCAATGCATGCAAACTCCACACAGAAAGGCCTGTTCAAACAGGAAACCCCCCCCCAGGAAAAGCTCATACGAAGTGGCCTTCTTGCTGTACGGCTGCAGTGCTTACCATTACACCATGCAGCCAAGATAAAATCAACAAAATTGCTTAATGCATAATTGTGTGCAAATGATTTCTTTTTTTTTTTCTTTTTTTTTTTTAGTTTGTTCAACAAATCATTTCTTCTGTGTGAAAGGAACATTTTTTTCTGTACTTATTGGACTTCTTCTCAGCTACTGACACACTTTAAATAATGTAGTCCCTATGAGGTGCCCCCTTGATTCGGTATTAATATTTAAAGTTCAATAAACGCTCTTATCCACTGCTCATACTTAATGGTACCATTACTATTTTATTCGGCAGTTTTTTGTTCAGAGTTAAAGTGTAATGCATTGTACAGCATTACTACAGCAGGTTCTGTTGTAATATTGATTAACATCAGAACCCCATTTTTAGATCTTTTCATACCTAGAAAGAATCATCAGTATAAACCCCAAGCACAGTGTTAAACATTTAAAAGTAGCTAAATCCAGTTAAAACCGCATGTGCTGATCAAAGGTATCACTTGAATGCAAAGATATGTGTCATGTCTGATTCACTCACACTATAAATAATTTTAACTAAAGTTTGAAAAAGTATGAGATGGTAATTGTGGAAATGATTAATCTGCCATTATACTAGAATCTTTTTCTTTTTTTAATGGATTCTAAGTTAGTTTTGTGCATTTTCTTCTGGCTAGCAGGAAGCTAATGCTGATAAGAATGTTCACAATAAAAAAAAAAAAAGAAAGACAGAGAAAAATGGAACATATAAAGGTAACCCAGACAGCCTTCATTTGCAATTTTTATAGCCAATAAGATGTTACAGTTTAGAAATTTGTCAACATCAATCAGGCAGCTTTGGCACACGATGCGCTCGTTGCTCCACGATGTTTGACCTGACCTTTAGGTACATTATGCTAAGATGTTCTACCAAATTTGAACAGGATTTCTATTATTCTTGATCGTGGGTCAAAAATTCTTAAAGGGGCAAAAATGGAAATTCATTATCTCTGGATTAAAGGAATTAAACATTGCCATGTGAAGGTGTGTTCATCTGGTGTGGGACATCACACACCTCTCTGTGTTGGTTTTTCAGCCTTGTGTTATTCAAAACAGCATTTTCAAAGTAAAATAATGGAAAACAGAACAAATGTTCACCGGAAGACAACCTTGAGCTGACCTCTGGAAATAATTACAATCATTGGCAAAGAAGTCAGAGGAAGAAAGGGACAGAACTGGATTAATATTGGATTTACATTTCCAAAGTGGAGAGCATTGCTAAAGGCAAAGGGGCAAAAGTTTGACTTGGAGGTAGGTAGTTCTTCTTCTCCTGTTAGTGACTACATAAAAGTTGCTTTGACATGTTTCACAAAGTGATATTGTTTTGGCCAGTATTTTTGCACTTTGCACATTTGTTTGCAGATGAGGCAAGAGCCAGGAGAGAGGTGGAATGAGGTGTGGCTTATGGCTCTCATTAGGTGCATTTCCATCCCACCTAGAATTGAACAAAAATTGATAATAAAAAATGCGATTGGAACACCTTCATTTAGAAAAAAGTCTCAAGTATCAAGTTTTTATACTCTAATGAGGTGGTCTTTCCAAACGTTTCGATATAGAAATATATTGCAAAAGAATTGTGGAAACACACTACATGTCCTCAAATGAGAAGTAGAGGATCGAGACCAGTTCATTTCTGGGAAAGATGGCGCATTATGGAACAAACGGCAAATTTTAGCATTTTAGAAAAGAAAATTAGGGACAAAAGCTTTGAAAAGTCATTGCAAATTCTCCGCAGCCAGTTGAAAACACTAAAATAACGCTACGTGGTTACCCCGGACAAGCTGCACTTCTCACAAAATCTCTTCACCTAAACGAAACTTTATGAGAACTGAGGCATGAATCTTCCACTTGGCTTAATCGAGACGTGTTCCTGGACCTTGTTGACCAGTTCTCCTTTTTAGATAGGCAGTTAGCTCGTCACCTGTCTAACACACAAGTCGTAAAGTACACACCAAAAACAGTCAGAATGCTTGACTGCATGCTATTAGTTTATGAAAAGAAATTAGCAGATGAAATGTCTAAAGCACCATTTGTGGCATTGCAAGCTGATGAGACGACAGATGTGGCGTCAGCCAGTGCGTGATCGTGTTCCGGTACATCACATTTTTTGTCCATTAATGAACAGAACCGCAGAGGGACTTGAAAAAGTTCTGAAAGAAAAAACTCCAACCATATAAACTGGAACGTAATCTCATCGCAAATGCCTATAATGCCTATAATGCCTATAATGCAGTTATGAGTGCAGTAGCGCCAGGGTTGCAGGCCAAATTAAGAGGGACGTTTCCTCATCCACATTTTGTACACTGTCATGCCAACCAGTTGAACCTAATAGTTCAACAGACCTTTTCATGCCTCACACCCATCAGAATTTTTTTTTTTTTTACTTTACAGCATTTGCAAAATTCTTTGCCAAGTCTCCCAAGAGACCTGCGATTCTAGATGAGGTTTGTGGCAGAAGGATTTCTGCGTCGGGACAAACAAGGTGGAACTTTAGGAACCGCCCAGACCACACAGTGTTTGAGCAACAAAACACCCTGAAGGCATGTTTGGAAAAAATAAAAAACAGTCAGTCATAGGACAGTGTGTTAGTCCAAGAAGTGCACGGATGAAAACTTTATTTTCTTTTTATCTTTTCTTCATGCTGCCCTGATTCATGTTGATATTCTCTACAACATCCTTCAGAAACAAACCACGGATTCCCTGAATACTGTACAAGTCCTGGTGAATTTCTCTAGGTCCGTTACTGAACTGAGAGAAAAGCTTCTCAAAGATGACACCTGTCAACATCCAGACGCAGCTGCAGCAGCAGCAGCAGCAGCCCCACGTAGGATGCAGAGGTCAGACCGCGTGTCGGTGGCCGTGCAGCGCTGCAGCAGAATGATCTAGCTTTGAGCAAGCCCGACACCTAATGTCATCTAAACTGATAAACCTTAAGCTGTTGGATGTCACTTGTGAACATTTCCCAATGATCTCCAAAGAGAAACTTAAGGGTGAACTGATGGTAATGTACAGCAGTGCAGTTTGAGTAATGAATGTCTGCAGTGACACTTTTGAAAAAGTTGACAGAGAATGATCTTCCAAACACTTTCTCTGAAACTCAGAAATTGATGCAAATAGCCATCACATCCCCCGTGACATCAGTACAGTCAGAGAAGATAAAGTCTTTTCTGAGAAGAAACATGGGACAGGAAAGACTAAACGCGCTGGCCGTGCTTTCTGTTGAGAGGGACTTCATGCTGAAACTATCTGACTTTAATGAAACGGTGATCAACCTGTTTGCATCACAGAATAATCGCCGTGCTGAATTCCTCTTCAAATAAGGTAGACCGTCCTTATTCATGTCTTATTACACATATCCCACAGGCCTATTTTGTCCAGTATGTCCAGTACCTATTACCTACATATTTTCTGTAATAACATATTTATTTCTGGAGTTTTTCTTTTTTACTGCAGTCGAGCTTCTGAAACTTATCAAACCTTGTAATTTGTGCAAATGTGTGTGAAACAGAGAATAAAAGGAAGGGAGGGATGAAGGTGTGTGTGTGTGTTTGGGTGTGTGTGTGTGTGTGGGGGGGGGGGGGGGGTGCATTGATTCGTTACCCTGGATAATAGTGTTTTGTTAAAACGGTAGGTTTTTTTCATGCTGTTGTGAGAGCTTAAATCTTGTATCATATACTGTGACGAGATATCTTTAAAGTTAAATGAGGTCTGTGAGATATATATATATGTGTTAGCCGTCCTGTCCTGTCACTGGCCGGGGCATGTTAACAAATAATAAAATAAAAACAAGTAAAAAAGAAGAGTCCTCCAAGCCGCGATGGTCTTTTTACAATCAGGGGGAGCAGAGTCAGCTACACTAAACCTTGAAATGGTAGAAACCGGTTTATTAAACCACTCTGTGTCCATTCTGTGCATTCTTCTGTCCTGCGGCGTCATTTTTCTAGACCTGGAGAGAGGAGCAAACACGGCAGTCTACTACTCACAAGGAGGGAAATCTTCCTGCCTGGTCCTGCCCTCAGCCTCTCGTTGGGGATCCTAAACTTGGCCATTATACTCGCGCTTGTTCCTGGGCCAGGAGTATCAAGAGGCTCAGGACTGAGTTGTTGCGCAATAGGATCCAGTTTGGCTGCTGCACTTCAGGCTCCTGCCCTCACACCGCCAAGCCTGTGGTGGAATCCTCCCTGACTGCTCCCTCCTCAGCTGTCTTCTGCATCCATTCCCTGGTGCTCTGTCATCATGCTCCAGCGACCCCTTTCTTTTCGTCGTCGTCTTCGTCTTCTTCTTCTTCTTCCATCCTTCCAGAGCGTTTTCCTCTGCTTTTCTTTAGCCGTGTCTCTTGCTCTTTTCCTCTCTTCTGTCACACCAGTTGTTCCACTTGTGTAGCCTACTGCAGGACACTCACAGGTGTTCTTGTTTAGCAATCAACATGGAGGTTAATGTGTTAGTACAAACATATTCTCCAAAAATTATATCCTAAATAAGGAAACCAACATTTTGCTCTGAATCTTGTTTTTGATTCAACTCCCATCCTGAGCATGCACTGAGCAACTGTAGAAAGAAAAAGAAAAAGTAATTTTTAAGAAGAGAAACACCATTGCTGGCCTAACACCTCTCAGGGAGGGGTCAACTACCTCGAACCATTGGGAGAAGAGTGCAGGAAAGAGAGATTAAAAGGTAGCACGACTTCATGCCAGATAGACCTGCTCAGATAGAAGAAAAGAAGTACAAGTTAATGACACCAATGCTGTTATAAATCTATACATGAAAAATAAAGAAAAGACAGACAAAAATGTAAGGAAGTGCTCAGTGCATCATTGGACTCCCCTCAGCAGTCGATGGCAGCAGAACCGAGGCATGGCTGGATCACCCCTAATGGAAGAAATATCTTTTGGACAAACACATTTCGATTATGGAACACATTTCCACACAGTTAACACAAGTACTACAACCAATTATGTTAAATGAACATGTTTTACATTTGTTGGTTAAATTTAATTAGATTACATCAAATCCATTCATTCTCTGTCCACTCCTAATCTAAGTAGAGTTTGTATTCACACTGCACCAATTAAAGTTTAACTGAAATGGATAATAATATTGTCAGGTTTTCTTCCGAAACTACACAAGTATTATGTGCATTGCAGAAATACTTCCTGGATTACTCATTACACATTTTTAGAGTTGTTTTGGGCTCGACATTTTACAGTAGCTTGACACTGTTACTGCACTGTTAAATAATATTAATGATACCCAAAGGAAACATTCACAATGTAAAAAGCATTGGTTCATAGACAGAACCCTAAGGAATTCCATGACTCAGTCTGGTGCTTGAAGAAGACATGACTTCATATTCTGAATAATATGTCCAAGCCCCTGTAACAGAATAGTGTGATCAGTGGTGCAAATGCAGCATCTAAGTAGACATATAGTCTACAGACAGGGGGGTCCTCTACTTAAGGCCACAAGAATATTATTGGTAACTTTTGGCAGTTCTGTTAGGGTTTGGTTAAATCCTGAATTAATCTCAAAGTGGTTATCTCTCCTTAGACAGGCACATAGTTGTGCTTAAACTAGTATTTGCAAAAAATTTATACAGACAAAGAAGGTTGGACATAGGTTTAAAATGAGCTAACACTCCAGGTTCAAAAGGAGAATTTTTGAATAAAGGTTCGATTACAGCATTTTAAATATTGAGTCAATAGAGGTGTGTTTTTAATCCAATACAGAAGAACAAGTTAAGGGAAAAACTTATGTTAATATGTTCTAGAGACTTCTCTAAAGCTGCTTTAGATGAGATATCCTTAACAGCTCAGTCCCCAATGAAAACCGTCTAAAGTTGTTGAGAAAATAAAACTTGTAAAATTTTTAAAGTTAATTAAACAAGCACACCAGTTCAACTTTATTCATTTCATCTTTTTCTGTAGCTTCATCTTAATTTAGCTAACCATCAGTTAGCAGATGTTAGCATGGGAATATTAGCCTTTAAACATCATGATGATGGTCATGTGAATGTGAGGACATGTAAACAGATTTCCTTGTTATTTTAATTAGTCTAATTTGTTTCTGTGTTTTAGGGCAAAGACTCATCTTTGGTTGACCTTTGACATATGAATTTTCATACCCTCGGCTGACTAGGCCTGGGAATACAGAAAGCTTTTTAAACCGAAAATCAGAATTATCTTTAGAAACTACTTTTATGTCAACTATTGTGCCTTGCCAGGTCTCTGACTCACATGTTTGTGGCACGCATACTTTTCATGCTCACTTTTACTGGTTGAATGAGCAGCAGCAGCAAGCATAGCCTGTGGGAGGGCTGTTTGGTGACTAATGATGCCTGCACAGCAAAAATGAATGGAAAACAAGAACTTTCACAATTAAAAACAAATACAGGGGCAAATACTTAAAAGCTAGGAGCCACACTTTACCCAGAACATGAAATCAAGGCATACATAATTTGTTCAATTATCAAAACGATCTGAGGAGTGTGGCGGCCATATCTTGGGGCACCAGTTAGGGCAGAGGGCTATGATTAGACCTGATGGTACAAGTGTGCCGGTGTCCTCATGTGACACAATTTATTTCTCAAAGAGAGAGATTGTGGAAATAAGCTTGTTGTGCATCAATGGTGAGAGAGAATATTAACCTTTAAATAAAAGCTATTCTTCATGGGAAAGGTGGAAAAATGCTTCCTCGGTTATTCTTTTTCAAATTAAATCAAACTTTATTTATATAGCACTTCTCATACAGTTGTATTTCAAAGTGCTTTACAACATAAAAGCAATTTGACATTTACACACACACACACACACACACACACACACACACACACACACACACACACACACAGCCCAAACAGACAACCCCACCCCTTCCCCTGATTCCTCTTTTTTGTACCAAAATAAAACCGCCATCAGGTTTCTGTCTCTGTATCCGGCTTGACACTGCTGCGAGGAAACGATACTAGAAATTCTGTCCATATAAGTTATGAACAGAATCGGTGATAAAGGGCAGCCTTGGCGGAGTCCAACCCTCACCGGAAACGAATCCGACTTACTACCGGCAATGCGGACCAAGCTCTGACACCTGTCGTACAGGGACCGGACAGGTCGTACAAGGGGGTCCGGTACCCCATACTCCCGGAGTACCCCCCACAGGAGCCCCCGGGGGACACGGTCGAATGCCTTCTCCAGGTCCTCAAAACACATGTAGACTGGTTGGGCAAACTCCCATGCCCCCTCCAGGACCCCAAAGAGGGTATAGAGCTGGTCCACTGTTCCGCGACCAGGACGAAAACCACACTGCTCCTCCTCAATCCGGGATTCAACTATCCGGCGGACCCTCCTCTCCAGGACCCCTGAATAGACCTTACCAGGGAGGCTGAGGAGTGTGATTCCCCTGTAATTGGAACACACCCTCCGGTCCCCCTTCTTAAAAAGGGGGACCACCACCCCAGTCTGCCAATCCAGGGGTACTGCCCCTGATGTCCACGCAATGCTGCAGAGGCGTGTCAGCCAGGACAGCCCCACAGCATCCAGAGCCTTAAGGAACTCCGGGCGGATCTCATCCACCCCCGGGGCCTTGCCGCCAAGGAGCTTTTTGACCACCTCAGCGACTTCATATTTTAGGTGTGTCACATGTACTTTGTGTTTTTTTTTTTTCCTTTTGTTTACTTAAGTAAACAATGTCATAAAGACAGAAACTTAATTCCAGCACCAAACTATAGTCGAAAATTACTGGAAAAGTTCAATGTATTCTTTTTTGCCACAACAATAAAACCATAAGCACATTATTGTTCTGGTTCCTCTATTGTGATTGAGCAGCTTTTGAAAAATCAGGGTATGAACTCCAAAAGACTTATCCATTGGTATAATCCAGATGTTAAGACACCATATAAACCATGGACTACATTTTTCAGCAGATTGTTGCCCAAAAATGTCAATATGATTGCCATTTTCCTTCCTTACAACTGACAGTTTGTAGTCCATGGTTTCTTAAACAATGAAAAACAGCGGAAAGTTAAATGTCAAGTTTATCCTGACAGATTTGTATCTCTTTTCTCCAGAAGTCATGTTGGGTCAGGTACTTTCTTTGGCCAACTGCTAATCATTCAGTCAGGAAGTCATTAGCCTCTTAGTGATCTCCGCCTTCATGAGAAAGCTGTCAAAACAAAAAGTGATGGATTTTCTATGTTTTATTATTAATATTTCAAAATAAAGTGGATTTTAGTTTAATAAAATGTCACACTTTTTAGCAAAGCTTTTGGATTCCTGATTTTCTATATCTGCTGAAAAAATGGTGCAGTAGGAGACGGTAAGTTGAGTGCTGCAAGGAGTTCAAAAAAGGACACAATATCAGGTCTTAAGAAATGAAAATGTGCAAATGATAGCAAGAAACACTGTGTGGAATGCAAGGTCAGTACATCAAAAAATGTATACGGATGTTCAGTGCAATGGCAAAATAATTGTTTTCTCATACAAACCCAAATCGCTACAAGACGTCTGGAGCAAGTCTTGCAGACAATTGTGTTAATTCATACCACAGCTCAGAAACAGCTCTAGAACATTTTGAGATGTTTCACTGTTGCTTGAGATTTCTGCTCAAATCATACAGAGAGGAAGTTACAGATGTAGAGTAAGTCAGACACTTTCATGAGATGAGACAGTTGTTTTCAAACTTTCCAGTCAGTTTGAAATAATACAGTAAATAGGTCAGTTGATTTGGGAACTGCAGGCAGGTGACATGAGTGTCAAAGTCAGAGCTAACAATCCCACTGAGCTACATAATAAGTCTTTTATTCAAGGGTCACAGGCAGAACAAGAGTGTCTGTATTTGCTACATCCTCGGTTGTCTGTAGCAAATAATTTCCCCAAAATTCCATCACAATGCAAATGATGTTACCAAATTATAAAGTAGTTTTCTCTGTGGTTTTTGGTATCATTGGCTGTTGAGTTTCTTTCCTCTTTTTCACCTCTACTCAACACTTTTCCCCTTGCCAGAATTTGCACCCTGTACTGTTATCCTTTGGTAGCCCCCCCCAAGGCCAAGCTCGTATGCAGAGAGGTATCTGCAGAAGATAAGGTCAATGCATTACTCTGACAGTGTGTGAAAGTGTGGCGATACTACAAGTAAAAAGAAGAAATAAGGGCTGAACTTCATTCTGCAGGGCTGCAGGGCTACACAGGCCAAAAAAGACAGATAGAGGGGACCTAAAGGGAACTGAAAGCATTATCACATGCACACCAACATATATATGTACACAAACATACATTCCAGAAGCAAAGCACTACAGGAGCAGTGGTCTCCTTTCTTCCCATTTGTGTCTGTTTTCTAAACATTGGCTGCTAAATGTTTTATTCGACAGATTCTTGACTCAGTCTCAGAAACCCTTTGATAACAACAATACACAGGCAGGAAAAACATACACACACATGAAAAAACAAAAAAAATAGAAAAACACTGTAAGGTCAAGGAAGTCCAAACAGTACTCATAAAAAAGGAGTCTTAAATCAGGAATGCCCTTCCAAAGTGAAAAGTAAAGTGTGATTTTATATGAAAGATAAGATAAAAAAAAACGGGCTTACAGATCTGTGCTACACAGAGCTGCTTTCAGTCACACACGTCATTCATTCATTCATTCATGCATTCATGCATTCATTCATTATCCTAAGCACTTAGTCCGATGAAGGGAGAAGCTGGAGCCTATCGCAGTAGTCTTCGGGCGAAAGGCAGGGTACACCCTGGACAGCTCGCCAGTCTATCAAAGGGCCACACCCAACATGACACAAATAATTACAAACTTAAGATGCTCTCACACAATCTCAGACAGTGGCTCACTAAGAAATATCTCATCGAACCAACTTAGATAATTCACCTTTAAAACTACCACAGTGAGACAAAGTGATATACATGTACATAAATACACAGTTAATATTAAAGTAGATAAATATATTTATAAAAACAAATAAATAAAATGAGATCATATCAAATATCCCGGCATTTTGAAGGTCAACAAGATGAAATGGGTTCGTGATGATGGCGAGGCTTCTCTGACATGCAAGTTGTTCCACTATTTAGGAGCAGCAAGAACAGCAAAGGCACAAACCCTACCAAACATCTACTGTGTTTCTGGCAAAAGAAGCTGATCCTCTGATCGTAAAGGACAGGTAAGTGTATGGGTGGATGGAAGGTGGCACAAAACCATGGAGGAATGTTTACATGTGTCCAAGGCTGGATTATCAAGTGGGCATTGTGGACATAGGCCCAGGGACACACACTCTCTTGGTGTATTGCTATTGGTACCACTGGTTGAGATATGTTCGAAATGTCATTTCACAGTGTATCTTTCACAATTTTCACAATGTTGTGGTGGGGGAGGGGGCCCCTGGAACACTCTGGGCCCAGGGGGCTATGCAGTTTTAATCCGGCCCTGCATGTGTCAGTACAAACATGTGCAGCAGCAATTTGTGATATCTGTAGATGGACAATCCATTTACCCTAAACAGATTGCATGAGTGGAGATAAATGAGTGGATTACTGTATCAAAATGTTGCCCCTTTGTTGTTTTTAAGTTATTTTGTGCTTGGGATCAAAATATGTGACAAGATTCACAACCAATAAATATTGGATCTCATAGTCTGTACTGATGTAACACTTATTTTCTTCATGTTTTCAATTAATTTGATTTTAAACCTCTAACTAACCACGATCAGGTGGGAGTGCGGAAAAAGGAGTTCATTCTAGTGAAGGAAGAGAGTTCATTATTGATAGCATGTGGTGAATGTGTGGGAACATCAGTGGCATGACAGGATATGTATTTCAGTGTAGAACTGTAGGAGTACAACGTAGCTTGTGGGCAATTTTAGAGCATTTTTTTCTGAAAGTTACGTATTTTTCAGTAGACTGGTAGATACTTTCCAGCCTGTTATGAGATTGATTTGTTACAGGTGATGCTCTCTGACTGTCACTGAAAGTTTCTTGCATTTTTTTAAACTTTTAACTCCATGTATTAGATGTGTTAGGGCTTTGAAAGCAACCTTCACCCATGACAGATATCAATCCTTGAAAAAGTAACTGATTTAAAATTTGAAGGTTTTTTTATTATGCATTTGTTTTTTGTTTTTTGTTTTCCATTGTGTTATTCTGTCTGTGTTCATATTGTCATATTCAAAAACAACACAAACAAGATACACATGACACATTTTGTATTGTTAATAATATCTTCTGGCATAATAGCTTGTTCACTGAATTATTTTCAGGGTTATTGAACAGAAGTTATTGCTGAAATATTGCACTTTTAAGCCACTGAGCTACTGAACTCCATTACAGAGGGACTCTTTCTGAAACATTTTTCAAAAACATAATTTATATCTCACAGGGATAGAGATTTTTCATTAGGACTGTCATTTGCATATCAAATCATGAAATATTCATGTGTGTGTAGGACTTTCTCATTTTTGAACATAAGTGCTGCATTTGCGAGGAGGCGTGGTTGGTTGAATCTAAATTGATGCAGACTGGGCTTCATGCAGACTTCACCTGAAGGGTAGGCGGTGTGGCACAGCTTTTAATTTGAGAGACTTTCCATGAAAATGTACATACACAGTTAGAGTGTGCAGAAAGAGTAACTTTTAAATTGCTCTCTGTGCCAGATTTTTACCACCAGTCATTACAAACAACAATTAAACATCCTTCATGCTCATCTCTGTCTCAGATCTAGGCTACATACCACGAACCAGAAAAGAAGACCATGCATTGGGTTTACTGGTTACACGCTGTATTGTCAATACGCTGATAATGTTTTAAAGAGTGGGTTCATTTTGTCTGCATTTAGCATCACATGTACAGGTAGCTGGACAGTAAAACATATATATTTTTTTGTTCTTCTGAAAAAGAAAATTGCACTTGTTTTGTTCTTCTCTACTGTTGCTACTACAGTCATATAAGTCTGGTATGACCAGACCTAAAATTCAGCTCACATACAGTCTATATAGGGGATCTTTGAGGGAGCTCGGTGCTAGCTTTAATATTATCATTATCTTTATTATAATTGGCCATGGCTGGTGACATTTGAAAAGTCCACAAGAGCATACAAGCATGACAAGAATGCTG
The DNA here is from genome assembly GCF_933228915.1 of Telmatherina bonti. NCBI lineage: Eukaryota > Metazoa > Chordata > Actinopteri > Atheriniformes > Telmatherinidae > Telmatherina > Telmatherina bonti. The sequence goes on along the minus strand of NC_136617.1, from coordinate 24,772,521 downwards.
ACTGACAAAGGCCACAGGCATATTAATAGAGATACAGATCTAATGGAACATTACCATCTCATCAACACACATGGGCACTTGTGCATATCAATTATAAGCCAGCCGCATCAATCCTTCTTTTTAATATCCTTTCCACTGAAAGTACTATTGACACAGAAGTCAATTAATTTTTGCTAGAATATTCTATAACAGCATGCGATCTTCTGTGAATTTGGTACTTTGATCCTTTGATGCTTGATGATCTCTAAATAATTTTTTTTTTTTTTTTTTTTTTTTAAATTAAAGGCTGTTGCTGTTTATTCTCGTCCATATGTAGATACTCTCTTCCATGTTGAAATCAGTAAAGAAATACCACCACCACATGATTGTGTTAAGTAACAGTTACTCAACAGGTATGGTGTTAGCCAAGCAGTCTGACTAATCAAAGCTTCATCCAGCTTGTCCTGATTATAATAGAGGTGGCAGCTGAAAAAGGACCATTTTGTGACCTCAGTGATGGATATATTGTCTCTCAAGCATTGTTCTAAATATGTGCAGCCTCTACAGGTTGTCTGGTCAGAACAAATGAGGAATATAGGAGCCACTCCAACAAAAGCAGCTTTTTATCACTGCTAAGTCCGTCTCCTCGAAACGAAGGAATATGGATATAAATCTGTGGTTTCTATAAAAGAAAATGACAGATACAAAACCTTTTTTTTTCATGTAAAAATCACTAAGAACAAATAGCATGCATGTAAAATACAATGTAAATAGAACGATTCATATTATCTAATAAAGTTTGAGTGACTTTGAAATCTCTGATGTGTGAAAGGTTCCAAACAATGCAATACACACAAACAGAAGTTGGTGACAGTCCCTTTTCAAGAACGTGGCCTCAACCAATCTGTCTTATACTGTATGGGCTGTCAAAATTAATGCGTTAATTTAAGTCCTTTAAACAGGATTAATTTTTTAAAAGCATGATCAACTAATGTGCTCTTTGCTTAGTCTCAGGAAGTGATGCAGAATTAAGGTTGTGGTTCTCCAGCAGAAATGGATACAGAATTTGTCTTTTATATGGACAATTCAGCGTTTCTTTTTTTTTTTTTTTTTAATCTACTGTTAAGCTTAATCAAGTTAGCTTATGTTGCATCTCGGACGCCATCTACTGTACTACGCAGGTCATTCAGTGAGCCGCCGTCCTCTAAAGGCAGTCCATGATGAACCGTTTGTTACGAATGGTTCTGATTAAATAATCTGTGCACCTGAACTGTATGGAAACTGGAGATTGGAAATTGGAGAGTGTCTGCAAAAGGACTTTGTGCGCATATGTGCACATAAATGTATGTGTGAAGTAACAGTTTAGTAGATTTCACAAGTAACGAAATTGATTATAAGAGCACATACACAAGAGTAAATAGGACAAAAACAACAAAAGAATATATATCCTGTAATGATACGTTTAGAGACAGATATAAAATTGGTGATTAATATGCAATTAATCATTAGTTAACATAACACATTATGCAATTAATCATTATTAAAAATCATATATATATATATATATATATATATATATATATATATATATATATATATATATATATATATATATATATATATCAACACACACACACACACACACATATATATATATATGTATGCAAATTATTAAAGTATATATTTTATTAAATTATATATATAATTATATCTGCAAATTATCAAGACTGATAGCATGATTAAGAAAACACAGTGAACTATTGCAAATAACACGAATAAGAACACAGCAAAGTGTTAGTGCAGTCTCATGGATATATGAAAACATATTGAAAACAACACAAAAAGATTCCAGAAATAAGCAAAGCATGAAGTCCAAAACGGTATTCTTCTGCAGACCACTGGTGCCTTGTTAAGTTTTGTTAACATGCAGAAGGCTGGAAGCCTCTGATTGGCTAATGTCCAGGTGGGTGTGTCTCTTTACAGAAGTTCAGTGCATTGTTTTATGTATTTCAGAGGTATACAGTTAGAGGCAGGGGGTTTGATTACAATGTTCGGGACCTTTAGAACTGTGATCATTCCCACAGTGCAACACAAGCAACACAGTGCCAAATGCTGCGGGTTATGGGGACTTCTTGGCAATCTTAGCCTTTTATTTCAAGCATAATTCCTCTGACATTGTATATAATTTGATAACAGTTGTAAATAAACAGAAAACCCCATAAAAATGTTCTTTACTGTGACTCAGCTAAGACTCGAGGATAATCACATCACCATTTTGCATACCCATACATGCCACATCTTTTTGTGTTTATGTGAGTGTTTAAGAGTGGGGCAGTGTTTCACAGCCAAAGGCTTATCAGGCTAGCCCAGTCAGGGACACGGTGAGGTGGATGTGTGTTTGTGACTGTGTGATTGCGTGTGCATGTGTGAGGAGGAAGTTGACATGGTGAGCGTGTCATTCAGCAATGGGGCGACCTCATTCTGTCATCATGCCAGAGCGCACGCCTCACAAGCAACCCCGACACCGTGACTCACTCATGCATAAGCAAACAAACAGACAACACAAAAAAAAAAACTCTACACAGCTCACACATCACTTCTGTGAAAGGTGAAGCCATACTTTCTGCAGAGAACATTAATACATAATGTTTACATATTTACAGCAGTACTGTACTGCTGAACCTTTATGCGTTCCACGCAGTCAGTGACTCTTCTATATGCTTTCAAAGATGTGAATATGCAGATTTCTTCATTAAATGTAGGAAACAATACAATGATAAAGAGTCAGTGGAGAAGTTGTCCTGGGTGGTTATATGAAAGGCAGCAAAATACCAACTTCATGCAGCAAATTTAATCTACTTCCATTTGTGCAGCGAGGTTCAACCTAGATTAAGCCTGTTTGCTAGACATTGACACAGTAATGGGAACTTGGCTTTGGCAACTTTAAATATTCTAAACATCTATTTTATTTATTTATTTTACTATATTAAATAAACATTTTGCTGCTGTGAGATAGACTGGCATCTACTCCAGAGCATACCCTACTTCTCAGGTGGTAGCTGCATTGAAACATTGAAACACTTTCAACAGTGCATTGGAATATGTGTGTATAGCAGCTACTATACATGCACACATAGGAACGAGCACTTTAACACAGTCAGACAGATTTCTGTTACACTTTTATTTTTTGTTTGTTTTGATTCGGGTCCAGTTTGCATGCACTCCCTGTGTATGCGTGGCTTCTCTCTGGCTTCCTCCCACCATCCAAAGACATACATGTTAGGTTGACTGGTTACTTACTCAGGGGTGGCGAACCCATGTCCTGCAGGTTTTCCATGTATCCCTGATCCAGCACATGCTTCAAATCAAATGGAACCAACAGCTTATCAAAATCTGCACACTGATTCATTCATTTGAATCTGATATGTTGGAACAGCAAGACATTGAAAACTGCCAAGACGAGGGGCAAGGTTCCCCACCCCTGCTTTAAATTGACCCTGGGAGGAAGTAGATGTTGGTTATTAGTGTTGGCCCTGCGACGGGATGGCAACCTGTCCAGGATGTATCCTGCCTCTCCCCTAATGATTGCTGGTATAGGCTCCAGCTTTCCAATGACCCTTAATTGGACAAAGTGGTGAAGAAAATGGATGGATGGGTGGAATGGGGTATACACAATGGATAGACTGAAGGCAATCCTTTGATTCTGTGAAAGACAATTTCAGACAGTGATCTATGCTAAAGTGCTTTCTTAAAAGCTCTAGATTATTGCATGTAAATGAATAAAAATATCACTTCCACCACTTGTTCACCACCGCTGTTTTTCTCAGAGAAGCTGCTGAATAAAACAACCTGAAAAACCTCCCACATTTACTTTTATTGTCACTTATACAACATATTGAACATATACTTGTGTGACATTAATAATAATTACTCATGCAACAAAGAACTCTTGCAGTGTCTTAAGACTGAAAACTTTTAATTGGCTATGAGTTGTGTTCATGTGGTAGTGACGCACACACCGAGTGAAACTGTAAGTGAAGCACTAATGCATGACACACTCTATACCCATCTTGGAGTTAATGTCACAGACACTTGAAAGTTTTAGGTTTATAATCATACCTTAAAATGTGGGAATTTAGACGAATATGTTTTATTTCATTGGCACTGTCATCATGTGATGAATGTTTGCAGTTTGAACCTAAACTGCAGCTCTGCCTCACATGGAATGGATCAAAATTTATTCTGCATAATTAAGCTACTAATAGTATACATTTTTTTAAGTCATGGATTTCTGTTTGAAGACGATGCAACAGAACATAAATGTTAAATGAGGATCAGTGACTTCTTTTGCTAACTAATTTTGTCAGAACAAATTTTGAAGCACTGTAATCAGGAATTATGCAACTCAGACTAACTGTTCCCATCACTGGCGGTACAGTAGTTCAACTCTGATATTGATCAGACATTTTTATCGCAACATGCACCTGAATAAAAGAATAACTCAAAAAAGAAAGCCACAATTGCACATGTGATCAGAGGCACAAGGTTGTTAGTACACACACACTTTCGATAAGCTGTTTTTTCTTTCTACAGAAGGAGAAGTGACACTGATGTCACTGATTATGAATGATGAGCGCATGTCTAAAATCCTGCCAAGAGTTACGATTACAATGATAAAGGCAATTTAGTGCAGTCTAACACTGCTGTGAATCCCTCCATTTTACCATGAAGCATAGATCTGTATGATGGCTGCGGTACAAAGAAGTGCCTGAAGCACTTGGAGTAACACCTCAGGGGAGTCCTCAGCCTCCCACCTCCTCACCATGCCTGCAGTTGGAAGATGTTGCCCAAGATGGAGCTTACTTTAGTACTCATCTTCCCCTTTTGCTCCTGCCTCCAGGGTGTCCAGCTCAAACAAGACAGTCAGGATTGTTAATCTTTTTAACAGTTCCTGCCTTGATGCATCTCCACAGCCCAGAAACTGGTAGAATACGTTGAGCAGACTTTTATTTGACTCTTTTGCACACAGGGACTAAATTTAAAGTTGTCTTCTTTGTCAGCTTCTGCCGGAGGGCCACTGACTTATTTTTCCATTTCTGCAATTGAACACAACATTTAAGTGGAATTTCAAGTAAGATTGCAGGATTGCTTACTATGACTCGCAAAAAGTACAATGACATCTCCATTATTACATGAAATATTTACTTTTTGCATAAAACTGTTCCATTTTGTATGTGTTTTGGAACAGTAAAACAATAGACTGTATAATAGATCCATAAATAAAATAAAACAGCCAAAACTGAACACATGAGATTTGCCTTGGTGACTACCACTAAAAGCAAAATAAACAACAAATAACAAAAAATAAATGCCTTGATTACAGGTGTTGCAAATTGGGGTCAAACAACTTCTGGCTTTTGTCCCTTTTCTGCCTTTTTTATTCAACTAATTTATCGACTTTATGTTTTGCTAATGTTCACTCATATTTATCTATTTACTTTCATGTTATCTGTTTATGTATACACACACACACACACATATATATATATATATATATATATATATATATATATATATATATATATATATATATATATATATATATATATATATATTGCTCATAAAAATAAAGTGAACACCTAAACAACACAATGTAACTCCAAGTCAACCACACTTCTGTGAAATCAAATCAAACTGTCCACTTAGGAAGCAACACTGATTGACAATCACTTTCACATACTGTTGTGCAAATGGAATAGACAACAGGTGGAAATTATAGGCAATTGGCAAGACACACCAAATAAAGGAGTGGTTCTGCAGGTGGTGACCACAGACCACTTGTAGTGGTTCCGATGCTTTCTGGCTGACGTTTTGGTCAAGACAACTTTTGAATGCTGGCGGTGCTTTCACTCTAGTGGTAGCATGAGATGGAGTCTACAACCCATACAAGTGGCTCAGGTAGTGCAGCTCATCCAGGATGGCACATCATTGCGAGCTGTGGCAAGAAGGTTTGCTGTGTCTGTCAGCGTAGTGTCCAGAGCATGGATGCACTACTAGGAGACAGGCCAGTACATAAGGAGACATGGAGGAGGCCGTGGGAGGACAACAACCCAACAGCAGGACCGCTACCTCCTTCTTTATGCAAGGAGGAACAGGAGGAGCACTGCCAGAGCCCTGCAAAATGAGCTCCAGCAGGCCACAAATGTGCATGTGTCTGCTCAAACAGTCAGAAACAGACTCCATGAGGGTGGTATGATGGCCCAACATCCACAGGTGGGGGTTGGGCTTACAGCCCAACACCGTGCAGGATGTTTGGCATTTGCCAGAGAACACTAAGATTTGCAAATTCACCACTGGCGCCCTGTGCTCTTCATAGATGAAAGCAGATTCACACTGAGCTCATGTGACAGACGTGACAGAGTCTGAAGACGCTGTGGAGAATGTTCTGCTGCCTGCAACATCCTCCAGCATGACCGGTTTGGCAGTGGGTTAGTAATAGTGTGTTGTTGCATTTCTTTGGAGGTCCACACAGCCCTCCATGTGCTCGCCAGAGGTAGCCTGACTGCCATTAGGTACCGAGATGAGATCCTCAGACCCCTTGTGAGACCATATGCTGTGAATATGAATCTAATTGAGCACATCTGAGATATCATGTCTCGCTCCATCCATTAAGTTGCACCATAGACTGTCCAGGAGTTGACGGATGCTTTAGTCGAGGTCTGGGAGGAGATCCCTCAAGAGAACATCCATCGCCTCATCAGGTGCATGCCCAGATGTTGCAGGGAGGTCATACAGGCATGTGGAGGCCACACAATGAGCCTCATTTTGACTTATTTGAAGGACATTACATCAAAGTAGGATCAGCCTGTTTTTCCATTTTAAATTAGAGTACAACTCCAAATCCAGACCTCCATGGGTTGATACATTTGATTTTCATTGATAATTTTTGTGTGATTTTGTTGTGAGCACATTCAACTATGGAAAGAACAAATTATTTAAAGGGGTCCTATTATGGTATTTCCTGTTTTCTGAGCTTTCTACAGTGTTACAGAGTTGAATCCTCATCAGACATGTGAACAGCACTGTTTTTTATCATCTAAATGCATGTTTGAGTTTGAGTTCCAGCACGCTCTCCGTTCGGTTTCCATGGCAACGAAAAACGCGCCGTTTTAGAGAGTTTTTTCTACTTCAAAATACTTGTGACATCCCGGGGGATAAGGTTCGCGGATTGGTTACCTTCTACTGGTTAACAAGGGCATGTACAAATACATCAGGCGGGTGGAAAAAATCAGATAAAGTTATTTCCAACGATGGCTGGTGAGTTTACCAAAGAGAGACATCCTGCTGCATTCGTTGCTGTGGGTTGCTGTTTTCCACTTCATTTTCAGGGTCTGATTCAGGTTCCAACATGTAGGGCTGTATGCTATGTGTTGACATTGTATTTTGTTTTTTTTATTGAGTTCATATTAGCCTAATCCTTCTGTTTATGAGATGTCATAATGGCAGTGAAAGCAGTTGCAGTGCCCGCTCCTGATGTAGTGCAGTGGCGGGAGGCGGGGTTTAATAAAGAGTCTCAATCCACTCGTTTTGCCCACAGGCTGATCTGACAGCCTACGGAGAGGGTCGGTCTGAAGTAAATAAAGCCATTTGTGAGAATAACTCGATCAATCCCAGTCCTACTGGTCTCAGAAATAAAAATAAATGAGCCTGAAATGCACAAAATAGTTCCACTTTAATAAAAGTATTTCATTCATTCAGATCTACAATGTGTTACTTTAGTGTTCCCTTTATTTTTTTTTATAGCAGTGTATATAGAATTTTATTTTACTTTCATATTGATGCAAACAAAGCCGTTAATGTTTCCTTGATGAAAATCCAGCTAATTTTTAAGCACTCCTTAATATTTCTTTGTAGGAAGATATGAAAGTGCTGCTTTCATTTCATCCTCACCACAGCATTTAAATGTGACCCAGGGTCAGAGTATGACGCATATCATCTCCAGTGGAAATGCCACTGTTATTGTCAATGATGACACATTTCAGCAAACCAGAAAGGTTGAGGCTAGACTGGATTTGTTCACTAAGGGGATTATTTATGATACTTTACCTTTTCTCATTCTGTACCCTATTATATGGAGGTATCAGACAAACTTTTAAATCTAGCCAGCCCTTTGTGTCATGAAAATCAAAGTGTAGGCCTGCATCCTCAATTTCATGAGCAGAACAGCCTGTATCAGTTGCTAAGGCAACATGTTGCACTAGTTTAAAAGAAAAAAAAAAAAAAAATTGAAAAAATAGTTTTTGTGAGACCTTTGAGTCACAAGTATCAATATTTGAAACTTCACTGTCAAACATAGAACGCTTCAACCAAAGTGATGTAGCGGAATAGGGCTCTACTAATTATTAATTTATTAATTACCTCGGAGCACCACTCATCACTTTTAATTAACCTAAGATTCAGGCGGATGAGACACCTGAAATAAACTCAATTCAATACAGTCTCACTTTAGAGGAGTAAATTCTAAGAACGGATGAACCAGAAATTGTGCATTCAGAAATTGTGACAAGAACGGATGAATTGATTATACATATTTATTACAATGATGGTAAACATACAACAGTGAAAATGAGCAATGATAGAGAGGTTATTGGTGAGATGGTATAATGAATTTGTCAACATGGAATTTCATTTATGACATTAATAAGGAACGCTGAAATTAATTAAATGAGGTGGAGCAGGAATAAACTGTTGGAATTAAGCAAATAAATCGGGATGATTATCTTACTTAAATCTTTGATAAGAACGTGTTCAATAATTCTAAATTTGGACAAGAATTCAAATTTAATTATTTAATTAGAATTTGATGTACTGGTTTGGGACATCACAAATGTCAGAGCGCTATCAGATCCTACTTGGACGCTGAATCCGGAATGTGGGTCGAAGTGGGTGGTTGGTTCCCTATTCGGCTCGTTTCCGGGGGACTGGATCCCTGGAGCGTCAGAAGATGTAGGTCTACGTAGCTACTCTGGGCTTCTGGGTCCGTTCAGCGGAGTTCCAGAGCAGCGTGATGATGATCCAGATAGTCCCAAAAATAGATAGTTCCAGATTTTACGTGTAAAGACGCAGTGGAAAAAGTTGGAGCTACGTTTCTAGTTAATTACTGATCTCGGGAAAAATGACTGGTTATAAATAAACACTTGTTGTACTTTCTCCCGTTCGGAAGAACGGAGAGGTAAAAGGCTTATAACGAAATAAAACCAAAAAAAAAAGACGACGAAAGACTAAAAAGAAAAGGCTAAACAGAAGACAAAAGCTGAGGAGAAAAAGACTTGAACAGAAGACAAAAAGCTGAAAAAGTCAGGCTGCCAGTCTAATTTAAACAGACCCGCCTTTCAAACTTCCAGCCAATCATGAGTTGCTTCTGTCAGAGGCTTACCAACCTTATCCAATCAGGTCAGCTCTAGTTCCTTCCCTCTGCATCTCATTGATGTGAATCATGATACACAAATGCTTTAATTTGTTTGACTCCAATACAGATACAGAAAAGAATACAGAAATACACAATACAGAACAATACAGAATACAATACAGAAAGAATGTGATTTTTTTCAAATCACATTCTTTCAGAGTTATGCAGACTCCTCGTTTAATGGGGAAGAAAACCATTAACTTATAGTATTACTTTCACACATGAAAAGATTGGCTACATGTATTTTTATTAAAGGTGGATTAATTAATTGTCATGACTCGTCCTCATCGGCCAATAAATCCTAAAAAGGAAGACTCACATTTTATTCATTCACATTAGTAGCTTAAGAGAGGTCTGAAGCTTGGAAAACACAATCAACAATTATTGAATGCAGTGTTTATGATTAATATGCGTGTGATCAGTTCCAAGAATTAAATCACATATCAAGATATAATAATGGAAAAGAATAAATTCAATCAAAACAATTAACCAAAGTCATTTAGACTAAGTTAAATCGGTTCCTTCAATTGGGGAAAGAAGTTTGAATTTCTTTCCAGTCTCCTTCTCAGTCAGGGGAGGAGGGTTGTTCTGGTGCCATGAAGTCTGGTACTTTGACAAGAACCAGGGTTTGGTCAGATGCGACTCTCGGCATCCCCCGACCTGCAACTATAAATTGTTAGATGTTCTACTCCCTTTTGTTTATACAGCCGCCTTCTGTAGAGAGAGAAGGTGTAAATCTCTTAGTGTCGTCCTCCCTTGGGTCAAATGGTCACCCTCCTCGTCCTGTGTGGACCAGTCTTACTGCAGAGAAAGAAATGACAACTATTGTTTAATCCAGTTCGGATGTCTTTTAATCCTGGAAGGCCAAGATCACTGCAGTGATCAGGCAGAGCAATCTATCCATAACAATGGCCTGGGAGGTTAGAGGTTGGGAAACAGTTTTCATTTTCCCATTGGGTTTACAGAATTTTAACTGTTTAGGGCTAAAATGTTTAATTAATGTGAGCATTCACATTATTGAGATCCTGTTCGGCCATTTTTATTATTATTCCACCAAACTTTGCCGTGCTACTACTCCTGCACCGTTCAAGTCACTTCAATAATTCAGATCTTAAACTCTGCAGCTCCTTCAGGACATGTGCGCTACAATTTTTTTTATTTTAAATCTTTGTAGTTTTTGAGATATTTAGCATTTTGTAAAAATAAATTAAGCCTTGTGATTGGATGAAAGTCCTTCCAACCAAATGCGGATTGGACCTTGCAAAAATTCAGCACACTGATTGGTCAACACGGTTTCAGAGCTCTGCACCGGTTTGCAATGTCTGGTTCATCAAATTCCCGTGCCTTTCCCAGTGTCTTCCTGCAAAATCTTTAAATTGCTACTCCTCCAACACCGTTTGTCTCACTTCAACCATTCAAGTACCTAACTCTTCAGCCCATTCAGGAGATATGTTCTATGACTTTTGGTCTTTGTAACATTTAAACTTTTTAAGTTATTCAAGTTTTTGTCAATGTATTGAAATCCGTTCCTGTGATTGGATGAAACGGAATTCAGCTCAGCGATTGGTCCATTTTGTGCACCGGTACACAGGTACACATACAAGGCACGGGTTCAAATGCAGCATTTAACATAAAGCTCCATTATCATTTGTCAGCTGTTGCTTGTGTGATGGCATACAGTTCTGCAGGCTGCACAATGTGAACTATTGGACTCAGCTGCACACTTCACAGGAGCAAAGAAATTAATTTGCAAATATCTCAGTTAAATATGAATGATTTGTTCCAAAAATGCTCCCTGCAACATTTCAAAACTTTTATAAATCTCAAACACATTAATTTTTTTTTTTTTTACTTTAAACTATAAAGTCTGTCACATCTTTAATGGAGTTTAGTTCAACCTAGCACATGTTTTTGCAATCCCACTAATTACACCCTACTGGAAGTGAAAAACAAGGCAATTGGAAAAAATTTCAATGCTTTTTCCAAAGTGCAACTAAGAGTACAAGTGGTGTAGTGAGTAATTCAGTGTGCTTCAGAGGTCATGGGTTCAAATTCTGATCTGGGGCAGTTAGAAATAATGTCATTTGTGTTTTTTTTTTTTTTCAATTTCTTATACTTATGCAATTTCATTTCAATCATTCAGCATAGTTCGAAAAATGGGCATTCATATTTGCTATTATTTTAATAATAGCTGGTTCTAGTTTTTTGGCTATTTGAATGTCATACTCTTGGACAACATTTTGATCGTTGATCTGTTAACATAATAGGGCAATCAACTAAATCGTCATTTGAATCAACTAAATCTTTACTACAATATTGAATTTCTCTTTGAGGATTAATAAAGTATTTTTAATTTAATTTAATTTAATTTCATTCATTTGGTTTTCATAAAAAAAGAGTAAAACAATTAGTGCACAGCACAACACATTTGACATGAATTGTAAATTCAAAACTATTTGTCTCATTTAAGGTAAATCCAAAGTTTAATCATTTGTTTAAATTCAGTTATCAGTAGCAAGTGCCACCTCACAATTTGCATTTTCCACTGGGGGGGTTTTTGAGGTGGAGGGTGGAGAGAGAGTGTTTTCGTCAGGTAACAAAATTATCTGAATGTATAACTTCTGTAAAAAGAAAAAAAAAAAAGGTCATATCAAGCAAAGATTTCATGACCAGGACCTCTGAAGCGTCCCTAGGGGTCATGGACCTCCTGTTGATTACCACTGAACTAGAGGCATGCATTGACTGCATTAATAATATATTTTATTCAAAAGCATCTTTCAGGTCAGTTTTGATGGCTGTTTTTTATTGTATAGTGTCCTCATGTACATTTTATTATCATTTCAGCCATATGTCAGTACATAGTTGAGATAAAACTAGATTTCCAAGGACCCATTTGGTGTTACATCTAGGCTAGACGGTGAAACAAGACTACTGTCTATACAAGTCTCAAAATCTAAAATCCACATTATAATCAAGTTATGTCATTATAATCTAAAGACATTTAAACATACATATTTAAAACATACATTAAAACAACAACAAAAGAAGCAATAAACTACAACATAACACCATGGGGCAGAGTGATTACAGAGAGGATGCTTTCTTCAGCTGGTGTGTTTTGAGGATGGATTTAAACGGATATAAACAGTCAGTGTTCCGGAGGGGGTGGGGGGGGGGGGGGGGGGGGGGGGGGGTTGTGGATGGCCTTGAAAGTGTCCAGGAGGATTTTTGGATGATGACTTCCGGTTGAGTGGACGCTGCTGCTACTTGCTTTCGCTGCTCACAGCGAAAGCACTGTGTCTTTTTTTTTTTTTTTGTCACTGTGTCTTTTTTTTAAATGATCCATTAGAGCTTGGAAAGAACTGTCTCAGATTCAGGTAAAACATCCAAATAGAGGGGTGAAGGTGAAGGAATGTTGTGCAGTTTTAGAGATGATGCTGCGTACGGATATAACATCAACATTTACATAACAACCAGCAAACTAAGGGCACTCAAAATTGTTTTTGTAATTGTAATGAGATCAATTGTTCATTGGCTGATTTTGTAGTCAGAATATTACCAGCTATCTGTTGTAATGATCTTGGCCTTCCAGGATTAAAAGACATTCGAACTGGATTAAACAATAGTTCCCATCTTTCTCTCTCTGCAGTAAAACTGGTCCACACAGGACGAGAAGGGTGACCATTTGACCCAAAGGAGGACGACACTCAGAGATTTACACTCTCCCTTCTCTACAGAATGCAGTTGCATCAACAAAGGGAGGTTTCTAAGTGGAACACAATTTATAGTTGCAGGTCGGGGAAATGCCGAGAGTCGCATCTGACCAAACCTGGTTCTTGTCAAAAATGACACCTTTCATCAAAGTACCAGACTTCATGGCTCCAGAACAACCCCTCCCATGAATGAGAAGGAGACTGGAAAGAGATTCAAACTTCTTCCCCCAATTAAAGGAAACTTTAGACGCTTAACCTCATTGATCTTATTTTGCAAGTTTGTCTAACCGATTTAACTTAGTCTAAATGACTTTGGTTAATTGTTTTAGATCGAATTTCTTCTTTTTCATTGTTTTATCTTGATATGTGATTTAATTCTTTGAACTGATCACACACGTATATTAATCATAAACACTGCATTAAATAATTATTGATTATGTTTTCCAAGCTTCAGACCTCTCTTAAGCTACTTATGTGAATGAATAAAATGTGTTTCCTTTTTCAGGATTTATTGCCCGATGAAGACGAGTCATGACAATTAATTAATCCACCTTTAATAAAAATACATGTAGCCAATCTTTTCATGTGTGAAAGTAATACTATAAGTTAATGCTTTTCTTCCCAGCAAACGAGGAGTCTGCATAACTCTTAAGAATGTGATTTGATGTGCATTGGAGTCAAACAAAGTAAAGAATTTGTGTATCATGTTCACATTATTGATATGAAGAGGGAAGGAACTAGAGCTGACCTGATTGGATAAGGTTGGTCAGCTTCTGACAGAAGCAACTCATGATTGGCTGGAAGTTCGAATGGCGGGTCTGTTTAAATTAGGCTGGCAGCTTGACTTCCTCAGCTTTTTCCCTTTTTCAGCTTTTGCCCTTTTAGCTTTTGTCTTCTTTTTCTTTTTAGCTTTTCTCTTTTTCGCTCAGCTTCTTTTTCTTTTTAGCTTCTTTTTTTTCTTTCTTTCTTAGTTTTATTTCATTATAAGCTTTTACCTCTCCGTTCTTCCGAACGGGAGAAAGTACAACAAGTGTTTATTTGTAACCAGTCATTTTTCCCAAGATCAGTAATTAACTAAAACCGTAGCTCCAACTTTTTCCACTGCGTCTTTACACGTAAAATCTGGAACTATCTATTTTTGGGACAATCTGGATCATCATCACGCCGCTCTGGAACTCCGCTGAACGGACCCAGAAGCCCAGAGTAGCTGCATAGATCTACTCTCCCTGACGCTCCAAGGATCCAATCCCCCGGAAACGCAACACAGGGAACCAACCACCTCCTTCGACCCACACTCCGGACATCCAGCGTCCAAGTAGGATCTGATTGTGCTCTGACATTTGTGATGTCCAAAACCAGTACATCAAATTTTAACTAAATAATTAAATTTGAATTCTTATCCAAATTTAGAATTATTGAACACGTTCTTATCAAAGATTTAAGTAAGATAATCATCCCGATTTATTTGCTTAATTCCAACCAGTTTCTTCCTGCTTCATCTCATTTAATTAATTTCAGCGTTCCTTATTAATGTCAGAATTGAAAACCCATGCAGACATCCATTAGCCCATTCCATAAATAACCTCTGTTTAACTGTTTGGTTTCTCCTACTGTTTTTTTTAATCATCATTGTCAATAAATATGTAATCAATTCATCCGTTAATTTTCATAATCATAATTCCGTCATAATTCATCCGTTATAATTTCTGAATGCACAATTTCTGGTTCATTTGTTCTTAGAATTTACTCCTTTAAATTGAGACTGTGTTTATTGAATTGAGTTTATTTCAGGTGTCTCATCCGCCTGAATCTTAGGTTAATTAAAAGTGATGAGTGGTGCTCCGAGGTAATTAATAATTAGTAGAGGCGTATTTATGCTACACTGTACATTTGACTATTGTCAATAAGTGTACACCTTTTTAATAGGTGTGTGTTTATGTTTTTACACGCACCAACTCAAAACAAGCATTGAGCACCACAGTTGAAATCTTGAGCAACTCTCATCATTTTCCCCTTCAAAAACAGCAGGTATTGCAGCAGATGTATTAAATGAAAACAAAAGCATCCACATGAGATTTTACTTCACAGCAAAAACATACCCAAGATTGAAGTTTTATTTCTTTCTCTTTAATCTTTGATCATCAGTTTTCACTCTGAAATGGACAGATCCAGCAGTATCAGAATGATCTTTATTGCAGTAAAAACTAACAGAATTGTGAACACTTAACACAACAGTATGTTAACAGAAGAAGAAATTTGAGTCATCTTGGATGAAAACTGTACAAAATCATTTTGATGAACTTTGTACATTGTGATATGCCTTAAAAAATTTGGTGTTCACTTTTATAAATAAAGTTCCACAAGAAATTTCATGTCTCCTTGCAGTATTTAAGAGTTAAACAGCTACAATTTTGTGATTAAAGCACAGTACGTGATGCCCTTTTATCTTATAAATGTTCCTGCACTGCTTTAGCATCATTTAAAAAAGCAGTCTAGCTTCCCATTTTGTACTAATTTCTTTCATTTCTGTCTTAAAACTTGCATAATTAGCCGCTTCATTGACCTCCCACCCATGTCCTCTTTTGCATTGTTTCAAATATCAAGTCCCAGACTTTTCAAAAATGTGTCTATTCATTCCTCCATCTCATTTAGCAGCGTTTCGCACACTGTCTCTGAAGCTGCTTTTGAACTTTGTCCTTGACACATCTATCCACTCTTCCCCCTCAAGCCGATTTCAACTTTGATTTGCTTTTGAACACTTCCACTGCTATTTACACATGCACACACAATATACTTACCTAAGATGTTTTATATCTATATTAATACACACCATACATACGTTAAGCCATGTATGTTTTTCTCTCTTTTTTTTAAACACTGTACATGCTGTGCAAATGATGACATGCTTTTATCTCTGCAAACATTTACATCAGCATTTAAACCCTGCTTATTTTTTTATACTGTGTCATGTATGTTTTAAATATGTATGTTTAAATGTCTTTAGATTATAATGACATAATTTCATTATAATGTGGATTTTAGATTTTGAGACTTGTATAGACAGTAGTCTTGTTTCACCGTCTAGCCTAGCTGTAACACCAAATGGGTCCTTGGAAATCTAGTTTTATCTCAACTATGTACTTATATATGGTTGAAATGATCATAAAATGTACATAAGTTGTGCCATGCCAGTCACACACATCTTAAAATGTCAATAAAGACAAATGAACTGATTTTAACTGATCATGTTAAGATGATATCAGCAATTCGTCTATTTTAATGGTCTTTGTCAAGTGTGAATTATTTACCCATGATCACAACTGTGAAAATGGTGATGAAACAAACTGGGGAGAGGTTGGGGTACCTGATATCTGAGGTTAAGGTCTGAATTCCACAAGGGTTTTTGGGGGAAGCTTGTGTTGTGTACACTGGGATTTTGTAAGTCATATGCATGTACATATATATTAGTGGGTGACAGGTTACTGCCAAAAGGATTCAGCAAATATGCAGTTAATACAATCATTGCCTCATATAGAGACAGAAAGGTCTTTTAATGACCACAAAACCCTAAATAATTAAAAGTTCGCCATATGAGCAGCTCAGAGAAGACAGCACACAAATGACACTGCTGCACAAGGTGCCGGAAGACACAGAATGATGACCTTTGTCATTTAATGTTGTTTCTAAATTGAATAATCACACAGTGTTGACATACTAAATGATACTCTTTTCATTTAATTAATGAATTTAATTAACAATATCACCCAAACGAAAAAAAAAAAAAATAAAAAAATAAAAAAATAAAAAATATATATATATATATATATATATATATATATATATATATATATATATATATATATATATATATATATATATAGATAGATAGATATATTACCTGAAAGTGGACTACTTTTAGAACTCCTTTGTGTCTCAGGTAAGTGCTTTCAACAGATTTCATCTATCTGAGGCCACCTACTCTGCTCGGAAATGGTCTTGCTAGTTTAACATAAGACAGCTCCTTCAAAACCTCTCATATAAGCTCTTTTCCCTGCCCAACATGTGTATCACTGTCCTCAAAACAGTGTCCTGTAGCCTTGAAGTGCAGATGGATAGCTGAATCAATACCTGTAGAGCTAAATCTACAGTGTTGATTTTTTTTTTTTCCATTTCATTTTAGGAGATACTTGAGATCACTATTACACTTAGTTCCCTTCTGCTTGTCAGAGAAGTTGGGAAAACTTAACCCAGTTCTTTGCCTGTAGCACTATCTGGCAACACCTGTGTCCAACTGGAGTTATAGCATTATGACTGGCACCTGTCTATGATGTCCTCTACTGTTTGATTTCTTGCTTGTGTTATTCTCACTCTCATATGTAAGTTGCTTTGGATAAAAGTGTCTCATAAATGACTACAGAATAGAATAGAATAGAATAGAATAGAATAGAATAGAATAGAATAGAATAGAATAGAATAGAATAGAGCAAATAAGCTCTTTTACAAGCATGGCTAAGCCAGCAAGGCAACACAATCAGAGAGGGGTTACACAGGACAACATATTATACAATATTAACAATATTATAACACATATATGCACTTTTAAAACTAAATTAAAAGAAAGATAATTTGCCAATCTTATTATGCAGCAAAGCACCTGCACAATCCCATGAGGGAGGCTAAAAAAGGAATGAAGCTGGATTGTAAAGGGAGTGTAGAATGTAGCAGCTGGAGAGCTCAATGCTGTGCTGTAAAGTTTTGGAATTTCTGATAATTCTCTGTATTAAAGGTCTGAAAAGTCATTGCTTTGACTGCACACTCACCACTTGGTTTGTGTGTGAGTATTTTGTCCTTTTGGTGAACCATCTCTCTGGGGGGTATTTGGTTTGAATCATGCTGGAATGTTATGTTTGGAGACGTTCTTGAGTTTCTAAGATCCACCTGCCACACAGAGAATGACAATATTTTTGCATGTTCTTCGTTTTCTCCTCTTTTTTTGTGTTTTTCCCCTTTGTCTTTTTAGCTGATATAGTGAACACACAAATTGAATTTCTTTGTCAGTGTTGAATATTATCATTGCAAAGACCATGATAGTTATCATTAGTAAATTAATCTGAAAAAAAGTTCTGTGGGAACAACCGAGGCAAGATCTCTTGATGTCTTATACACTTTTATAGCCTTTTCAACCCAATTGCATGAATGACACGTTTTAACCAAATCTGCATACAGAAGGGCTATGAGACAAAAACCTGCAAAATATCAACCACTCCAGTTCAGTTTCTAATCTGTGTCACCAGGAACAAATTTTGCTGTGATGGAGCACAATTCCAGCTATGTTGCTATGGCTGATATAATGGATTGACACCTGAAAAAGATGCCTTATGAAAAGAGAAACAAACTGCGTTCAATTCAACTCCCCTACTAACGTACAAAAGTACGAGGAAAAAACAAAACAAAGCAAAAAGGAAAAAAAAGAAAAATCAGTTTGTGTAAAACTTGGAAGAGAGTTGTGTTCCCATAAATAATGAAATACAATAAAAAATACTGTGCTGGTATTAAAGACATAACTTTATATGTACACAGTTTTACTAACCACTATGGCAGATTGTTTTCCTAAATTTACTTGCCAAACAAATAATCTACCAGTATTTTACCCTTGGATGGTGTTTTAGTCCCACTCCAGCAATTATGTGTCTGCTATAAACTCATCTGTGTTCTTCAAAATTGGACATTTCATGGCCTGAGAATGGCTTGGATATGACTATACCTTTTCATCATTTAGTGAGCAGAGCTCTATAAAAATGCTAATTTGGCCATGCCCACATATGCATCCGCCAACAAAAGTAGCTGCCTTTCCCAGTCACATCTAACTATTTAATACTCTGTCTATTCGATGCAATGGCTAATTCTAACAAAGGGGGTCATTTAGACAAGCAAATTTCAACCAAAGAATGATATATGTAACAGCGACAGACAATATAAATCTATGAATTAACAGTTATTAGTTGGTAAGGTGATGATAATGCCACATTACAATGACATATCAGTAGTGCCATATTACCCAGCTCCCACTTCGAGACAGCAAGCTGGGAGTTGGGTAGTCTATTATTGAAATCAAATGGACTGAGAGAAAATAAGAGCTGGTTAGAGAGAAAACAAATCATCAAAGCAGGGCACAGATCTGCTTAGTTAATAGCAAAACCAATGCTTCTTAGGTTCAATTTGTGAAGCAGCAGCCTGAAAATTAAAACTATAGGCCATTTTCAGGCCAGGGATTTTTTAATTGGGCAAATTTCTTAAAACATAGTAAGTCCATTTATGTCATAGTTTGAAATATTTAAAAACTTTAATTAAATATTTAAGACATTAAGACTTGAAATCTTTTATGCCACCACACACTCATAACCTGACATGTCAGGTCTTCTATCTTGACAAGAAGAGCACGCACTAATCCCCCCATACTCGACTTAGCTTGTGCTAACTGGGGCTTGTTTGTCATTTTACTTGTTTCTAAAAATACATGCAAATTTGAAGAGAAGTTGGATGCAGAAAGTAGTCATTTATGGTTTCTTCAATGTTCAACATGAAAACAAACACCTGATAAAGGCTGTGAGGAGAAATTGTAAAGATTTGCTGGTGGTTTGTCATGTTTCGGCTGGCCCCCAGCTACTGTCAGTTGCTCACTCACAGGGCTTTGTTAGTGAATGGCCAATGGTATCTGGGCCTGAATGCCACCAGCTACTGTTGCCTGCGTACATGCTGTCCACCTGAACAAGATTGAGTGGATGAGCAGCCAACTATAACCTTAAATCAGTCTGAGTACAATCAGTCTGAGCACACCTGGCTGTTAGCACCTGCTCACTCAGAGGGATCAGTGGCTGTGACTTTTTGTTTTACAATACTTGTGTGTGACTCTAAACAGATAATTGTACTTCCCTCTTCATGATTGGCTGAGTGTTCTGGATTCTCCACCCACCCTCGGCTGGTTGGACAGTTTGCCAGTCCATGTCTGTTAGCGCTGCTAACATCAATCCAGGTAAGCTGTGTTCTTTTCATAACTGCTTGCCACTTGTGTCAATTGGCCCACTTGGCCTTGCCCTAAATAAGTTGTAAAACCTTGTGGATGCACAAAACCATATGGTTAGATTTCACAATATGTATGTAACTGGTAGATGGGGTCTTTAAAGTAGAATACTTGGCTGTACTGTTTGCTCTTACTTCCCTCATTTCTAAATATGGTGAGTTTTACTTAAGATTTAGTCTTGATGAGTCTGGCTAAGTTGGGTCATTACAGGCTAGCAAGTAACCATGGGTTCCACTGAACATGGGTGGCTCCACTGTGCTTGCCACCTGGTGTTTTTAAAACAATACAAAACAATGCAGCTTTCCACTTCTAAGATAAATGCCTTAACATCCATGTTGTGAAATATCAAGTGAGACCTTCTTGCACCTGATGGCTTGGTGTCGGTGCAACCGGCAATGCAGAAATGTTAATATTACAGTTAAAGTTGATCAAAAGTTTGGACTCATAGTCTTTTACATGTTAAATTGACCAGATCCACTTGGCTTTTCATGGACCGACTTCCTGTCTGAATGATTTGCTCTGTTCATATTGATGCATGTATTTTAGCAAAGTGGAGAGTGATGGTGTTTTTGGGACATGTCAGAAATGCACCGTGGTGCACCTGGTGGAACCACTCCCACTGACTATAGTTGCTGTTGTCAGCTGTGAAGGCACTGCACAGTCACTCTGTGCACTTGCTCATTCAGCTTCAAAATGTTTTTCAGGCTATACAGCCCTGTAGTATTCAAGGGCAGTCCCTTACACTGTAAACAAAAACAAAAAAAAAAAAAAAAAAAAAAAAAAAAATCCAAGGTCGAAGTTAATGACAATCTACTTGGGCTGCATTGCCTTGAAAATCTAACCATATGACTGTATGAACCATATGAATGTAAGAAGTATGACGGCCTTAATTAAAAGTTTTAACCACAACATATATAAAGTTCTTTTTTTTTCATTTATGCCCCCTTATGTTTTTAAAAGTGAACATTTGTTTAAAACATTATCATCCGTCACTGCCTCTTTTCAAGTCCTCCCGCCTTGTCTGTAGTTGAAATTGTTCTCAATTTTGTCTTCTTCTTCAGGTGGTATTTGGAGTTCTTTGTATCATGTGACACTGCCCACAAACTGTTTTTTTTTTTTTTTTTTATAAATGACTTGAATTTTTGTGTGAAATCTTGTTTTCTGCAAAATGTGTTTACTATAGTTGGCACCCGTTAACTCAGTCAGGTGCAGTAACAACGATTTGCCATTAGGAGGGGCATAGAGACTGTGAGCCAACGGTGTGTCACTGTTTTCCTCATATGCTGAGAAATCTTGGAGAAACACAACCACATTCAACTTACTACTGAGTTCCTGTTTTTCTTTATTCGTTAACCATGTAAATCCGATGAATCACATTCACACTGATAAAGACTCCCAGCTGGGAGCTCCAGCAGAGTCTGTTTGTTACTATGCTTATGTTTACATCAACATAGTTAGAATCAGCAAAGAGTTAGTTTCAGCAAAGACTTTTGCAAATTATTGAAAAAAAAGGGGGTAACCCTTTTACATCAATCAGCTCAGTACCTCTATTTTGCCATTTTTAAACAAGCAGTTGAGGACACTTTTCAATAATTTTTATTTTCATTAAAACTATAGACAACACATTTATTGCACTGCAATAAATAAATTACAGAGAAACTTGCATAACCTACTAATGTGTTGTAGCCTGTTGGGCATTTGTGGGTGGAGCTTCGCAGCATGCCTTGCAGATTCTCTTGCTGTTTGGACTAGTTCACACTGCCCGGTACAATGCAGTCTTATAACATTGACTACTTTCAGTCTGTACTTCTGTGGCAGGGTCTCACAACAGTCATGTACAAATAGAGATGCTGCTATATGTAACTCCGACCTGTGCTGTTTGAAAGCTATTGAGCTTTACATGAATTCATGGTGGAACTTGACTTTTTATTTGTGATTAGCTGAAAGCCCTTCAAACCAAATGTGGATTGGACACATTGAAAAAAATTCAGCTCAGCCATTGGTCAGTTTTTGCATAATGACCTGGAAATTACTTCAACAGGGTTCAGAGCTCTGCACCAGTTTCCAGTGCCATTACATGGCAGATCTATTAGTACTGGCAAATTTCATTCTATTTCTGGTTTGGCAGAGTTTCACAACAGCCATCTACACGTTTACATTCAATTCAATTCAACTTTATTTATATAGCGTCAAATCACGGCAATGCCATCTCAAGACGCTTTACAGACAGAGGGGAAAACATACTGAAGGCCAATTCATAATAGCCTATATAAGGAAACCAACAGATTGAGTTGAGTCCAACTCAATCTCCCATCCTGAGCAAGCACACTGGCAACAGTGGGAAGGAAAAAACTCCCTTTTAACAGGAAGGAAACCTCCGGCAGAACCCGGCTCAGGACAGGCAGCCATCTGCCTCTGCTGTGTGGGGGGAAGAGGACAGAAAGACAACAGACAACAGGAACTGCTACTCCCGGCCAGGGAGACCTGCTGAGACAGGAGACATACATGTTAATGATGCAACACTGTTATGGGGGGGGGGGGGGTAAAAGAAAGAGATAAAGAGAAAAAGAAAGAAGCTCAGTGTATCAGGAAATGTCCCTCAGCAGTCTAAACCCATAGCAGCATAACTAAGGGATGCTAACCATCCCTAGCTATAGGACTTATCAAAAAGATAAGTCTTCAGCCTAGTCTTAAAGGTGGGGAGGGTGTCTGCTTCCCTAACACTAACTGGGAGCTTATTCCATAAGAGAGGGGCCTGATAACCAAAGGCTCTGCCTCCTGCTCGGCTCTTTGAGACTCTAGGAACCACAAGTAAGCCTGCAGTCTGCGAACAAAGTACTCTGCTTGGCATATAAGGAACAATGAGGTCTTTGATATATAGTGGTGCCTGGTTGTGGAGGGCTTTATATGTAAGGAGAAGGATTTTAAATTCTATTCTAGATTCAACAGGCAGCCAATGAAGAGAGGCTAAAACTGGAGAAATATGATCTCTCATGCTGGTTCTGGTCAGGACTCTGGCTGCAGAATTCTAGATCAGCTGAAGGGTTTTCAGGGCATATTTAGGACAGCCCAGTAATAGAGAGTTACAGTAATCTAGTCTCGAAGTAACAAAAGCGTGAACCAGTTTTTCTGCATCACTCTGAGACAGAATGTCCCTAATTTTGGCTATATTACGTAAATGAAAGAAGGCTGTTTTAGTAACCTGCTTAATATGTGGCCCAAAGGACAGGTCAGGGTCAAATATTACTCCAAGGTTTCTCACTGTAGCACTGGAAGCTAAAGTAATGCCATCCAGGTTCATTACAAAACCGGAAAATTTAGCTCTTTATCAGATCCAACGAGAATTACTTCAGTCTTATCTGAGTTTAAGAGGAGAAAATTTCTAGACATCCAAGTCTTTATGTCTATGAGACAATTTTGTAGCCTATTGGGCTGATTTGTTTCATCTGGTTTAAAGGATAAGTATAGTTGAGTATCATCTGCATAACAATGAAAGTTTATTCCATGCTGTCTAATAATTTCACCTAAAGGGAGCATATATAGCGTGAAGAGTATTGGTCCAAGTACAGAACCTTGAGGAACTCCATGACTTACTGTAGTTTGGGAGGAGGACTTGTCATTTACATGAACGAACTGAAGTCTATCAGATAAATATGATTTAAACCAGCTTAACGCTGTACTTGTAATTCCAATCACCTGTTCTAGTCTTTGTAACAGAATGTTATGATCGACTGTATCAAATGCAGCACTAAGATCAAGCAAGATAAGTACGGACACAAGTCCTTTGTCTGAGGCCATAAGAAGGTCATTAGTGACTTTCACCAATGCCGTCTCAGTGCTATGATGAGCTCTAAATCCTGACTGAAACTCCTCGCATAAATTATTTCTGCTCAGGTGGGCATGTAGCTGAGCTGAAACTATTTTCTCCAGAATTTTGGACATAAATGACAAAATTCAATTTTGTCATTTTGCCACTTCAGCCATTCAAACATTAAACAGTTGCCGTCATCTAGGAGATGTGTGCTACAGCTTTTTTCACATTTAATCTTTCTCAGTTATTCAGGTTTTTGTCAAATTTTCAATTACCTCTTGGGTTTGGAGAAAACAGAAATTCAGCTTTGCAATTGGTCCATTTTGTGCATAATGACTTGCAGACTGCTTCACCAAGGTGCACTGCGACGTCAGTGCATAGTGATGTACAAGGCCCAGGTTCTCATCCAGTATGTAACATTGTGCTTCTTTGTAGTATGTTTTCTCTTGCTATGAGGATCATACAGAGTTCTTTAAGTGACTTTGTTAATTAATTGCTTTCAGCTGTGTGCAGCACACATAGCAAACTACACTCTTGAATGAAGTAGAACTTGTCTAAATAAAACAGTGTAAAATGCAATATTGTTGTTAGAAGTTAAACAAATAAAAGTACTTCAACTTAAGAAATAAGGGTTTTTGAAAAATCACACAGTGGTTGTGTCCAATGATAGTTTTAACAATCAAACACTGTATTTTACAACTTACTTTATAGTTACATGTGAAACTTATTGCCATGTCAATTTTTTTTAGCTGGTTCAGCAGTCTGCACCTATTCTCAGTGTCCGGTACATTGCAGTCCTGACTCCATTTTCCTTTCTGAAAAACTCTAGTACATTACTCCTCCTACACTGTTTGTGCCACTTTATTCATTCAAATGTCAAACTCTTGAGCTCATTCGGGAGATATGTGCTATTGTTATATCAAGTCAGATCATTCATTCTTTCATTCATTTCTCTGTTCTCTATGTTAAATGACAAATAGGTAAAATGGACTAAATTACATGCATAACAGGACACAGGAAACCGACGGAATTGTCCATCTGTCTGTCTATCTTCTGTATCGAGCATAAATGGGCCTTTGAACAAACATTCAGCATTTTTATCAAAAGGTGATCTATAAGGTGGCAGTGCATTGTTTAAGGTGGCTATTTAACTGGAATCATGGTAAAATATGTCACAGGCCCTTTAACTACACACTTACAAAGTTTGTGACAGCTTTGTGCACAATGAGGGTGTCATTGCGTTAACTAAATATGCCCACAGGTCTGCATAGAAATAGAAACACTGACATACTTTTGCTACAGAAGGCGTTTCCAAAAGAACATTTTTCCATAATGACACGCAGAGACCCACTGAGAAATACAATACCTCTCATGATATCACAGATTATGAAAAGCCAGCCTGCAAATGACATGAAATGTTGTTCATCTAACTTTAATGGACTGGGATGCAATTTCAAGAGCACTGATCTAATGAAAAACAGGTGTCAAACTGGGTGCTTCAAATCTTCCATCTGCACTCAGCTGAAAAAGAACAACAAATTTTAGGGTGTCATATAAAATGCATCACTTACTGCATTCGCTGCCTTCAGGCTTGTCTGTTCTCTGAATATAGAATGTGAAAACACCATGAGGGATACTTTCTTCACTGAGCTAACATATTTATTTTTGTCAGAATGTTATGTGCATATTTTAAAGAGTCATTGAATAAAGAGAATTATAGGATCAGAGTACACTTCAACATGACAAAGAGAGGACAGTCTTGTGTCTGTGGACCTGCTGTGCATCATATCCAGGTACATTTGCAACAGCTCACCAGCACGTGGCAGCAGTAATGGTGCCCCCTGGCCAGGACTGTGTGCTCGGTTCACTGCGAGGTGGAAATTGCCGAAGGACAGTAGGCAGAAACGCATTTTAACCCACACTGCTGACATCCCTCTAGCACTAGACACCACAGGCATAGACCTGTCTCCTCTGCTCAACAACAACATGGTGGATTACCATTAATGTGCCTGACTTAGCATTTCAACCACACAAAGAAAGTCAGGCTGTTTGTGCAGACACAAAGCCTACTCACATGACAAATTTATGCAGTTTTGATGCTTTTCAAATATGAGAATCAACATAAACCCATGTGGGGACCATGTTACTGATGCAACAATCTGATTCATATTCTTGTTACATACTTGTTTCCCATACTTCTACACACCACACCAGCCTTGTACTCAAACTGAACAGCTGTTAGACTTCATATTATATATAAAACTGAGCAAAAACACCAAGTGGGACCAATACTTAGCATAGAAATATCATGTCCAAATCCAGCCTATTTCTTCCCAGTGTGAAGTATATTGAAGAAATTGCACAGTTTAGTTCTCATCGTCCTGTATTTTTCATTTATAGGTTTTTTTTTTTTGTTTTTTTTTTACCAGAGTCTAAACAGTGTGCTCGTTGCTGCAACTTTCTTCATGCATGCGTCTGTAGGATTCTGATGTTTCCTGATAGCTTCTTCTCTTTAAAAATTGATAGGTATTTATCAGCTATTGGTCTATTTAGTTATCAATCAAGCAGTTTGAACATATCTATGAATAGGAATAGTGCAGAACATTAAATCAGTGCATTTGTAAGGCAAAACTAAAAATGTTAAATGTTCTTCTTTCCCTTTAAATCTACTATAGAACTATCGGGAGCCTCAAAACAAACCCATTTCATGTAGTAGTTGGGCATCTTTTAGAGACATTTTTTTGTTACAAACACA
This sequence comes from Telmatherina bonti, assembly GCF_933228915.1. Classification (NCBI taxonomy): domain Eukaryota; kingdom Metazoa; phylum Chordata; class Actinopteri; order Atheriniformes; family Telmatherinidae; genus Telmatherina; species Telmatherina bonti. Next base: position 24,745,713 of record NC_136617.1, on the reverse strand, counting down.
TTTCTTTTTTTTTTTTAACCAGTCCTGTCCAGCATCACAGTGTAGAACACGGAAATCTGTGTGCCATATTTTTGCCAGAAAGATTTGCTCTGACATTATTATTTTTATTGAAATCATCATCGGACTTGATATGGCAGCGCTGGACCTGACAGGGGTAAAGAAAAAGAGAAAAGAAAGAAAAGAAAATAAGAGGAAAGGAAAAAAAAGAAAGCGGAAAGATAAAGAAAGAAGAAAAAAAAGAGCGTGTCTAAACTGCTAAAAACACAGTATTGGCAAAAACAATAAAAACTGCCACAGTATTACAGTACAACAAGACATATAAAGTGGAGTAATAATGATGTGCAAAAAAAAAAAAAAAAAAAAAAAAACATACCTGCTGAGAGACCTAACAGTTAAACATCTGCAAGATTCAGAAAGAAGTAGGTGGAAAGATGAACATCTTTGTGGGCATGCACATGTGAATGTGCAGCCTGTGCTAGTAAGGGAAGCACGACCACGGCCTAAAGTGTCTGGGAAGAACCCAAGGCCTCAAGGGTCAGGCAGGCCCACCAAAAACAGAGCCCAGGCAGTCAAAGCAGAGAGCGCTCCTGTCACCTGAGCCCAGAGCAAAGGAAGCACCCTGGCAGGTGCCCCCAAGCAGGTGCCCCCAAGCAGGAGCCCCCAAGCAGGATCCCCTGGCACGACAGTGCAGGGGCACCGAGAAGCACAGGGCGGTGACGAGTGGGGGCTGACAGAGAGCCAGCACCCCACAGCCCCCAGGACCACCCAATCCCCCTCGGCAGAGCCCCGACCAAGACCCAGCAGGACCCGCCTGCCCAGAGCAAAACCACCACAGGTTGGCGCCACAATGACACCAGGGGCGGGAACCCCAAGGACAAGGACATGCCCGTAGCCCAACCCCCCTCCCCTCCTTCTCCTTTTTGTTATGTGTACGCATAGACACAAAGGTTTTAAAGGCATGAATCAATGAACATCGAACAGACTGCTACTCTTATTTTCATCCCGCAGAATTGTTTACATCGTACCTTCACTTTTCTGCTTCACCATCCAACTGGTAATTACTCTTCTCCTCTCACCTGTGAATGGTTAGTGTTAAATGTTCACGGCAAGGGTCCAAAAGTACATTTCTCTCATTGCTTGTGTATTTTAAACCTCATGGGTCACAGCTTCTATCACAGAGCTGTACTAACCAGCATGGTAAAAGGTAGAAAGTTTACAGCTTCTTCTGTCTGACAGCTATGCAAATTTTTAGGCACCCCATCATTTTTCATCAGAATGATCTTTGAAAACCAGGAAAAACATTTGGATAGTTAAGATGGGACTTAATTTTCTCTGTAGAGACATAACAAACAGCTTGCAGCTCCTCTGCCATAGTGAATTCTGTTTGTGGATTGTGATTATAACCTTTTGTACTTTTCTATTAAGCAAACGTCACATACTGGCTGAACATTTATGTGCAGCGGAACTCAGGCACCAAGGAGTTTTCTTCTCTGCATAAACAATTGCAGAATCAAAATTGCAGTTGAAATTGAGTTTCCACTGCCCTTGTTTCCATGGTGGCGGTAATTTATTAGTACACTTTATGAGCCGACAAAGTGATGTGGCTTTAAAGGCATACTCGGAAGGCATACTAAGCGGAATTGAATGCAGCATTAGGATGTACCCATGTGATGGAAGTACCGACTTTGAAATGGTGCATCCACCAACATGACATGGTCACGTTGTCATGTAAACAACAATTACCAGGTTACACTGTTATCAAGTCTCTCTCTTTCTAATTTACTTTCCTTTACCAACACTAATCTGTAAGAAAAAACAGAAAATAATAATAAAAAAAACAGTAACATCATTATCAGCTGTCACAAGCACTCAACATCATTTCAGTCATTGTGCTTTGGTTTTAGCATCTGGGAGCATCTTCACAGAGGTCAGGCGTTGGTTTTGTTAAAGCCTATCCAACCGGGCAAAAGTGATCCAACCGATTGCTAACGGATTTTCTTAATAATAATCAGAAAGAAAATATGTTTAGCTTCTGAGATGCCCTCTGTGTCAAGAGACCATGTGATGTAAAGGCAAAGTGGAAATGGAGAATTATGCTTTCTTAGCCTCTATTTTGACCCACCTCACCATGTGGGGATTATTAGAATGAACAAAAATCAAAACGAAACCTGTTGGTAAAGTCTTTTTGTGAGGTAGATGTGGCATCTATAAAATATAGCCCATGTGACTTGATCCAATTACAAAAATGACAAAAAAAAGTTATCGGTATTAAACTTCCTAGGAGTTTAAATGAACCATTAGTTACATTATCTAACAGTGTAGCCCTTATTGATCGCCTGTTGATTAAATGTAATGAGGGGATAATAGCTGGGAGTCTCTCTGGGGATTCTGCCAACCATTGAGCATTTAGTGTATGAGAGTGTGTGTGTGTGTGTGTGTGCCTGTGAAAAAGAGAGGAACAGTGAATGAGTAGGAGTGGGATGACCTCTAATGACCTCCCACTTGTAATATAATGAAAAGCTGCCTCTGTCCAGCCAGAAACTGTGTGACCCCAATATTCTTCAAACTTAATACTGGAAAGAGGTGGTCTTCCTAACAGGGCTGCCTCTCTGTCTCATATCACCTCATCTCATCTCCCCTCTCTATTATAACACACAAATACACACATATAATTACAAAGGATATTATGCTGTCCACTTGGTCAGCCTTCTTCCCACAAGCGCATTTACTTTGTTCATCCCAATCATGCATCTAATATATTTCTTTTCCTTGGTGTGATGAAGCCAGAGGGACACCAGCAACATACTGGTGGAACATGTGCAAAATGTCCCACTTTGTGTAAGTAATTACCACAAAAGAAAGGTCTTGACTGTAATTTCTGCACCCACTTTTCAAAAAGAAAAAAAAAGTAGAATGAGAAAGGTGTTAGAGGAAGAGTGACAGCAGAGGGTTAATGACTTTCTGTCTGTTATAAATGAGGAGGCACCACATGGGGAAAAAACTGAAAGGGAAAAAAAAAAATATATATATGATTATTTCTTGTGGTCTTGACAACTTGACTGCATGCAAGTCCATGTCAACACAAATCTGGTCGCTAATCCTGCTCATTGTTCTTCCATCTTACGTGAAAGCAGGTTCAGAAAGGCAGGGAGGGGAGGAAAGAGAGAAAGAAAATGATTACTGGTTCCACCCAGCCTTTTTTCTTTTTCTTCATTTAAAGGGATAATTATTGCTGTTTTTAATGATATGTCACATGCTGCTAACAGACACTTTTCTTGTTTTGCAAATCATTTCTGGCCATGTTTTTGATGCACCCTGCACTGTAGTTCCTTCTTAACCCTTTTTGGCATGATATTTAAAGCTATTAAATTACACAACAAAATCTCAGGATGCTAATAAATGGTATGTTAAAGCTGCATGCTATTCTTACAAACTGCAATAAACACTCTTTACTAAGTAAGCAGAACCAGTGTCTTAAAACCTAAGCCCACTTATTGCTTCCATAGAAATGACGAGGGTATGTGGCAAGTGAAACGTGCAAGTGAAATTCACCTCATTAACTGATCATCAGCAAGTGTGATCGCCTTTATGAAGGCAGATTTTTCAGTGTTAAAATACAATGCCATTAAGACAAAACGTGTCTGACTTTAAAAGAAAACAAAAATACAGAGGGTCGTTAAATCAAACGCGAAGCCATCTTTTTAAGAGCTCAAATATAACTGAATTTGTTGTGCAACACAACAATGATTTCAACTATGCCAGAAAATGTACAACAGATCAGCTGAAAAGAAAAACCAACAAATAAAACAACAAAAACAAAAGTGTTGCAATATTGATCAGCCAACCCTGCTTCTCAAAGACACATAGCGTAACTTTCTGACCTTAAAACTGCATTTTGGACTTGTTCAAAGACACAGTGACATCATGTGTATTTCTGGAGAAACCACACTATACAACATTTTCATCCAGGACGCGACGTGATGTTGTCGCAGAGTTTCATTTAACAGCATAATAAGGAACTGGCTGTTTTGAACATGCAACATCTCTGATTCAGCAAAAAAAAAAAAAAAAAAAAAAAAAAAAAAAGATTAAAAGAGAGAAAGGAACAAAACAAGAGTCACCATAAGACCTTTTACTGGCTGGACAGAGCTAACAGGTCAGGTAGGATGGGGAATTAGCCGTTGGCAGGTGGCGCGTGACGGGAAAAATGGCAAAAGTTCTGTATGATCCAGGTATCTGATGTTTCCCTGCTGCAACATATCTGATTCAAAGAAAAATTGATCTCTGACAAGCTTTGCATTTGGTTGTGTTAATTTGAGTCAGATGAGTTAAAGCAGAGAGACATCGCAGACCGGCGGGACAACGAGGTGAAGACCAGGGTTGGGGATCCCTGCAATATATTACAGTCAAACCTTAACCCAGCTCAAATGCCGTGGAGTAACTTGAGACTGCTGTGAACGAACCTCAAAGAACTGAAGTAACATTGTTAAAAAAAGAGGGAAAGTTCCTTAAACATGGTCACTTCAGCTGATTATATTAAAGTTTCTTTCACACTGTGCTCATATAACTAAACTTTACTTTCTTTTTTCTCGTTTTCAAAACCTGATGAGGATCAGATTATCATTTTTATCTCACTCTCTTTACCAAAGAGAGTGTGCTTTCTTTGTCGTTCGGCCGCAGTGGGGAGGCTCTCGGGTCAGATGGCCAAGGGCGTTAGTATGAAACAGTGATGCTCAGAGGAAATACGTGCCATGCAGAGAAGCACATCTTCCATCATTTCCAACTGCTCCCTGCCCGCTTGGCCGTCTCCTCCCCTTGTCCTCCTCCCAGGAGATGAGAGAAAGGCAAAAAGATGAAAAACGGTTGAATGAAATGGTGTGAGAAAGAAAGGTTTAGAGCAGTGGTAACATTCGCGGAAAAGCTATTCCTCTGGAGAAGGTGTCCTTTCTCCTTTGTTTGATGAGTTGGAGAAAAAGCAGGGAATGAGCAGCAGAGAGTGTGAAAGAGGCATTGCTATAGAGGATAGGGTAGGTCAAAGTGAATGGAGGCTGAGAGGTTGGTCCATATGGCGGACATTCATTTCAAACATAAAGTTTCGCTCTTGTCTTGAATTAATTAAACATTCCACGTGATGCGACTGAGTAAAACAAGCCCAGATTTTGGGAGCCATTACATCTGAGGTTAAGCTGAATTTCAGTACATCCAGTGGAAGTTATTCAATGTCATTTATATAACAGCATTTACTAAAATAAAGTACTTTCCACTGGTTCTCAACCTGGGGTTCCCAAGGAGCACAAGGGGTCAAGTCTTAGAGGCGTGGACTGTTTGGAGCCTGTGTGATTGCTAAGATCAAAGATTTGTCCACACTGAGAGGACTTCTTGCATATTTTGTTTATTTATTTATAATCATTTCATTGTTTAGTTTACATAGAAATTATGCTTTGTGAGTCTAAACACTTCAGCTTTTAAAATCACTTTCCAGTGTGAAAAAATAAGCATCATGAAATAATGCTATACAAAATGTTTCAAAGTTCTCAACATCTTGACACCAAACAGCAGATCCAGGCTTTCATTCACATCAGCAATGAATCGGTGCACTGTAAGCTGCACAAACCGCATCCAGTTATAAAGGAAATTAAAGCCACAAGCGGCATTCCATCGAGTCCGAGCCTTATGCCAAAGACCCCCCTCCACTTGTCGCAAAGCTTCCTGCAGATTTTTGGAATCAATAGTATGAATCTCAAAGTAATTTGTTCAAATACAATGCATATAAAGTGCAAAATGGGCATGAACTCCAAAATGGCTGCCACCCCGTTTCCATGGCAACATGTGTTATATTGACTTTTTTGCTCGTCTTGGAGTGTTACACATGTGTGCCAAACTTCATTGTCCTATGTCAAAGTAGATGATCGGGACCCTCATGTTTGCCATCTGCTGCGTTAACTTTAGCCTGAGCGCACACACACACACACACACACACACACACGTATGTATATATATATATATATATATATATATATATATATATATATATATATATATATATATATATATATATATATATATATATATATATGAGCCTTTCTCTCATTAGTCTGTGTGCCAGTATTGGTTTCGACATTTCATAACTCTTCCTCCCTAAAACTGATGTGACAATGAGCAAACATACAGATGGATTTTTGGGATAAACTAAACAGAGTAATCTTACATGTCAGTTCTTCTGAAACAGCATTTTCTGGCCTCCTTTTTTTTCTGTTTTTAATAAAAGGACAAAAACATGAGAGGGACCACTACATTACTGCATATGACCGTACCCATTGTTTGACGACCCCTCCATGTCTTGTCATACTGCAATGTCATTGCTCTGTTTTCCTCTACAAACTTCTCTCTGTGTGAGCTACCTTCTTCAAAGGGAGCGTCGTGCCTTGGGCTCATGATGTGAACCACTCTGTGATCCCCCATTCAACAACTACCACTACCCCCAACGCACACACAGCTACTGTTAATATCAATCTGAGTCCTCTGATCAAAGGAGAGAGAAGCGTAGGGGGGTCTTGGAGGACATCTCTGATTACCAACTGCCCGAGGCAAACCTTATCCAAACGTCATCATCATCATCATCAGCACCATCACCAGAGCAATCAATATGCAGTTCAGAAGAGGCCAATAAGAAGCCAATGGGAGACATTTTTTACTCACAACACACAGGGATGGATTGGAGAAAGGCATGCAGGAACATCATTTAGAGTTCTGTAAGTGTAACAAGCAAAGACATGATTTAGTTACATTCTTATGATGATGTTCTTGTTTTATCTGATGGACAAGCAGCAGAAAAACTTGCTGAAATTTAAAACCCATTTCACAAAAAAGTGTGGGGGAAATAAAAAAAAGTGTGGTCTCAAAATTAAACACAAAAGGGTAGAATATAGACAAATTTCCTGAGTCTGAAGTGTTTATTGATTTAAGTTAGTTATCCTATACTTGTTAACAAAACGGCATTACCAGTAATGGTTGATTTGGTCTCAGAGCAAACTCAACCTCACCCATTAAAGAAACGGGATTAGGCCCATTAACAGGTTAATCGTTTTACTTCCAAAGCCTCTAAACACATAACTTCTTAAATGTTTCAAAAGACATTCATTTTCACAATTGTGTCTGAAACAAGCCAGTACAACTGGGCTCTGATTGGTCTGCTTGTTGGTCCATAAGTGAAGCTTTGCACAGTGATTTCTCAGTGGTCTGCACTGAGTTTAAACATTATTGTCATCACTAATAAACAAACACAAACTTTTATTTAGCCTCTAATATTTTGCTTTAGTTGTAAAGAACATTAAAGTCTTTGGAGAATATGTTGTTAGTTTTTAACACCTGGTTGTATGAATGTTTAGGGTTTAAAAAAATGTGTTTTTTGTTGGTTTTTCATTAGTTTTACCAGTCTAGTAATGACTACCTGTGGATTCTGGTCCAGATTTGTTGTTGGATCCTCATATTGTTCCAGTTTAGGGGAGGTATACAGCCCAAAATGTTCCATTCTTTAAATCGCTCAGTGTCCGATTTAAGCCAGATTAGTTGAATACTATCTGTAAGACATCCAGACATAAAGATTTCCAGCAATGCAAAATCACTGAATGAATGCTGCCCAACATGCTGTAGGATAATCCTTTTAGCACAACTGCTGGATAAGCTCAGTTAGAAATGGAAGCTGTACAAACAGCATGACGAAAAGAGCAATATTCTTTGAAGTTTGCAAAAAAAAAACAAAAAAACTTTAATGACCGCCACATTAGTCATGCAAACGTGTCTCATGATTATATCATATTAAAGAAGATAAAAGGCAATAACAGACCTCATTTAATTAGACATTTATTTTAAGATTAATCATAATAATTCAATGAACTAATATAAAAACTCCTCTGTGAGGTCAGTCAGTTGTTGATCTCCATAAAGGTGTTTGTGAAGAACTTCTTTCATAAAAATGTCACATAGTGCAGTTGCATAAAAACAGCCTTGCTGTGGCAATAATGGAAGTTTTAAGTTTGCAGTTTTCTGATACTTTTGATTCAGCAAATCTGTAGATAGGAATTAATTAAGTGCAATATCACAATCTTATTACAGTCTTAATATGTTCTGTTTATTAATCCAATATCCCCACAGTGTCGTCTCTCTCTCTCTCTCTCTCTCTCTCTCTCTCTCTCTCTCTCTCTCTCTCGTGAGTCCTTGAACATTTACTTTTCGTTTTGCGGCCAATTAAATCAAACAAATCTGAAGAATATTGTCACTTTAACATTTGTCTCTCTAATGAAAAGGCATAACTCCAGTTTTGGCTAAGCTTCTGCTTTCTGTTGTTGTTCACCTGCAGTCTGAGTAGGTTAAACCAGTCATGCTTGACTTGGCTTTAGTTACATGGAAGTGATCGGTTGTGTGAAGACCAAAAAATGATTCATACCATGAATGAGAAGATTCATTTAAAAAAAAAAAAAAAAAAAAAAAGCAACATCTGCTGTTATGTTTCATTGAAAGCCCTTTGAAAGAAAATGAAAATTTGAATGACTGCATTTGGCTGTCATAGTCCCAAAAATAATGTCTGTTGCTCCAAAGCAAAAAAAAATCTTATCCATGTGTTCCCCACGTCTCTAGAAAATTGAACACATTGTGACACAGTGGGTGAGATTGTCATTGTTCACCACTTGTCCCTAACATTGACCTTTTCTCATATTTGTCCCTTTAACTTTATTCTGTCATTTCTGTTGCCAGGTAACCATGCTGCACTTACTATCCCGGGTTGTTAGTGTTTGCATTGTGTTGCATTTTTCATTGTGTTATCATTTAACATTATTCTTTGTTTAACTCCACCTTGCACGGTAGGAAATGGCCAACCCAGCACTTCCTCATTGCAGGTGTGAGGGACTTCCTAGATTTGGTGATTGAGAGAAACCAAGTGGAGGATTTCCTCTTCTGTAGTTTCTTTAAGTGAGGGTTTATTTGAAATGTATTAGAACTGGTATTCCTTTTGTGTATTTTTGTTTGTTTAGGAATTTGGTTTGTTTATTATTGTTGGTGTAGAATAAGGTTGCTGGGGGTAGTGATATGGGGAAATGGTTTCAGCTAAATCAAATCAGGTGTGTGTCTAATGGGGTATATGAGTAATCAGTTTTGGGAGTTTGCGAGGAGAGAGAATGAAGGAAAAGTATATGTAACTGGTGATTGATTGCCCTGATCTTTGAAACTGTATGATGGACAATTCGTGGAAAATAAAAGTTCATCTTTAAGGAAATCCCAGGACTGTTGATTCTGTCTACGCCTAATCTTCAACCTTGGACACACTACCTCACACACTTTATTTATTTCTTATTATCGTTTTGAAAGATTTTATGCATTTTGTTCATTTCCTGTGAGGATGTAAATCCAAAAAGGATAATTAAATACAAGCACAGTGAACAATTCCATTTAATTACACTAATTGGTGCTGTGAGTATCGGCCAACAAGAAGAGTTCAAACTGTTTGACAGTTTTTACCTTCATCTCCGGGGACAGGCAAGTGGAAAACACTGATGTTCAAACAAATTATCCTTTATCTTTAAATCCATTTCCAGAGCTTTAAGGGCTCTCTAAAACTGAAACATGGACTAGTTCTGTTGAACTGCACAATGCGACTAATGGAAACTGCCATCCGTCTCAAGAGATGTGCATGTGATAAATAGATGGTGCTATAGGCAGGCAGAAGCCTGCAGACAAACAATGCAGGCATTTTTACTTGGATTTAGACAAAGAACAGCACAGTCAAAGGAATTCCTTTGTGGGGTTAGTTTACCTAAGACAGTGAGATGACATGCATGGGCATCATGCCAAGCAGACACACAATGAAAACAAAATATGGGGAAAGAGCTTTGTTTGATGATTTCCTCACATTTAAAGCCAGTGCGGCGCATATCACTCAGGCCCCACAGGATGCCAGCTTCACCTGTTCCACAAACATTTTCATTACACAGCTTATATTGCAGCATCTGTACTTTGAGCCGAAGTGCCATCGCCTCCCATTTCCCACCAGCCCCACACACTCAGTTCTGCCTTACAAAGCTACAGCATCTGATTTAATGGAAGAATAACACTACAGAAGTACACCCTCTCACAGGCACACAGACACATGTCGAGATACGCGGAAGCTGTTTATTATTAATTAGAACGTAAATTTTCTTTAACAAGATTCAGAATCTAAATCCCTGTGAGGTGCCTGGCAATCCCTGGTTTTAAGACTTGCATTAAGAAACAAGATTCTTGTTCTTATACCAACAGTGTGTTTTTGAAAATGGACACACTTCTGAGCCAAAACATTATTCCTTCTCAAAATATAATTTATCTGCTGTACTCAGAGCATGCTGAATGCAGACTTAGACAAGTAACCAGAGTAACAAGATTTTTAATGTATAGTCATAATGATATGTCGCGATCTGTGTGGTGGCCGTGACAAAAAATGCGGAAAGGCCATGCTGATGCTGATGCAGAGAAATATATTTATATATATACATATATATATATAAGCTGCAGAGGAGAGTGAGAGGAAGCTTGAAGAAGCCTGAGCTTTTATAGTCAGGTGCAGCAAGAACAGGTGCTCCGCTTGGTGCTCGGTGCATCTTCCTTCATAACAGAGCAAGTTAGTCAGGCAAGGCCAGGGCCATCACAGATGTTAGGGAGGGAGTTCAATAGATTTTTTTTCTTCGTCTTATTATTATTATTATTATTATTATTATTATTAATAAAAGAAAGCTCAATAATCCAGCCTTTGAACCAATGGTTGTATTTACAGGATTAGTGCACTTGCTTTAGAGCATGAATTTACTCAGCCATTATCATGGCAACATGTCCAACGCACAACCACAGACATTTTGACCTGAAGCTGAAGCCCATGGTGCACTGGCTTTGTATTGGGATTGCGTAAATACCTGCTCTAGTCTTAATATTGATTTTTCTTTAGTGCAAGCAGTTATTTGAACATATGTGGTTTTGTTGGAAAAGTGGGACGGTCAACGGGTGGTCATGTTCCTTAAGGTGAACCAAGTTTCATGCAAAATCAGGACTTTTTTTCCCCCATTTTTGTTTCAATGAAATGTGGGATTTGATCAAGCTGTCAAATTAGAAATGACAGCTGGTCAAAAAAATGAGGTGCTTGAGGTTGGTCAGTCACATGTACCTCAGCAGAAGGTACATTCTCCTCTGACAGAACATGGAAACTAAGAGGTAAAAACGAGGAGGGGCATAGTTTTGGAAACAAACAAAAAGAAGTGGGGGGGACGAAGAAGGGCAGCATCTATCCAAGCTGTCTTACTGTCATTGAAAGCAAGCTGAATAACCTATCATAGAAACTCACTGGCAACTTGTTGTGATTTGTCATTAAGAAATAACACTGCAATGTTATCCACTTTCTACACAACACTGTTTGTACTTTAGTAAAAATCAATTCAGTGTCTGTTATTTTCAGGTTGTTTTTCCTCCTCTCTTTAATTTTAATCACCACAATATTTTGTTGCTCGTTTCATTTTGTACACTGATGATCCTTAATCCAGCTAACGATCCAGTACTACAGTAAAAAGCAGATGTTAAAATGGTAACTGAGTATCTGCATTTTAAAGTTCTTCCATTTATCACTTGTTATTATACCAACAAGGAGGCCTATCTCCAAAAGAAAAAAATAAAACCATTAATGTAAATCATATTTCAAATATAATTCTAAAAAGCCATGCAAATGGAGCCTGCCCCATCTGCTGCCAAATGAGAAGCAGGCTAGTCCATCACAGGGCAACACAGACTGACAAACAACTGTAACGCTCACACATACTCCTGGAACGGATTCAGAAATGCTGATTAGCCTGATATGCATGTTTTCGGACTTTGGAAGGAAAATAGGGACACGTACATTCACTTGGAGAACGAATGAATGCAAAATACACTCAATGTGGCAGCAAATAAGGTTTAAACCACGTCTCCTTCTGCTGGAAAATGATCATTTTTTTGAATGGCAAAGCTCATTACCGGTTGTAATCTTTTCTTTGGATGCTTCATTGATTTTTTGCAGAACTATTTGAAAACCGTTCCTTTTTTTTTTTTTTTTTTTTAATATTGTTGCTTATATACATTTGTTCATTGTCACACAAATTGAGCCATTTATGATAGGAATAGGAATAGGAATCAAAAACAGATCCCACTCAGGCCTAAATTTTCTAAAGCATCGGGATTGTGTACCACTGGGCTGTTTGGTGCTGACAGGTGCTGGTCAGTGGGAGAAGTGTGTCTGCTCACCACAGGACTGCATTTATTGAGAAATATATGAATGGCACAGACTTTGTCTGTATAAGTAAAACCAATAATAGTTACAGACTTCTGTTGCTCGGAGGAGTTGCTAATCGCTACTCTGCGATTGAGAGTAGCGATTAGCAGAGTGGAGTAGAGTAGTCGCTGGAGGTCTGCCTGATGTGCAGCTAAAATAGGCAATATTTCTTTTTGTTCTTTTAATTTAATCCAGCAGTCAAATTAATGGAATAACTTCCTGCTGTCTCTGCATGCCAGCAGCGCAATTTCAGGACGTTACTGGGCAGAATGATTTCCTGCTTTAAAGGAATCGCCCAAAGTTTATACTTTAATATATTTCATAATCAAACTTTGTTTTGTTTTGTTTTTTTTGTTTTTTTTAAATTACCGTAGAAAATTGCATTAAAAATTTTTATGGGAATCAATAAAGAACCTCATCGATAGGCAGAATTTAATTTGGTATTAATATCGATAACATCTTATTAATTCACATTCCTGTTTATGAATATGCATTAATGGATCATTTTTGTTTTTTCAAATACATTTTTTGAGTGTTTGAGATGCCATTGGCCTCAGTTGGACCTTAAACAGCAGAGTTAAAAAAAAAAAAAAAAAGTGGTTATAATGTTGACTGTGTAATCAGACATCATCTAGGAATTGTGGGTGTTAATGTGTGTTTGGCAAATATTACAGAACCCACAGGGCACTTAGAATAAATACATTAAAATAAATGCCGAATAAAAATTAACAGAATCAAATGATCAGGGAGTTCATGGATTTAATTGTATTTTTAACTAAATAATTGCATTTTGACAAAAATGTTGGACTGAAAAAAACTCCAAATACCTCCAAACATCCTGAAATGTGTTTTTGTTCCACTAAAATAAACCTGTCAAACAGCAACTGTGGCACAACACCCCCTCAACAATGATGCTGTCTCAAAACAAATTACACTCCTGAACACTGACTGACAGCCACCAGGCTACACCAACATGATTCTCTTCACTCTAAACAAATTCATGCGTGTGTGTTGTTCTATGCGTGCTTGAAGCACTCGCACCAGGAATAATGCTTTTCATCACTGCAAAATAAATGGACACTGATGGTATGTGATGCCTCAGGGCTTAATGGATAAACCCAGGTTCAACCACCTTGCTGTATAAATGACTGTAGTTTTCACACATCAATGCTTTATTTGCCTGAAATGACTAAAGGGGATTTTAATAGATGTGTTGTTGGTTCATTATAAACAGGATTGTAAAAAAAAAAAAAAAAAAAAAGAGGAAATTAACATTTTTTTTTTTTATATTTAATTTTTACAATGGCATCGTGTCTGTAAGATTATGCAATCATCCAAAGGTGTATTCATTTTCTCGCCTTGCCTCTCCAAGATGCTCTGCAATGTATCCCACAGGAACTCAGTGGAAACAGGGTTAGAGGTCAGTTGCATAAACAATGCATGTACACATGATGTATTCATGTACACAAAGCATGCATACATCTAATCCACCATGCCGAGTGGGAGCTATAAATAAAACATGTGTGATGTGAATGTACACTCATCACATCATGTCTGTGCAGGTTTTCAGACCACAATGACCCTGTTAGGGGATGGAAATGGAAAAGAAACTTACTGTAACAAAAATAACCTTTCACGGAGCCTGAACAGTATCACATTTTTTTTTTCTGATTTGGCTTAGATAATTGTTTGTTTTTATCATTTAATTGTGGGAGTTATGAGTAACTTCAGACATGTGTCATGGCCATGCATAATAACTGTGGAAGACGTTGCCAATTAGGCTTTAAAACTGAAAGGAAAATCCACAAGTCAAAGAAAGTAGCAGATTTTCTGGCACAAGATTGGTTCCCTTTGGCATCATTATTATCATTATTATTATTTTTGTTATTATTATTATTATTATTATTATTATTATTATTATTATTATTATAGACTGTGTGTTTTATGTTAAAATGAATAAGGGAAATTGATGATTGAATTTAGAAAAATTGTGTGTCTTGCCACATTTACAAATCAGAAAAAAACGACACAGTTGCATTTTCACACACAATAAATACATTTACAAGAACATTTTTAACATCAACATTTTTTGGTTGTGTGTTTGTTTTCCATTTTATAATTGATTTATTTATCAGTATGTGTCCTCTGGAGTCTGAAGGGGCCAATCCATATACTTAAAAGAAAAAATTGAGCCACTCTTTCACAATCTACTTGATACCATTCCATCTGGTGGACCAGTCCCTCTGAAACAGGGAACATAATTGTTTACTATATAGAATACAATTATCTTTCAATGGTACAGTAATCCAGAAATGGTCCAACATCAGAATAGAAAGAAAAAAAAAAGATTAATATTTATTTTTAAAACTATATCTAGGTTATGAAAAAAAAAAAAAAAAAAAGACCTCCAGCAACTTTGTGCTGCTGGCCATATCCACAACGGAGATGCTAATGAGGAGTGATGTGTGGCTTTGGCGTGTCCATCTGAAGTGAGGGACATTTTCTTTTGTCTTATCAGCATTCAGGATCAGCTTGTCCATCATGCACCAGTCCACCAGATGGTTTACCCCCTCTCTGTAGGCTACATTGTTGTCATCTTGGATGTGACCCATCACTGATGTGTTGTCTGCATACTTCACAGTTTAGCAGGTAGAAAACCTGGCATGAGCTGTGGGTTGAGGATGCAGGGTTGGTCTGTGCTCAGGGAGATTATTTTTTAAATATGGACTGAGATCACATGACCTTTTTACAGTATTTTCTATAAGGTTTTACTGTTTCCTTGCCTCAGATCATCATCAGCATTCATTGCATCCGCTGCTGCTTCACATGCATTTATTTATCTCATCTCAGTCAGACGCTGTGATGGACTGGCGACCTGTCCAGGGTGGACCCTGCCTCTTACCCAGTGATTGCTAGGAAACGCTCCAGCTTCCCACAACCCTTAATTTAACTAAGTGGTTAAGAAAATGAATGAATGAATGAATCTTAGTCAAATAGCAGATTAAACAAAAAATTAAAAAATGCCAAACAGGCGATCGATGGGAATAAAGCTTGAGTCTGTATCTCAAATCCCTCTTTCTACTTTTGTCAAATTTTGTTTCCTGCCACAAAAGAAAAAAAAACCTCAGAAATTGAAGCTTTAAGAGTCAACGGTAGAAGATTTTTCCACTGCCAGGGCAATCCTTCCCACCAGGAAGACTTGTGACACAATTTGAAATCCATAAGATGTTTGTTCCGAGGCATCAGAAAAAGTGGATCCATTTTTCTCATCAAACTGCTTTTGCTTTTGTTGCTTTAGCTGGAAACGCAAATGAATAAACCTTGTCCAAAGGAAGTAGCCCATCTACTCCACTGATCCTGCTTGACCCATTTGTTCATACATGAGCATGGACAGCGTGTTAAGATTATCTTCCTTTTCCCTCCTCCAGAGTTCCTACGACTACACACTCGATTAACCCATGCAGACAGTTAACCTTTTAGCCTGGCCTAAGAGCACTAAGAGCAGATTAAAGAAAGTGTTTTAGAGGATGTCACTGGGATGAAACACTGTGTGTTGTAATGTATTATGATAAACAGACAATAATATGATGCTGATGCCAATTCTAGGAAATAAGAAAGCATGTGCCAGTGTTGATGACACACATGCATGCACCTTTGTCTCTTTGAACACTCTTAAGAATTAGTTTTCATTCTGAAATTATTCCATTTTTGTTTCAAGATGGAGGTCTTATAGATGTGAGGATGCCACCGCTCGCCACCATGGTCCTTCACAATGAATAATCACATTAGGGCCAACCTTACACTCTTGAGGCCCAAATAGTCCACCCTCTGCCCTGCCTCTGTCTCAGCCCATGAAGAAGATTAGAGCCCATGGTGCATGAGCTGGACAAAGCCTGGAAGCTCCTCAGCTGGGACAGGAGTTGGCTAAAGATGGATGGAGGAGGGGAGCTATGGGAAGCTCACAGAAAAAAAGATAGAATAATTGTTCAGGGATTGGGGAGAAGAGAAGATGAGAGCTTAAATGACTTAATTAACAACACAAAGTTGATGAAAATAAATAAATTAGTGTAGCTATAATACTCGGGCTAAACAAGTAATTCTACAAGATTTAAGGGCTAAGCTACATGGCAACAACTAAACCATGTCCATCTGCAGGAGAAGGCCACAGCATGTGGCTAAACACTGAGGATAAGACTTTCAGTTGGGTATAAACTGGATTAAGAAATTTAATATTTGTCTTTTTACTTCTATTGAAAAGTCTCTTCCAGTGTCATTGTTTGTTGTTGTTTTTTGTTTTGAGTGAAGATTATCAGGGACATCCTGAGTTACACTGAAATCATTGATACATGTGTAAAATTCAGAAAAAGTAGGTCAATATGGAAAGTGCATGAAGGTCAGGATTGTCCAGCTCCACTCCTAAAGGGCCACAATCCTGTAGGTTTTCCATGCATCCCGGCTCCAACACACCTGACTCATTCTGCAGAACTTTATACGCTGCTGCTGCGTTGGAACAGAGATACATGGAAAACCTGCAGGACAGCGGCCCACAAAGACCGACTTTGGACATCTCTGATCTAAGCGATTGGAAAATGGAACAACAGGTAAAGTGGGGAAAGTCAGGAGTGGAATTATAAGTCTGAGGACATCTTGTGGACAGATGACGAATAACAGAATTGGACGATTCAAACTCTCTTTAAAAATTCAAGAATTAACTTTACTTTCCCTGAATGCACACTAGAGCTATTTATCATTCTAGGTGGAGTCTCCCTGTTACCCCCTAGTAGCCTCTGGGCTAGTAAATAATTATGCTCTCATAAATTTGATGGAAACTACAGGTAAAATCAGAAATCTAAGCCGCATTTGAGCACAGCTTACCTTTTATCTGTCCGATTAGACGCCTGCTGATAGACAGCTCTACTGCCATAAAAAAGTCTGAATGATCAGAGATTCTTATAGACATTTTCCAGTTTTAAAGATGATTTATGCCATTAGCTCCAAAAACTCGGCAGCTGTAAATCCTGATATGTCTCACTTGCACTGTCAAAGGAGTTCCACAGAAACATAAGATTTTCACAAGATACAGCTCATCAGAAATGGGACCGTGAACAGAATGCATATTTCAGCATCTAAAAACAACTTAAACTAAAAAAATCTCCTATTTCAGCTCAGGACTATTTTGTGGATAGTTAAATAATCCTGTTTGCTTATTTTGTCACTTAACTGGGTGCAGTGCATTTTCAATACAGCAATCGCGTCGCATGCAGACCCTGTCGCATGCAGACCCTGTCGCATGCAACTGTAACATTTTATGCAGCTGCCTGATGCAGAGGTGGTGCAGTGAAAGCATTCACAATCATTTGCCATGACTGCTATGAAACTTTGGAGAGTTGAATGGCTTTAGTAAATTTGCTTTTCTGGTGTCACTTTTATAAGTAACGTTTGGCTTTGACACTCAGAAAATCGTTTGATTCTTTAGCCTTGCAGTGCTTTCTTTACCGTCTGCTGCAGGAAAACTGTCTACTGTCCTGTATGTTGTACTTCATACAACCCCATTTCAAAAAAAGCAAAGAATTGAAGAGTTCAACCCAACTGCAAATTGATGTTGCTGTATCAGCTGAAGCTGCTGGTGGGCTTCCTCCACACTATTGATTTGATACTATTGTTCTATGGTTACTGACAGTGAACAGTTTCGAAAGCCTTTATGCAGCCCAGATGGACTTCAGAATATGTACTGTGGTTTTTAACCGTCAAATTATAGTAGTGTGATCCTAAAGACTTTGACACTGCAACAGTATGACATGATGGCAAACCATAAACATGCATTTCATAGCCAAAATTTCCACATTAATTTAAGATTTTAACGCTACATGACCCAACACGACATGTTCAGTACAGTCAGTTTCTGACATTTTGCATCATTGGACAGTAAAAACTTCCTGTTGAACACAACCTGATATTTGTCTCTTGCCCCCTAATAGATACCAGGATGTACAGGAGGACACCTTAATAATTGTAAACATATCTGACATATAAAACGGCAATAAATGCTTGAATGTCAGCTTGTGATTATATAAGTCATTGTCAGTTAGTCATGATTATGTCATTATTTAGTCATAGAAGTACAATAGAGTGAGAGTTCAGAAAGAACTTATTACATAATCACTAAATGTTTCATGTGTTGATATTTGATGAGTATCTTACTTTTTTTCTGGTCGCTAGTTCAGATATACCAAGTGAACAATGGAACCAAATTTGTGACAACTCATTTTATTTATTTATTTTTTTCTCTTGCTCGACAAAAACCCCAAATGAGAATTAAAAATGAGTAGTTAGCCATTACTTTACCATTAACTAATCATTACCTAAGCTTTTTAACTGATCATAGTGTCATCATTCACTAATCAATAGCCAATCACCCTGATGTGATGAGAATACAAAGCTTAGGCAGTCACTAAAGGATCATTATTCCCTCATTTGGTTCTCAGCGTTGTTTGAGTACCTAAGCAAATTTTGTGTCCCGTATTGTCAAGTGTTACCAACTTTTATTAAAAATCTGATTTATTTTGTTTGGAAATTCTTCATAAGTGTCCAAATCCTTCATATATGTGAGCGTTATGTATGTGGCTGCCTTCACCAGCGCTTGTGCTCGTGTTTGCTTCTGAGTTCCTTTCGGTGATAACAGCTTGTGCAAAGGTTAACAACAGGATATCCATGTTTTATGATGTTTATATGAGACAAAGATTTTTATTAAAAAGTGATTCATGTACTCAGTGGTTCAAAATGGGAGGTTTCTTCATATTGGCTGTTTGATAAATGACAGAGGTGTTTTAGTATACAAATTTAATGAAGGAGGTGGTCTGCCAGCGCAGTTCATAATTTTCAACTATGGCTGGTTTGTTCTATATAATAGGTTGCATATGTAATAGGACACTACAGCCGCTGGGCTGCAGGACTTTGACTATATATTTAAATTTTATGAAGCATTTTTTTTAATAATATAATATCATACATCCTGATAAATACTCCCTTTAGTATTAGTTTTTTGGTTATGTCCTGTCCTGCAGCATTTATTCCTATAGGAATAGTACTTAGGAATAGTACTTACTCCCGGGATTAATTGCAGTAATAATTAATAACTTATTTCTTGTCCAGCTAAAACTGGTAAGATGTGGGTTACATGATACCTGACAGGTTGATTCATAATAGAGATAACATAGAGATAGA
Organism: Telmatherina bonti; assembly: GCF_933228915.1. NCBI lineage: Eukaryota > Metazoa > Chordata > Actinopteri > Atheriniformes > Telmatherinidae > Telmatherina > Telmatherina bonti. Next base: position 24,726,167 of record NC_136617.1, on the reverse strand, counting down.
ACATCAATACAAAGGGAACGTTCAAGCAAAAATATGTAATATCTAAGCGTGAAAACCCATAAATCTTTGCAGGATCATGAAAATTTGTAAACTTGAGACAGAACAGGCCCTAGCTTTCCTGTTTGGGTCCAGATGTGTATCATTTGCTCATTTATTTATTTATTAGTAAGTTTGTAAAGCTCAGCGACCCTGAATTGGACTAAAAGTTTGAAAAAAAAAAATGAACGGATGAATGAGTGATTAAAGCATTTCAAGCATCTAATAATAAACAAAAAAAAAAAATGTTGAAGAACTTGTGTCATGATAAAGCTAAAATGTGTCAACTTGATGTATTATTAATTAACTCTTTCTTGAATGAACCGTGAGAAATCAGGATTTACACTGAATCATCAAAATTTCAAATGTCCAGACCTTCTATTATTCATCCAACAAGCAGATGAATAAATACCACATAATTTAGACATTTTATTGAGTCACAAGTCCATTTAAAGCCAAAGCTATTGACCATCTATATTGAATGGTTTAAAAAAAATCTGTAAGCAACAGGTGGTTTTGCATACTCAGGTTTGGCTAATCTTAATTTTAAATATTGCAGGCATGAGTTTGAAAATTCTGGATAAACTAAGTGTTTCCTTGCTGTACTGTTTTGAGAGCTGTAGGGGACAAATCATGTCCTCATGCCAACTCAGGGCTGCTCTTCAAATAAGTCTCTGGCTGGGATGTGTTGTGACCCTGTGAGTTGTCCTTATGGAGGATGGTTGCTTTCCCTGGGGTCGTGGGGGTTGCAAATCTGGTATGTGTGTGTGTGGTATATAGCAGGATGGAAGGAATGGAGGCAAGGAGTTCTCCCACTGTTAGTCACTGTTACTTTACTGACAGGTGTTGGCAAAAGCATCTCAGTTTTACTCCACAGTTTTCAACCAATTCACCAAATGACTTCAAACAATCCTTCACTCATCCCCTTTCTGTCCATTACACATCCCAGCATAGAAACACAGACACACACACATGAACTGACTACCATACATGCCTTGAAATTTCTTTCTATTGTGTAGTCACTGACACATGACTCACTCATCCACCACCCCGCAGAAAACAAACGCCACTTTTGTCTCTTGCTTCACATCAATACAAGGCCTCCAGTACTCACCAAATGTCTTTTTAATGAAAACTGCTTTGTCTCATCACTCAGTGAGTGTCTAATGGCTCCGGTATTGCTGCAGGTACCAAGGAGAAGTAAGGATATCTGGCACAAGAAAGCACAGCGTAAGACCAAGACAAATAACACACAAAAACCTGCGCGCAGCCAAAAACACTTTGCATTTTAGTCTCACTGAGTAACCAGCAAATCCAAAAGAACATACAATTAGTTTGCATTTTTTTTGCACCCATGATGAACAGAAGCAGTGCGGGTTGTTAGAGCAAGATAGTTCTGAGTTTGTTCAATCATCAGAGACTATGAGGCATGAAAAAAAAGGGGTGGGTAGTGCATAAATTGGAGTATAATCCTACATATGCACATAATCACACATCGCAAGCAGAATCCATCATCAGTCACTCTGATGAAGTCATCACTGTTTGATTGCATTGTATATGCCAAATCAAGGCACAAAGGACAAAATTACAGACCCGCCTCCCATCTTCCTCCTTACCCTCTGTCACATTTTTTGCTCTAAAAGGTGACAGCCAAAGAATGAAGGACAAGCTTTTATTTCTGTGTCATCACCTTTTAACTCTTCTCGCTCATCGTCTTTCCTCATGTACTCCTCCTCTCCTTTTGCTCCACTCTCCTCTCTGGGTGAAGGATTTGCTTGCTGATCCTGATCCCACACACAAAAGGAGGGTGGATAATCAGCTTCCTCTCTCATCCGGCCTGAATTGGCCCTCTTCAGAATTCCCACGCGATGCCTTGCCTTCTGAAAACGGACTGTTACCCATTATCCCTCATCTGCATAGCCACTCATCCCTAATCTTTGGCTCCCTTATCCCCATTCCTTTCAGTTTCTGCGCCTCTTCACCACCCTACCAGCACTCACAGCATGATCATTTGTAAAAAAAAAAAAAAAAAAAAAAAAAAAAGAAAAGAAAGAAAGCTGTTAATGGAGATGGACACTAATGACCCAGTAATGCAACCCAAAAGAAATGAAAGCACAACTTGGAAAAAGTTCAGACTAATGGACTTTTCAAACCAAATTTGGATTAAACAATAAGAAAAAGTGAATTTGTAATGTCAATCACATTTGCACACTGGCTTTACAGGTTAATTCCATCATTTTGATTTCCATTTTTTCCCCACATTAGTCTTAATCCTCCATGGCAAACAACTCCAGTGATACCAAACAGCACTCTTCAACTGGAGTAAAGATGTACAAATCAAAACCTCTTCAAGCAAAGAAAGATGAAAGCTTGTAGGTTACATTCTTTTCTTCAGCAGCTTACTTATCCCACAAAAAAGCCCACATCCAATTTCACTTTCACCAAGCCAGCCTCTTCATGTAAAACAGAAGTTATTCTTCATGGCCAGTTTGTGTGTTGCAGATAATTTCTCTAGCTGTACTACTAACTTTAGCATGCTAACATAATTACCAGTGTTTCAGTTAGCATGCTGATGCTCAACAACTTCTCCAGCTCAACATGTTATTTGTTTTTTTTTAATTTTCAGAGACTAATCCCCATTTTCTGAAATGAAATGTCAACTGTCCAAATCCCATAGTTAGCTAAAATTTAGCCACTAATAATGCACACATGTCCCAAGGGAAGCTATGTGAGCAGCTGTTCATCATCGCCATCATTAGTTATGGAGTTCTCTACTATGTGATTGTTTTAAGCCATGCAACACTTACCATCACAACATTTCTGATTGTTCTACAGATTGTTTTGCATAGACATGAATTAAGAGGTTACAAAGAGGCAAAGCATCCTATGTTAATTTCAAACAGCATGAACTTTCATTGAAGTTCACAATTTATGAATGGTTCTGCAGTAACCCCTATCGCTATACTCTCCTTCAATCATGCTGGTGTTTCCACAATGTTTACTCAAGTGTGATTCAGATTTACATGATGAATAAACATTTCAATTAAGACATTGAATAACACCAAACACGACACTATCTAAACCTGAAGTCATAGCATGGTGGCAACAGCTTGGAGGGAGAGCAGGTCACCCAAAAACTGAAATGTCAGTAGTTCAAATCCTGCTCCCACCAGTCAAGTTACTATTACCTGCACTTATATTACATTTGTTTTGCAAAATAAAAGTGATAGTTCTAAGTTTTGAAAAACAACTATTTGTGACTTGTGGGTGTTTCCATTGAAAAGTGTTTAGCGCATAAGTATAATTTCTCGTAAAATCTCATTTGGGTGACGTGATTTTGCAAGAACAAGGGCTGCACGGTGGCGCAGTGGTTAGCACTGTGGCCTCACAGCAAGAAGGTCACTGGTTCAATCCTTGGCTGGTTTGGTCAGTGGCCTTTCTGTGTGGAGTTTGCATGTTCTCCCTGTGTATGCGTGGGTTCTCTCCAGGTACTCCAGCTTCCTCCCACCATCCAAAGACATGCATGATAGGTTAATTGGTTACTCTAAATTGCCCCTAGGAATGAGTGTGAGTGGTTGTTCATCTTTCTGTGTGGCCCTGCAATGGACTGGCGAGCTGTCCAGGGTGTACCCTGCCTGTCGCCCAAAGCCAGCTGGGATAGGCTCCAGCTTCCCCGCGACCCTGAATTGGAATAAGTGGTTCGGAAAATGAATGAATGAATTTTGCAAGAACTGCGGCTTAGGGACGTAGCCACACAGCATTATTTGGGGGTTTTCAACTTGCTTCAGAGAATTTGCCATGGCTTTTCAAACTTTTCTCTTTAATTTTTTTTCTACAACTCTACAATTCGTGCCAACTTTACCAGAAATGAACAGGTCATGACTTCCCACGTCACATCCATGAACACATAAATCCGAAAAAAGTGTTTTCATCACACTTTTATAATTTATTTCTACATCCAAACATTTGAAAAACCACCAGAACATAAAAACTTTTTAGCAATATGTTGAGACTTTTTGAAATGTATGTGTTTCCATTAGCTGTGTTTTATTGCGATATTTAGATTTTGCTCAATTTTAGGTGTAAGGGAAATGCATCTAATGTGTCCCTGGGCTCAAACTCCTTGCCAACCTGTGCTGGTATCGCTGGTGTATGAATATTTTTGTGGTGGTTGGAGAGGCTGCTGGTGTACATCGGCTGCCGCATTTCCATCAGTGTGCCCCAGGGCAGCCTAATCTATACATGTAGCTCACAATCCCCAGTTATGAATGAAGAGTGAATGAATAATAAATTTGTTTTTCGGTGCCTTGAAAATTGCCAAAGAAATCTATTCCATCATCATAATCATTACTAATAATGCTACCATAGGCTGATGATGTTGACCCTGTTGAGTTTGAGCAATACAGGCCATGCATCCTGGTGCATGGGTGCATTATCCACTGGTTGCAATTTCAGAAGAGCCTGTTAAAATACTTGTCAAAAAAAACAAAAAGGCAACTGTGGAAGAGTCAGTGTAGTGGGATTCACTATTGGTATGTGACTGAACAGGGAATATCCAAGGACTTTTAGAGAAGATACGACTTTTAGGGATTCAGATCAGAAGCTAATAATCCTGTAAGTTGCTTCAAATACCACTTGTGTCCCGGCATGAGAGTGGCACAGGAACCAAATGCAGGCCAGATCATGCAGGAGGCAGGTGGGAAGCAAAAAATTATGTTTTAATCAAAAGGAAGTACTACAGAAAAGACTGTTGGAGAGACTATGGGGGGAGATTACAACAACAAGGACAGCTATGGGAATGAATTCACTGTGGACAACTAAACAGGAAAGACTTTAACAATGAACCAGCAAAGTGAACTAAATGAAGTCAAGTGAACTAATGAACAAAAATGGGAAGCTGAACAGAAAACACAAGGGAGGATAACAGCAAATTTACAAAGGAAACCAGAGCTAAACAGGACAGGATACCAAGCCAAAATAATGACAACTTGAGTTGTTTCTGATTGTTAAAGTGGAACTATTATGTGCATTTCAGGCTAAGTTATTTTTATTTCTGAGCCCAGAAGGGGTGGGATTGATCGATTGCAACAAATCCCTTTATTTAATTCAGACCGACCCACTCCGCAGGCTGTCAGATCAGCCTGTGGGCAAAACGAGTGGATTGAGACTCTTCCGCATTAAGCCCCGCCTCCTGCCAGATATAAGTTGCCACTGACTGGTCAGCTGCCATGCGCTACATCGGGAGCGCGCACCGCAACAGCTTTTGCCGTCATTGTAACATCTCATAAGCAGAAGGATCACCGAACCTTATCCCCCGGGACGTCACAAGGATTTCGCAGTAGAAAAAACTCTCTAAAACGCCGCGTTTTTCGTCGCCATGGAAACCGAACGGAGAGCGTGCTGGAACTCAAACTCAAACTTAAACATGCGTTTAGGTGATAAAAAAACAGTGTCGTTCACATGTCTGATGAGGATTCAACACTGTAACACTGTAGAAAGCTCAGAAAACTTGAAATACCATCATAGGACCCCTTTAAATATTACTTACTAACAAAAAGCAATGGAGGATTTACAGATTAACAAGGTTTCAAGAACAGACCGAAATTGTCTTTTCACTTCAGTTTTTTTCTTTATTCAGGTCTCACTACTTTCATTTAGTATCTCTTTGTATTTCCTGTCTGGGTAATTGGGCACTAAACCTAAAGAAATAACCATCAATGCTACCCTGCTCTCAGTATATTCCATGATACTCCACTAAAATGTCATAATGTCATGTTCTCTGCACCCACTAAGGTCAGCTATGCAGAATTATTCATACAATTCAACAGTTTCATTCTTTCCTGGAACATCTTATATTTGTATCTAAAGCAGACTTGATCCAAAGTGTTCTCATTTTTGGTTTCATGAAGTGACACATTCTACTAAATTCCCTCAGAGCAGATGTCTTTCTCTGAATCTTTAAGCATGTTTTGAAAACACAACTACTATTCCTTTCCCAACACCTCTAACACCACAAGACACCTAACATACATTTAGTTACACCTCTGCACTTACTCTTTATGGTTGAACATGTTTTTCCTATATCCTTGTCATTCAGAGATTTTAACTGACTTGGCACCTAATTTAAAGACCAATTTTCTTACCACTCTAAAGAATAAAAGTTTCTCCCTGCTCAAAAGCCGCTTTGGAGAAAAGCATCAGCTAAAATAAATGTAAGAGTCAAAACTAGTCAAAGAAAATGGGAATGGTGACATAATCACATTGAGTTGATGAGCATAAAAGCTCACATGTGATTCTGTACTTCATTTTTATTTATTCATTACCTTATTCTGTCCAGCATCATGACAGCAGAATTGCTGAGTGGAGATTTATATTTGACACTTAGATATTTTTCATTATTTTAAAAGTTGTTAATTGCTCAATTTACAACCAGTTTTCATGCCTGTGGAGACAATCATCAGGAGTACTTAAACTGTGAAGATCATGGACATGCATGTATTTGTTATGGTGGCAGTGGAGATGTGGACCCAAACGCAGAGATGAGGGAAACAGGGGTGATGATTCCAGAACATTTATTCCAATCAAAACACTCAAGGGACTAACTATAACAAGGTAGGGCAACAAAATGATCCAGCAAACAGGGGAAGTGAACTGAAGGGTATAAATACACAGAACAAAATGAGACACAGGTGAAACAAATTAACTAAATGAACCCAGGTGAACTAAATCTATAGGAAATCTATGAAGCAAAACAAGAACCAAGGGAACTAAACAGGAAAAACTGCAAAATAAAACAGGAAACCTGAACCAAGGAAAAAACACAAACAACCACATCATAACAGTATTGGTATACATGTATTGCACAAGTTCAAGATTTGAGGAATGCGTTTTTTCTGAAGTGATGCAACCATCCCCCTCCAAGGACAAGAACCAGACAGAGAAGGGCCCGAACATCAGGCAACCAGCCACCACCATGGAGGACTGAACCAAGCATCCCACCACAGAGAGGATCACACATCCAACCAGAAAGAGGCAGATAAAGGCTGACAGGTGAGATCCATGGCCATAAAGTACAGTCTCACCAGGCACCCCCCAAATCCCTTTATTGCAGGGCTCCATGAGTCTAACAGCAGTTAGTTGGCAAAAAGTCCTACAGGATCTAATCTGACTGTTACACCAAAATATATGGTAGCTATGGTGTTGAAATGTTTTGGGTTGAGAAAGTCCATGTCATTGAATGTAAAGATATTGCATTGTGTTTCTTGAATTGCTGGTTGCATTGGCCATGGAGCTAGGGGTCACCAACTTTTAATAGATTTACCTTCCACTGAATGTTGGTAAGAAACTTAATGGGAAACCACCATTCAGCCTGGACAACAGCAGAGGATTGCAGGAAGCCCTGATGCCACTATGGTTTGCAGTCCCACTACTGTCTTTAGAACGAAAAAAGAAGACAAAAGAAAAACACTTTAAGAATCTTTACTTCCTTTTTGCACACACTGAGGCATGCATTTTAAATTACATAAATCCACTTCAAGTGATACTGCAGTGATGAGAAATGTGGCATCGCAATGGGAAACAAACATAAATGGAAGATGAATGTTTGAGCTGACATGCATGAAGTAGTAAGCTATTTTTTTCTTATTTTTACAGCAAAATTATTAACTATGGCCAAAAAATGTGAATAAATGTTTTATCTGAATTTGAATCAATGTATCAGAGTATCAAGCAAGGTTGTATTTCCCAGAGTTCAGAATTCTGAGCCTCAAAAGTGGTCTGTGAAGATTTACTTCCTGTTCAGGGTACAGAACTGTGTTCTTTTATACTTAAATCTAACATCCAAACCATCTATCCTCCCAGATTTACTCTTCTCATTTGCTTCCCAGTCTTTATTTCCCTCTTTTACAAAAAAGAATCTGTTTGATCAATTACACTTAACATCATTTTCTGCTGTTTTTTCTTCCGCTCCTCTTAAACCCACTGCTCTTTTTGTCTTTGTTGTTCTTTTTTCTTTATCCCACATCAATGCATCTATCAAAGACATGGAACGACATACATTTTTATTTAAAGCACAAGACCGATTATGCCATCTATTAGATTTTGGAAGCTGTTCACAGCAATTAAGCTAGGCGAGATCTTGATGTCTTAGATCAAGTAAAAGGATTTTTTTTCCCTTTGCTAAAACCATTGCATTTCAAAGCACCATGTTGGAAACAGAAGAGATTGAATTAAGTATAAGAGGCACATTGAGGAAGAATGATGCAGTGGTAAGCATATGGTATATGTGTGAGTTTGTGTGTGTGAAGCATTACTGATTCATACAGGCCTCTGATCCGTGGCTGTGTCAGGGTAAAGCCTCATTCCCTCCTCTCAAACTTCAGGTTTCAAAATTCATTGCTTTGCTCTTGCTATTCCTCAAGCTAAGCAGCAACAGGATTCAGCTATCCCATCCTCCCATCAATGATTCACTGTCTTACCCTGGGCTGGAATGTAACACACAGCCACAGGAATCTTGGATGTGTGTTTGTGCTTGTTTGCTGGCAAGTAAAAAAGATGGAGCATTTGAAATTCGCCAATTGAAGAGATGGCCAGCCTGTAAAAAGAAAAGCCGTTCTCAGTCGTTTTGTGGCTTATTTTATGTGTAGCCAACTATTTTAATGGACTATCTCACACAGGAGAAAATGATTTCACCTGCATCCTGGTTGTAGCGAGAGAAAAAAGGCATCCAACCTTTTGAATAATTGAGGGGGGGTAGTTTGATATTGCAGCCAGACTGCAAGTAGATTTAATGTGAGGCCAGCTCTTGCACAGATATCCTACAAATCAAAGCACACCTTGACATACCTAAGCATGGCAGAAGTCCTTGATAGGTTTAAAAAGAGAAGACTTAACACTCCAATGGTTTATAATCCATTCTTGCCAGCCAAAGAGATTGCATCACCCATTTCGCATCAGCAGTCCAGATAACATGGGGTAATTAAAGGAGAAAGCTAGTTCTATATCTTAGAAGCTCAAATCTCAATGACCTCAAGCCTTTTCTCCTCTCTCTCCTTAAATGCTCTTTGATGGGTCACTAAAAACACAAAGAACTTCTAATAGAAATTTTGCATTGGATGCATAAAAACTAACCCATGGACAGTTACGCAGCACTTACCATGACATCAAACCAGCTACTCCACTGTCACCCCTGCTCATTTAGATCTCTGATGTTTCTGTCAGAATTGCTGGTGAGAAGAAATCAGACAAGTCTGTATCTTCCTTCCTGATGATGTAAGTTGAAATGTGTGGGAAAATCTGATCACTTGTTTCCATTCGGTCAGTGCTCTTCCCCTCTTGGTATTTTCCTTTAAAGGTGCTCTTTCTCTTGGCATTATAAAGGTTTATGTGATGTAAAGAGGAAGAAAACTTACTTTTTCAAGACATAATGAATTAAATAATGCAATATTGCAACCACTTTGTACTCAGATTACATAACTTAAAAAAGTATAGCATAATCCAGGGGTGTCCAAAGTCGGTCCTCGAGGCTCGTGTCCTGCAGGCTGTATCTTTTTTGCCACAAACCTGGCTTCCATCAAATGGATCCAACAACCAATGACGTTCTGCACAAAGTCTGGCGTGTTGGACCAGGGGTATATGGAAAACCTGTACAATTGTGTCCCTCGAGGACTGACCCTGGACACCCATGCTATTAATACTTTGATAAACATCATTACATGAAATGTGTAAATCACAGGCCCCTATTACTTTGCATGGGGATTTTTTCAATCCAAGGAAATGTATGTATACATTTTTTATTTTATGTTATTTTATTTTATTTTATTTTATTGGAGCAAACTGCCAATTCTCAAATGGAATAGACATAACGTTTGTTCCTTTGCATTATCTGCACTCAGTAAATGAATTGACTGATTTATTAAATTGCATGTTCCAGCTTACTGTGCTTCAGTCAGTGTTTACTCTCAGCAGAGAGGATCGTAGAACGAGGGAAAAAAAAGATAAAGGGAAGACCAATTAAATCTAGTAATTTGGTTTGAGTCTAATCTCCTTAAAGGGGGTTTTGGGAGGGATTTTCTGGAGAATCGGTTGCTTTAGATTTTAGTTTCACCTCATCTCTACTCAAAATATGTAGAGAGAAGAAAAAGACTAAATCAAGTTAAAGTGCATTTACAAGTAAATAGCCTCACTTTCAATTTCAAAATATAAGACAAGTCAAACAGTTTAGAATTTAGGATTTTAGAATTGTATATAAGCTATATATCTGGCGCAGAGTATCACCAGTCACAGTCTAGTCTCTGGATGATTAGAATTTGAATAATTATTCAAGAGTGCAGCTGCCTTTCTGTGAAAGCTCCTCTCACATCTGTCCCATACATCAGCTTTAGTGCTTAAGTGAGATGATCACATGGGATTTCTATCACACTGGTGTCTTTTCTTATTTACTCTTCCTTGGACACGTTCTATGCTTCCAGCATGCAGCTACAACACCAGATAACTATCTGTCACTTCAAGCCAACAAAATTTGGTGCCCCTTGTCCCAAGTTTTAAACATTATGCTTTAAGGCCACCAGCCCTGTTATTGGCTCCAGTGGTTGGCCCAGTAGATTGTGTGATCTCCCCCATAGGCATTACTCACTCAACATTTCTCAAGAACTGACAGGTGGGTAAGAAAAAAAAGTTCAGTTTTGCTCAGAGCACTGATGCAAAGACGCATTCACTCATGAGAAAGCCCAGGACTTCAGTCTTTGCTCATTTCCGTCCCTCTCTCTTGCTTTGTGATTTAGTTGTCTATTTAATAAGCACAGACAGGAGAATAGATCTGACTTTGGGAATGAAAATCTGTGAAATTCCTTTAGAATGAGTGGGCCCAGGCCCTGGGGCAGACAAATCACCTGAGGCAGAGTACTTTATACTTTGTACTTTAAGACGTTTTTTCCTCTCGGATTGTCTCTTTTAGTCATGAATAGGTATGAGAGGAAAATGAGGTATTTCCTTTAATTAGAAACTCAAAGTACAACAGAATGTGATCTTTTTGTTCTCTGCCTAATGAGGCTGCATATAACTGGAAATATGCATTCTTTTCTTACCTGAGCACAAGTTTGGGCAACCCTCAAGGGGTTGACCCAGTAAAAGTTACAGGGAGAGCATGTACATGTGTGTGCATGTGCATGGATGTGTGCGAGCGTACACACATGGGAAACCTCCACGAATATGTTAAAACTTCACACAAGCGCTCAAAGTGAGAAGTGGGTGTGCGTTGTGACAGGAAGTCCATGACTCTGCCTTCAAAATGGCAAGTATAGAAGAAAATGTCAATTCCCAATGTGGAGAACCACATAATGACTACCTCAGAGGAAAAGGGTAACATGCACACATGCAATCTACAGGCACAGCCGCACACTATGCCCCTTAACAGACAGCAGGTCTTTGGGGAGTCCTGCAAAGAAGTCCATACGTACAGTATACATTTGTGTTTGTGTGCATGTGCCAGTGCGGATTCATTTTATCCCTGGACTCACCTGTCAAACTGATCTGTTAAGGTTAAGACAAGGAGATCTAGTTTCAGAGACAGACAGGAAAAACAACAGCTCTAAGGCACAGAATTTTGTTACAGCTCTGTCTTTGTGTCTTGTGAGCACTTTGACAAACACTGTAGCTGACATGAGTTTTCAAAGCAGTTCTCTTCCCTCAAACTGTTGTCATTTCTGTCCATCATTGTATGAAGAATCTGTGCCAGGGAAGTAGTGGAAACATCCCCGTGTTTATCAGCAGGCTTGGTCTCCTATGTAATGTTTAACAGGGATCACCAGCTGCAGATTTCTAGGAAAAGTGTCTTGCAGGTTTAAGCAGTTTTCCTGCTGCAACACACCTGATTTAAACTAAATGGTTCTCCAACAGTTTATAATGAAGTTATGCATCAGCCTCTTGATGACCTTTCAATTTTAATTTGGCATGGTCCAGTTTGGTGCAGGATCTGGAACCTGTAAAACACACATGACAATGCAGATGCAGTGCTGGTGATCCATGTTAAGTAATATAGTGAAATAAAGAGAAAACACACATATATATTTATGAGGCAATGATGGACCACTCTACTGTTCAGAGTAGTGATTTATTAAAATCTGCCATAATATCACTTACTTATCAACCGAATAAGAGACGTAAAGGTTATTTTGAGCTGAAAATACAGCTGGATAAATTGCCAGTGTTAGCAAATATCAGACTAACATCGCACCAATGAGTACGCACATTTTCTTATCACTCAATTCACTGATAAACACAAGCAAGAGTGTGTTTGTTTCTGATGGCTAACAATTAATTGCTAAAAAGATGCTAAACTTAGCTCAATAAGCTAGCAGGAAATCATGCTAGCAGAATTTACTTGATGCAAGCAGTTAGTTTTGGAGGTATGTTTGACTTAACTATGTTAAGGTTAAGTGAGGAAGTTCTCCACTGGGGGTTTTAGATGATTTTACCACAAATGTAAATAGATTGTACCATGAGTTCAACATAGTGAATGGATAAACAGAGACAGACAATGTCACTCTTTTAGCTGCAATTGGATACATTCAGCAATTATCTCAAGTTGGGCACCAATTCACTTGTAACTCAACACCAGTCAAGACCAGTTCCTTAAAACATTGTGCTCACAAGGAGAACAGACTCATCCTCAATCCTGCTGTGACAAGGCTGCACTTTACATGCTGGCTGTGTCAGGTTCTCATCGACTGGCCAGTTCAGTTTCTGAAAAAAGATCTAAAACTCAAGGATGCATGGATCAATGCTATGTGGAGAAAGAATATAGTTTTGTAAAAGAAATAAACACTACAAATGAATAAAATGAATTATAACACCCTTTGGCTTCACCCACTGTGCAATTACACCCAGACATTGATGGCTAAAAACTACAACTCTTATCCATAACAGCCAACTATTGATGCTAATATTTTTAAATTCTGACTTCATGGAAAGAGTTATTTGTGAAGATAAATAGATTTTCAATTCAACCTACAAACTCCAGGATATGAATAGAGATATACTCTACCTTGGAAACCAGTTAACAGTGAAGTGGCGAAGGAGTACCTGCACCTGATGTAATGGCTGCTATCGGTAGTAATAAGAAAAGACCTGAAAATATACAGATAGTTCTATGAAGTTTGGATTTTAAAGAAACAGGATGCATTGATATGTTGAACTATTACAAAAGTTTTGTGGTAAGAGGCTGGTTTAAAAAGCAGACTAATTGCAGTAGTGAAAGTTGTGACTGCATGAGATGTGGATGCACTGCATGCTACACAAGGAGTCACTTGTCGTCACTCGAGTGGTGAACTGTCAGATGTCATGAAATTGGTCATGAAAAGTGTCAGTTGTGGTGAAGAGGAGTGCTCTGAAATGTGTCTCTTCTCTTCACCAACCCCGACACTCACAGTCCTGCTCTTAGCTCTACCTCTCTGCCCATTGTTGTAATTTCAAGGAGTGACGGCATGCATGACACTGCCAAGATGGAAACGGCGGGAATCGCCCAATTATCTTCAGTTCAGCTTTTCAAGAAACCTACAGGTGACGTCATGGAGGCTATGTCCATCTTTTATATGGACATAGCCATATATATGGTTTATACAGTTTATAGACTGTATAAACCATAGACTATATACAGTCTATGGTTTACTTATTTATTTTACCATAAATTAATTTCTGGATGTGCAGTACATCTTCATTTTCAAGTTAAATAGGACAAAAAGTATTTTGCCCTCAACTTACAAATTGACCTTTTTTATGCAGCTCAAGAGATATCCTGAGGAGTGTATGTAACTTTGCCAAGAACATAAGATTTGGATTATTTTAATGAAAAGGTTATTAAGGTATAGGGCCCTGGAGGCAGACGTAGTCTGCAAAACACTGTCTCAAAATGTAAAACTGACTCTGGGGTTATAAAACTTAATCTCTTCCAAATAAACAGAAGGAGCACAATATGCATCTAAAAATGTCTATGTTCACAGGTTTTCCTTTAAACAAACATCAGGCATTTAAATTAAAAGTGCACAGCAGTATGGCCTTTAAAATTCCATTTGTGGAACAGTGTAAGGTTCATGTACTTTCTCATCATATTTCAGAAAATAAGTAAAACACTTTTGGGTGGAATCCTTAATGCTCTGATGCATAAATGATAAAGGTTTTTTGTTTTTTTTTTGTCATACACATCTGTACAATTATGCTGTATATTAGGGAAACAAATATATATACATACATATGTGTTGGATGAGCCACTACGGTCATCTGAGGTTAAGGGAATAAAATGGGTAAAGAAGGAAGTAAAAACAAAACAAAACAAAAAAAAAAGAATATAAAAGTGCTGTATAAATAAAGTTTGATTTAATTTGATCCAAAAATTGAAGGAAATATCAAAATAAAACAAAATGCTTTCAACTTCTAGTTTTTACTGACATAATAAAAATATCTTTAATCATTTATTTGCAGCACTTTTGCTCTTTTTATTTTTTTAATGTGAATGCATTAACATGTTAGAATTATGTGTGAGTATTTAGGTCACATCTTTTTTATATAGATTTTAATACATGTATGTTTGAGAAGGAGATGATGTGCGCGCTCTTAAATGAAAATTTGTGAGAAATATTCAGCAGCTGAAAGGCCTGTCTGGAGCAAACAGGAGCCATTCAGGTACCCCACTTTGCTTGCTAGGTGGCGTTTCCTTCTTAGAGAGAGTTCATTCTCTGTCCAGAGCGCGGTAAATTATATAAGTGGCATTCCCCCCCCCAAGGCTCCTTACACATAATCTAAAAACATGATGCAATCACATAACATTCTGAATCATTTATTAAGCTCAGGAGCAAATTCCAAACTGATGTAAACTGCCACCGGTCTGGATACTGGTGAAAGTTGTCATCATGGTCGAAGCTGCAGACTGCATTGTTGTTGAATTTTAAAAAAATGCATTTTAACAGAATGAGTGGTTTGAGAATGGAAGTGTTACAGGCCTCCGATGAGTCCTGTATATTTTTGCATGAAGGAAAAGACACGCGTGAGCTATGATCTGTTGGCAGGCAGGCTCTGGTCTGCATTTATTAGCAATCATATTTTTTTTATCAAACATTCCTCATTTCAAAATGCAGACATTTGTTCAGAATTCTTATGTATACAGTCTTAATTGAAACACAGAAAAACCTATGTGCAGTATACCATTTTCCTTTAGTACAGTGATTTTATGAGCGTTTGTCTGACTAAAACTTATCGCAGTTTCCATTTTAAATACTGAAGCAGCACAACATGCTATATTTCACCTGCATCTTTTCTCTATTTTGTCAGTACAAGAACACATATAAACAGCAACATTTCAGTAAACAGTCTATAGGAAAATAATCACATATATCCTACTGTTTACACAAATAGTATAACTTAAAGCTATTTTCAAATAAAATCCAAATAAAAGTCACACTCTAGGAGCCATACATTACTCTTAACGATCCACGTGAAGGTCCGCCATCTTAACTCGGAAAACGTGCAGCATAACTACTCCTCTGCAACTCAGGGTCCAATTTATATAGTTTTATCATTCAAAACAAAGAAAATTCTGACATAACAATTACTAGTTTAGTTGTAAATGACTATATTTAGCTTCACGATACATATAAGTCCAAAAAAAAAAAAATTAACCAACCTGTATATTTTTGCATGAAGGAAAAGACACGCGTGTGAGCTGTGATCTATTGGCAGGCAGGCTCTGGTCTGAGCATGCGCTGCTTCTTAGCAGATCACCACACCCAGCGCTCACTTTGGCCCTCTGCTGTCCTAATATCGCAATTAAACTTAAAACAACAGACTTAAAACAGGTGTATTATAGATGAGCTAAGACCTTTTAAAAAAAAAAAAAAGAAAAGAAAATTAAATCACATTTGTGATCCTACATTTGTACGCATCACAGAAGTCAATAAAAGTGTTCAGAGATAGTATCTAAAAATACACACTAGTAGTTTTGCACAGTTGAAATTTTTACTGACATCTGCAAAAGCAAGAATGAATGGTCAATATTGAGAGTGAGAAAAAGTCCAATATTACTACATAGAATATGGTTAGTAGTTTCGCTTGCCATACTATCAATGCATTTTCATTGCCCCCACTCTAAAACATTATTTTGTTCTAAGCACAAGATTTGTCTGTTCAAATGCACGGCAATGTGAAACGGATTACATTTGTCACCGCTGTCACCCACACACTTAATTATCATATTACTTTCCTTATTTCATACAAGAAACAGTGAATGGTGTGAATTAACTTGTGACTCTGGCTGTGTGTGCAGTTGCATGAGTGTGACATGGGTATCAATGTGTGCCTGATGGAACCCCCCCACCCCCACCCCCTCCTGACTTTTAACACATTTAACTATTGACCGAATCTGAGTTGTCTGAATCTGCCCATGTTAATTTAATGAGTGAGTAGCAGGCACGTAAGGAAGCGGTCACGGCTTATTATAAAAGCCAAATGAGACGTTCTAATAAGCTGAGTGAAGCAAAAGACTTTATCAAAATCAATAAGTGCATAAAGGCCCAAACAGAGTCTGTTTGCCAGGTTAACAGAACGTGGCTACATGATCAATGATGTATGACTACATTTGATTTAGAGCAAACACACACATGCGCTTGAGACTGTTTTTTAATATGTTCATGCTTGCTGCTGTTGAGAAGCCATTAATGAGACCACTGGCATCCGGAGAATGTGCTTTAGTCCATCATGTGTCAGTGTTCGTGCACATACATCAGTGTAAAAATGGCATGAATGCTGTTAAAGCTACAGCTGAAGGTGATTCCACTGCCACGCTGCTGTGGAAAAACCACCGAAGGTCAGATTCCTTTGTTCCTTTGCAGGAGTATGGAAATGTAGATTTATTCAGCATAACTAATGTATCCCTCAGTCCATTACATGACCCCGCATAGTGGTGGATTTTATGTAAAGATTTGTCTTGGTTTACGGCTTCTCTGCCATTTCTATTCATGTCATAGCTCATCTGCACAGTCCGGCAGCTGAATAATGTAAAAAAAAATACATTTTGATTGGGTGACTTACTGTTTTTTTTATTTTTTTCCAAGTTTAACGGTAAATCATTATTTAATTCATTTAAACACTACCAAACACTGATGGTCCAAGGAAAGGTTTTTATTGATTGGAACCACTTAGTTTCAGTCATTGACACAGAAGACATATATTATGACATTAATGCCTTAGCAACATGTTAAATACCAACAAAACATGTATCAAACTACCTTATACTTGGACATTTCCCTGGCAATGGCGAGTCTTTCCTGTCATTTGTCATGTCAAGTGGATCTCTGGGGGGAGGTGTTCATTGACAGCAGAACACATGAATAGCACAATGCAAGAAAGTCACTCCTTTCTCTCTGAATCTGTCACTTAATACCTCCCAGAGCTCAGATTTTTGTACCCACCTGTCGGTTTTTCTGTCTGCTTGCATGTCCGTCTCTGTGTTCTTGTCAAGAGGTCAGCTGACTCCCCCCCCCAGCTTTATCTCAGCTATGTCTGTGCATACCAGGTTAGGCTTTCATTCACTCATCCCTGCATTTAAAGTTTATCTGTTTAAAGTTTATGAAGTAAACATGAGCAACACACCTTCTAACACACCACATATATTATTGTTTTATTCTTGCGTGTGTTCATTTACTGACTTTTCGTCTCTCCCCATATCCTACATTTAGCCATTTTCCTACTGAAGGACTAAGAAAGGTTTTTGTATTTTTAAGAGGGAACCAGTGAAGAGATGCTAAAACTGGAGAAATATAATAGTTCTCATCAGAACCCCTGAACAGTCTCCAGCTGATCCGTTTTAGATCAACTGGAGACATTTCAGGGCATAATTGGGACAACTCAAAGATAAAAAACAGGACAGCCCAATAATAAAGAAATGTAGCAGTCCAGTCTTGAAATAACATCACTCCGAGACAGGATGTCCCCAATTTCACCAATATAATGTAAGTGAAAGAAGGCGGTTCCAAAAACTTTTTTGAATGCAAATAAAAGGGCAAAACTTGGTTAGAGAGAAAAATAACTCCAGTGTTTCACACTGATGTAGAAACTTAATTACATAGCTAAACAATTTTTTTTTATAGAGCTAGACATATATAAAGTGAAAAATATTGGTTCGAGTACAGAACTGATAAAACCTCAGACTTGCATTTTTTTTCTGTCCCTGTGCTTTGTGTTTTATGGATGAGAAAAATAAATAAAAATAAAATTTCCAGTTCCTATTTACTAAAAGAGAGCTTACTCTGCAGTGTGAGAAATCTTTGTACAATTGAAGCTTTTGTTTTTAACCCCACATGACTTGATAAGAAATTCTGTCCGTTTTCATTGTGTTCACATATTTTTATATATATTTACTATGCAATCAATGTGTCATCCAGTAAATTTGTTGTTCCCAAACAAGGGGGGGGGGACCCAGGGTTATCATAGTGGTGCAACAAGGCTTAAATAAAACTTGGGAGTTTTGGCACTGGAAAAATTTGTAAAAGAACCAATGGCAAACGATGATGGATCAACAAGTGACCTTAACCCTTGTATTATGTTGAAAAAAATCACATTGGTTATGTTGCAGGTCATTTTGACCCATCTACTTACAACATTTAAAAAATCTGGTTCAACCAATAATTTTTTTCAGATTATGTAAATGTTTAGAAAAGAAACATTCAATACAATCTTTAAACTAGAACACTGAAGAATTATTTTTGTTTTTCCTTCTTCTCAAACACTTTTAACTTGCCCCATTTTCTGATTTCACTTTCATTTGAGGACTTTGAATCCTGAATACAAAGAAAAGTCTGTTAGGTACTTCAGAAATGGATAACCCAACTATCATATATTGCAGAGTTGTTTTACTAAAACAGCGTCTGTCTCATTGAAAACTCGGCTCACCTGAAGTATTTTGCAGAGTTTCCTGGTTTAAAAGGTTTCACTCTAAAGCACAAGAATGGATAATAATACTGACACTGTCTCGGTTATAAATATAGTTAACCATATACAGCCATTAAACTAATGACTTAGTATGGTTTTTTTTTTGTTTTTTTGGTTCCTGTGACGGGACAGGGGACTTGACATTAATGTCGTCAATGGAAAGGGGGCCCTGTAAAAGTTTTGGAACTACTGCAGCAAATTTACTTTTTGAATTGTAATACTCAGAGCAACTTAGGGAGTTCCATACAAATCTTTTGCTATATAGAACAAATTGTCCTGAAATAAAATCCCAAAATAAGTCAAAGCATTTTTGCCAAATAAATAAGACTGTCAGCCCTTATACTTATCCCGTTACAGCTCCCTCACCTCCCTAAAGACACACTCAATAAAAATTTAGGGAGGCAGGACACCTTTTTCCTTCTCACCCTCTCTCTTCTTCTCTCTGTGAGCCAACACTGTCCCACATGGTGTAATATATCAGAGCCTGACATAAAGTGCAACACCTTAGTCAATAGCTGCTTTGGGGAAAAACAAAATTACCGGTTGCTGAGACTGACAGCCGAGGTAGAAGAGATCTTCTCCTCCAGAGCCTGTTTTTTTTTGGCTATGAAGTGCATATCAGCACTAGCTGAAACGACCAAAATAAAACCTTGATACATGTGTACCACATTTTCCCCACCTTTAACTTTACACTGATATGCAATCCTGCATATTCACATAAATAGTGTTTGTCATGCATGTAAGCAGAGGAGTTTTTATCAAGAGAAAGTTTTTCTCTGGTATTTGCCAGGAAAAACACATGAGGTTTGGGAGTTTATCCATCAGGCAGGATGGATCAAACATTGTTGAGTGTTGCTTGAAACAAAGGATGTTGCACTTCTCAGTTTTCGCAATCACAAAGAGAAAACAGTTTGTTCATAGCAGGTCAGTTCCAGCTAGCTTTGGGATTTTTTTTAGGGGGGAGGTTTTTTTAATTGGATATAAACAGCAATGAGAGATTGAGGAGGCGTGGAGAGAAATGTTAGCGAACAGTATGATAGTGGAGTAAAAGGAAAAAAAACTTGAAGAACATGGGCAGAGAGCTGTGAGAGAGACAGGAGGGGGCATTATGTTGCTTGTTATAAGCATAAGGCATGCTGAGAGAGGGATGGAAGAAAAGTGGAGCAGGAGCAAAACAGAGAGAAACATAAGAGTACATCTGTCAAAGTGCTGTTTCTGCTGCGCACAGCAGCCTGACACACCGCGAGTGAAGGAGACCGAGTCAAGGCTGCCCATTTAGAAAAAAAAACAAAACAAAGCAAAACAAACAAACAAAAAAAAAGAAAACAGGTTGAAAAGTGCTGAGGAAAATCCAAGCCGACTCCTGAAGCATGTCAACAGGCAATGATGGGTTTTACATCAGCCACTGAGAACATCGCGGTCTCTGAGTCCTCATTTGCTGTTGCTTCAGCAACAGCACTCTTCACCTCATTGTTCCTTTTTCCCTTCTTGCATGGGGGCGAATGTATCATTGAAACCTTGGAAAAAAAGAAAATAAGTGTTGTGTTTTATAGAGAACACGACTCATTGCCTGAAATAAGCTGTAATGCTGGGGATTTGTGTTGAACTGGATCAGGAGTCGTCCTCTATCAGTGCTTACACAATCAAGACAACCACCTCAGTGAGCATCTTATCTTTATTCTTTTTATAGTATTTAATTGATAATAAAAAAATTTAAAAAACGACTGCATGTTGGCTGAGTCCTCCCTGAGAGATACAATGAGAAGCTTGAGAAGCATGGTCACCTGGGAAGGTGACCCACTACCACTCCACATCAAAAGGAGCCAGAAGCAGTGGCTCAGGCATCTGGTTAGGATGCCTCCTGGGCATCTCGCTGGTGAGTTGTTCTCCTACCAGCAGGTGGAAACCCTGGGGACCAGCAAGGACATGTTGTACGGACTACACCTCTGGGCTGGCCACAGATCGCTTCAGGATCCCCCCCAGATGAGCTTGTTGCTGGAAATATACAGCAAATGCGCAAACTGTTCTGTGTAACTTTAGGTTGCTGAAATTCAGAAAGATAATACCCTGATAAGGGTGCTTTGATGCATGCCATGCATGCATCTAGGGACGCATGCAATGTCAGTTCACCTTCAGTTATTCTGTAAACATAAGGCTTTGTTCAGTGAGCAGAATGCAGCACCAAGTGGTTTTAACAGCGAAATGTATTGAAGAGGAGAAGAAATAAACAGCAAAATCAATGAGCCAAGCCGCCCTCACCTACCAACCTGCACACACAATGCCAGAAATGACTGTTCTGGATTAAGTCTCAATCCAAAGGGACTGTTTACTGAGGAAAGCTATATGCTATACATGGATAGGATTAGCAACAGATTTAAAAGGAGTTTAAATCTGCTTGCCTCAGATAAATGTTACCAGCAGAAACACTGAACCAGCCGAAAAGATTTATGGAAGCCATACGGATGCTGATCATCGGGCTCCATTATAGTAGTTTGGATATTTTGTGGGTCATTTTTCAAAGTTTTGTAGCATAAAACTTCATAAATTTTAAAGGCTGAATAAGCAGCAGCTTAAAAAAAAACAAGTAAAAGAAAAACATCAAACAACAAAAGTATTGCTTATGTATGATAATGTTATGTAGTTGTTATGGCATCTTTTATCAGGGTCCCTCTGCCACTGTGTGTGTATGTGTGTGTGTGTGTGTGTATGTGTGTGTGTGTGTGTGTGTTATTGCCACTCTGTGTACTTTGTAACATAAACTTTACCGGGTCTTGCCTCAGCCAGGCTATGCATGCATTTTAGTCTCAGGGGTGCCATTCCAGATTTTCCTCCAAACATACTAAAGTGTTTGAGAGTCACGAGGAATGATGGATGAAAACTAATGCCATGTTGTCCTGGCTTTGTCAACAGATGACTGAGGGACTTTTAACTGCAGTTTAATTTGTTTCTGGTCTGAGATACCAGCAGTAAAGCGACTTTAAAATGGGATTTCCTGGAATAAAAACAAAAAGTTAGTGTCTTATCTAAGCATTAGATAAGACACTAACTTTTTGAAGAAGCCACTTTGTGTTTTATGAAAATTTCAGATTAATTTTTACAATCAAAGTAGCAGGTTTTGCTATACAGTAGCTGATCATATAAGTCAGTATTGGCAATACATTAGATCACCTGATCCTGTCAACTTCCCATTCAACACATTTGTCTGCGTACAACATGTAACAGTAAAGGCCCAGGAAATGCCTGTTGTGTTTAAAAGACCATTCAGGTGACTTGATACACACCCATATATATAGAAAAAATATAGAGTTTTTTCAATGATTATAATTAAGAATCGCTAACCCTAACTGTATTTTAACTCACAAATCCATGCTCGCTACCAGTATTTGGGATACAAAAGTTGCCCATTCTAGCTCCAAACAAGTGAGCCTCTTGGCTCAAACTGAATTACAAAGAGTGAAGCTGACTTTTAGCTTCACTTAAACAAGTTCAGATTCATTATAAGTCACTCGGAAAGCATGATTCATACAGGGGCCAAATAATGTCATTGTTCCTTTTTGGGAGGCATTGTGTTATGCAGCCAACATGATTTAGTTTGTTCAAGGCAGCTTATGCTTCTTAGCATGCACAAATCCTACAAGAACTCCTGCTCAAAATTCCATGACTTACTGATATGACAGAGTCAAATCAATACGCTTCATCATGCATTATGATAGCAAAAGGGTCAGCCCTGCCAAGCATCACAGGCTGAACACTGGCTCATTGGTTAGCTATGATGTCTTGCTTCAAGTCAGATAAAAGTTTCATCCACAGCAATCAATATTAGTTATTTCTGGCTCTATGTGTAGGTGCTGGCTCCTTAGAGGTACAGTGTTATCGAGGTTCTCATTCCTCCACTTTGTTCTTCATTACTAAAGTACAGTCTGCAAGGCTTGTTTGCGTTACAGGACTTGCATTAGCTTGACGGCATTCTGTAATGCATTACCACTAGTATCTGCACACTGAAGTGTTTTTTGTTTTTTTTTTTCATTTATTGGCATGGAGAGTGATCAATATTAAATACATCCTTTGGCCTGGTCTACTTACCTTGAAACATCTTTTTTTTTAATGCCAGAGGGGGGGGGGGGGGGGCAGATTAGGCTATGCACCTCATGGGAGTCCTCTAAATGACAATGAAGGTGATCTTGTGATCGTTAACATTTTGGCAGTGAGACTTGAAATTAGCCATTTGCTGACAATCTATTATTACATTTTGTACATTCCAGAAAAAAAAAAAAAAAAAAAAAAAAAAAACAACAGAAAAATTACATTTTTCCTCCAGAGATTTAACAAAGCTGTTCATGACTGTTTCTGAATAAACTTGAAAAATGTAAACAACTCGAGCAATCTTACAGGCGAAGCTAATTACAATGCATCTCATCCATCCGCCTCGTAATGATGTCGATCTTGCTTCTAAAACTTTCTCGGGAAAAAAAGACATTAATATCAACTCTTTCCATACTCTTTCCTTAAGTGCTCCCATTTCTGCTGCTTTAGTCGAGATTAAAAGCAATGAGTGAATAAAAACCCTATTGGCTCTCCTCCCTCTAAATACTCCATCTTGGTTTGCGCCATTTCCCCTTTAACACCCAATGGTCCCCAGCTCGTCTTTAATGCCCACCTTTCTGTAATGACTGTCTTCAGCTGGGCCCCATGAGGGGAGGTGTCTGTGTTTGTGCTTCTTCATGCATACACATCACCATATTGTGGGCATAGAGACTCCACAGAGAGTTAGAATTTCTATTAAGAGTGGTGTCACATACTCCCGTCGCATGTCTGCGACCACAACAAATCACCCTCTCTCCATCTATAATACATATCCCATCCACCCCAGGAGACTTTATCTGCTAAATACCCTTCAGCTGGAGATCCGAGGCATAAGCCCATGTGTAAATTTGCCATGCAGCGCCGACGATACGTTTCACTGGGAGAAAGCCGATAAAAGCTACCATTAAAACAGCATTTGGGGCCTTTTCTTTGTAATGAAGATGGAAGAACTGCACTCCTGACAGTGTCAGGAGATAAATAAACCTGTGCTCTGTTTCAGCTCAGAGGAAGGAAGATGACTGTGAGGAGAAAGAACAAAACGACATCCATGTAGCTGAGTACATATCAGGACCACATGTTGATTCATGGATATGCCCATGTTTTTAACAGTTTAGTTGTTTGACACAAGCTTGCATCCCTGCGCTTTAACACTAGAACCGCCAAGCAGGTCATTTTTACCTCCTTGGCTCTTCAAACACTTATATCTCTGTTAAAATAAAATCCCTATTTCTCCAAATTCATCACTTTTCCTGAAATGGGTCCAGTGAACTTATAGTGAATGAATTGGTGAGTGTGTGATCACAACAAAAAGAAACCTGAGCATAAATATCTAGAACCGCCAACGGGGTAATTTCTGCCGCCTAATGAAATGCATTGTTTTCATCTGTCAGATGTTTTCGCGCCACTCCCGGTTGCTTTGTAACGCATGTGAGTTTGACAGCTGTCAAAGATTGAGTAAGAGGGTTTTATGATCGCTGAATTTGAGAAACGGATAAATACAAGCGATATATGAATGCCAAAGAAGCTTGGTTATTATTTCAAGAACTGAGTGACGGAGAACTAGCTCTGGATGACGGTGGAGGATTCTGACGAGACGGTGGAGGAATCAGTAGCTGGAGAAAGTGATGATCCGTCTCTTTTACCTGATAACGAGTCATCTAGTGAGTAAGAGGAGCTGATCACACATCGCCACATCACACGTCGTGTTTGTATGCGAGTGAATGGAAAATAAGCTGAAGAGCAGGGTTTATTTATATTACTGCAAAATTAATTTGAATATTGAAATATGTTGTTTTTTTTTTTATTATATGTTTTTTACTGCTTAGCTAGTTTTTTTTTTAAGTCTCAATTTATAACTATTAACATAATAAAGGGAATCAAACAACTTCAAAGCATCTTTGCATTTTTTTGCGGTGTTGCAGCACGGGGTGGTAAAAATTACCCCTTCTCGGCAGTTCTAGGAGTATTGGAATGTTGGCGGTTCTAGTGTTAACGGCGGCTAAAAAGTTAACTATTTACATGTGTCTTTTCACAACTTCATCGTGTGGTTTCAGGAGGAAGTTGTCTTACTGCAGGGAAGATGTATATTTCATTCATTTGCAGTTGTGACCTCCCAGGCTGCACACTGGTTGATCACCAGGCCTGCTGCTGAATCCTAATATCACCCACTATAGATACCTCTTCTGCCAGTGGGAGTGTTAAGGGAAAGAGAGGCTGTGTGGCAATATGAATGGGGTTGCAGGGTCATTGAAGTAATGCTCCTGCTTGTCTGTCTATGGGTTGGTTCCTGCTTCCCAGCTTGTGCATTGGGAGTTCAAGAGAACTGGCTTCAGTGCTGGATATCCCCTTGCTGAAGGCAGTAGAATGGACTAATGAAGAGGTGATAAGTTAATAGCTGAGGTGAACAGGCGAGGTCAAGATCAGGACACCGAGGAGCCAAAGATGAATGGTTCCTTGAAGATTCTTCTGGAACACTGTAACTTGGTGCTTGTGCATTAATAAAAACTCCTACGGTGTTTTAAGATGCAGACTTTGCCTCTAGAAGCAACACCCTGATTCTGTCTTGGCAGTGCAGCAAATAAAAAAAAAAAAAAAAAGAAGGCTATATTTCTCCCAAGCATGGATACTTCACATTCTGGTCACACTTGATTTTAGGGAGGCTTTCATGTCTTAGATCTTTAAATATATTTTATAATCCAACCTGAAATTCCCCAGCATGCATGGAACTAAATGTAGACAGCATTTTAATCGGTCATATTCTCTCTGCCAGTGATTTAGCACAATGTAATCCAGCTGAGGCTTCACACTGCTAGCACTAAGGGGAGCATGTTCTCAAATGTCTTCTCACATTAAACAAATCTTCTAGGTTCTTTGTTCATTTTCTTTAAATGTTGACAAATCAGCTAAATATTGCAAAGGCACAGGAATGGGGAAATGGAAAAGGAGCAGAAGATTAAACTAAACTTAAACATAGATAATGTGCATGTGGTTGTTAACCACTTGAAAAAATGAACAAACCGTCTGGGAATGCTTTTGCATGTATTTTAACAAAGCGCTTCGAGCTCAAACCAAGAGTGATGTGAAATCATTGCATGATGATCCTGATATTTGAAATAATGAAATATTTAGGAAATATGATTATAAACACTTTACTTCAACTAACATCCACTTGAAATGTAACACCTTTGTCAGTCTGTTCCAGGTCACCTATTTGCCTCATGTCATTTTATTGTACTTTTCATAAACATTTATAGAGCTATGGGTACAGACTCAAACAGCAAAACTTTAGGATAGGTTGTCGTCTTATATTGTCGCTGTGACCATGGAAAGTCTTTGAATAAAAATTATTTTGTCTCTACTCGTCTTTTAAAACATTAACAAATAAAAAAGCTTTAAATGGCTTAGATCAGTCTTTTTTTTTATGAAGCAATACTTTCCTGTTTTAAAACCGAACTAACTTCAAGCCCCACAGAGTTTGTAAAAACTTTGGTTTTTTGACACATTTGACTTTTCCAAGTTAGAAATTTTATTTTTAATTCACTTGCACGTCAATTCGTTGAATCCCCTCTTTGCGCAAACTCTATTTTTTTATTTATTTATTTATTTATTTTTTACCTTGGTTTCATTCAATGCTTTAGAAAATAGTCAGACTTTCATTTGCCCTGAGGCTGTATCCATTCACCAACTGGCCAAGTTAGTTTCATTTTGTCTCTCCGGCTCACTGACCTTTTACTTTTGGTCCTAGTTTCAGATTTTTCTGCACCATTAGATATGTGTGAACATTTAATCATAAGTGCTAAATAAACTTTTTTGTTTTCTTGAAAATGTTTTTAATGAATGCCCACTTGCCTTTGACAGTTGAATTAAAGCCTGAATTCATCGCTGAAGCCAAGTGAACTTTTAACCAAATTGAAAAGATTAAAAATGGAGAAATTATAAATCTAAATAAATAAATGCAATTGCTAGAAAGTTACAGGTTGTCAATTTTGGAATAACTGTTTAAATACACTTACTGGACTGATTACTCACTGCTGATTATTTTCTATTCATCTAAACATTTCTTTGCTTTGGAAATTTTCCAAAAAAAGTTGTGAATAAAATCTCTGAGACAGTGTCATGAGAACAGAAGCCCACATTACTGAAGATCCTGCAACAGTTCAACAAAAGCAAAACAGTATTACAAAACCAGATAAAAGAGTTTACCCTTGAATTTTGCCAAACTTTGTCCAATTTAAGCTTAGAAATGGCCTCAGAAGCCTTTGTAAGACCAGTGGGTGTGTTCTATCACCAGGATGGATAGGCTAAAAGACAGATACAGTGATAGAGAAAGAGGTGAACAACAACTGTGAGCTTGTTTCAGTTATAGGGGGAGATTAAATCAGAATGGAAGCTTGACAGAGGTAAGATGGGATGTTAAGAAGTGGGAGTAGGGGAGGTCAGAGGGTTGAGGAGAACAGCGGTAGAGGTAGATGGTTTCAGCGGGCAGAGTGCCCTGCTGACCACTGATAAGGATGGGTAACTGTGGGTGGTGGCACAAAGTCGTTGTTTATCAGAACATACACTCCCTCCACAAACAAGATAAAGAATGTGTGAAGCAATGGAAGTTTTGGGAAAAGGATAAAGATATACATTTATACTACATAAAGAAAAGAAAAGATCGACTTGTGTTAGAGGTCTCCGTTGTTCAAGATACAAAGAACCGTAAAAACTGCAGCCATAAAACAGATTTACATTATAAGTGGCATTTGCTCAACATAAGGAATTTAGAGCAACTCTCAGTGTTTGAACAAAATGCAAGTAGCCATGGTAAAAAAAAAGGTTTTTAAGAAATGATCCCCAATTCAATATCAATCAGTGTAATAATACATTTAAACAATGGATCAATACCAGTGCTTTGTATAGATTGTTTGAACTTCGAATGCAGTTGGAAAAGAAAGTTGTGAAACTCAAGAGGTCACCAATTTCATCTTAAAGCTCTTCTTTTATTCACTGAACCTAAACATGAGGTCAGGTTTGTGGGTCGGTTTAATTATAATTAGTCTGGAACAGTTATTGACGATCGTTATCAATAGGCTAATGGTGTTAAACATATGCAACCAAAAGTTTACTAATGCAAGAGAAGGATTCTAAATTAAAATTCAAACTGTTGCTGAAAAGCTTCTCAAGTTTTCAAATCAAGAGTTGTGACTACTTTTCCTGCAGAAAGTTGTCCCAAGCTTTATCATGCTAACATGCTAGTACACTATAAAAGTAGCATTAACTTTGTTTAAAAATAGGATTCGCTTTTTTTTGTTTTTGTTTTTGTTTTTTTGTTTTTTACCGCGAGGCCTGTGTGATGTAAATTTTATTATCCTCATGAATCTGAATAAACACATACAGCCTAAATATGAACACAGAGTGGGTCTGGATCAATTCCTATTCACATAGCTACATAGCCTAATAGACACAGCCAATGGAAAGAACATGGACTCTTGTTTTTGGGAATGATTTTACAGGAGTTAGTGAACCTGTTATCCGTGCCATGATTCCCCTATCACATCAGGGCATCGGCATGGTCATTATGAAATTATTAGCATGCTGCTGTTAATAGTGTTTAGCCCAGTGCATCAGGTTGTTTGTTAAGCTAAAAGCAATGCAAACAACCTACTTATGGAAGTATGTATACCTTGCATCTGTGAATCTTACTTTTCATACTTTTTTTTTTAATTATAATTTACGCTTCTGACTTTTAATCAGTGTAGAATATCCTAATTTGACATGTGGATGAAGATACAAAGTAATAACATGCCTGACTATTTCCCCTTGTTCGGTTTATCAGTTAATTCAAACTTTATGAGTTAATACTCACTTTGTTGCCTTTTTTAGTTTCATTCAATGATAAATCCTTTTTTTAGAAAGTTGTCATCTGGACAGAGCTTTAAAACAGGCACATGCAAGGCATTACCTGCCATGCTAACACTACTAGTTCATGCATATTTTCCAAGCTACTATAAAGCTGACGTACGATCTAAGCAGTCTACATGCTTAAATGATTTAGTGATTTTATAGAAATGGTAAAAGTAATTGTTGGGGAGTACAGGAACAAATGATAAACATACATCAGCTAAGCACATATTTGGGCAGAAATGAATGGAGAGAAAAAAGTCAGTTTATAATGAACTTTAATCTGAGGAAGTCCTAAATTAGGCCAGTACCTGTCTAGCAGCTTTTTTTCTATACCCTACAGAATGCCATTTTTAGCTAGGCATATTCACTCTACCAAGGGAGGCGTGTCTTATATATGGCTGCCATGATTATCTGTTTTTTTTTTTTTTTATTAATGTTTTTATTGTAATCCTCAGACCTTAAATGGCAATGCTGAAGGAAGGAAAAAAGAAAAAAGAAAGAAAAGAAAGGAGAAAAAGGTGCAAAATTAAAGTGTGAAGGAAAAATTTGGCTCAGCTGAAATCACAGTATATATATATATATATATATATATATATATATATATATATATATATATATATATATATATATATATATATATATATATATATACATACATACACACACACACACACATTGCTGCAGTACTATAGGGAACCTGGAAACACATAAATATCAGAAACATTCAGTAAAAACCAAATGAAAAATGGAATACCTTTGTGGGCATGCATGTGTGAATGTGCACATGTGATCTTCCAGCAACGGTAAACCATGTGTTTGTAAGGCAACCACAGCCAGGCCCCGAAGCGTCAGGGAGGAGCCCGAGATCCCTAGAGCCCGGCAAGCCAACCAAGTACAGAGCCCAGGCCAGCTGAAGCAGAGACAGCTGCCGTCCCACCAAGCCCAGAGCAGAAGAGCGATGGGGCAGGGGCACCGAGTAGCATAGGGCGCCGGGGACCAGGCCTGGCAGGCGCCGGGTGCCAAAGTGCCGGCTGCATAAAGAACCAGCACCCTACAGGCCCCAGGACCCCTCTTCCATCGGGCAGAGCCCCAACCACGACCGAGCGGGACCAGCCCACCCAGAGCAAAGCCACCGCAGGCTATTACCACCCCAACACCAGGGCTGGGCACCCCAAGGACAAGAACCCCTTCGTAGCCCACTCCCCCTCCCCTGACCAACCCTCTATCCACCCCCCCCCACCACCATGTCTACCTGCTTTTAATGCCTACTTGTCTCACAACTGATCTAGATTTTGACATTTTAACTTCAAGATTATTAATATTAAAATGCCCCCTTTTGCCAGCATCCTCCAGAGAATTGGACCCTGCTTTAACTTCTGTTTTAACATTTTCATGAGAGCAGAACCAGGAGAGGCAGACAGCTTAAGAACACCAGCAAAGCAGCAGCACAGAGGTCACCGCGGTGGGTGGTTGTGAGTGTACACAGAGGCACTTTAACCATTCGCGATTGGGGTGAAGCACATTATTGAATGGGCTCGTGCATCGACAGATGAGAGCTTCACAAGCAAACATGAAATATGCATCAACCTGAAATATGGGGCTTCCTTAGAAAATTTAAACAGTGTGGACAGAAGCGAGCAGTAAAGACAAAAATCAAATCCCACTGCTTCCCAGAGATACAAAGTAATCCTGGCTGCATTGCAGACGATACCAGCACCATCCCGGTGGGGATCTAAATTATTTTTCAGGGGCACCAAGTTCACACAAGCTAGACAAAGTTGTCATTGTAATACCAACTGTGCCTGTGAGTCTCCAGTGACTTCATGCTACTTTAGCTGTCAGATTCAGTGTGTTTCTGCATAGAGAACACCCTGACACAATGATTTTCTCAGAGATCTCAAACGGTTTTTATTCTGTTTGTCCCCATTTGTAAGTGTGCCTGCAGTGTATGCGCTTTACATCAACATGCGAGACTTGTAAATGTTGCCACCTTGTGATAGAACATTAAACAGTGATGCATTTGTCATTTTTGCAGCATTTCCACATTCTTTGCAGAGAAGAAAACAATCCTGTATATTGCTTTTCAAATCTGCATTACTGGCCACCACTGACAGGGTCACATCCAGCTACAAATGCTATTTAATATCCACTGCTGGCATGTTATCAGCATCTTAATTCAGCATGAAAATAGCTTCATTCTTTTTATATTATGAGTACTGGAAGGAAGCAAATATACAATAGGCTGAATAGATACACCGAAGAGAAAAGGGGGTTTTGTGTTGAGCGGTATGCGCTAAAATTGGCAACTTTGAGAAAGTCAGCCCACATTCTGAAGTCTGATGAGCCACCACTGAAAACTGGTCAGGATGCAGCAACATTTTATATTTGAGAAAGCCGAATTGTTATGTCAGGTCTTTCTTTACAAGCCTTGGCCAAGTTATAATCTAAACACACACAAGAAGACACAAACAGCAGGCAAATCAAACAATGTGTTTGTGTGAAAGATGCAGACAGAAAGGGCAGCATTACGCTGTTTTTATCCATTTCCTATCAACAAACCATGGCGATGCTGAGATCGCTGTCTGGACCTGTTCTGCTTTGTTAGGATGGCTTGACATGAATTTTAAATTACAGCAAAAAAAAAAAAAAAAAAAAAAAAAGGGTAAACTGAGTTTAATGCAGCAAAACAGCCTTCACAGAGATAATTATTTTTCATTATGTGGAGTTGTGTGTACTTTAGCAGACAGTGTCTTACATACAGAACTGAGCAGGCAGAATGATCTTTATCTGGACAATACAAAGATTTTATGGTAAAGCTAGAAGCTTTTTAGAGAGAGACTATGTGAATAAACAATGCAAACTTTACAAGAATTTGTATTTTTGTTGTTCCTACAGCTCTTGTTTTTCCTCCAGTGACCTGAACTGGTTTCACCTGACAAAAACTATGTTGCATCTAGCAATGGCTCATATGTGGAATGATGACGAAGTAAAAGCACTAAGAGATAAATGGTCAGAGGAAAATATATCACATCTACGGAAATTCTGAACAGATTTTCTTCTTCACATGGGTCTCATCCTCCCTTTTGCTAAATACAAGTGCAGCGCCACCTTTAGTGGGAATGGGGATATATTATTCTAATGGTTTGGCTCATTTGACCAAAGGGCAGCATGAATGCGATCTCGGTTTGCATGGATAAACCCCCCTACAACTGAGCCAAGTCCCTGATCAGATGGAGTCTAGTGGACTATCCGCATGTGAATGCACCCTCAGAGGATGGCTGCAGGATAACCCATATGATATGTCATACCTCTCAAACATTCTGGGCCACACGCCTTACCAGTTGCACAGGAAAGAAGAAGAGAAGCAACGCTTGATTGCTCTATGCTTTGACAGAAAGGCACTTTGGAAATGCCCAGACAGCCAGGTTGCTTCGGTGATGAAATGCAAAGCAGAGAGGAAGTGATACTCAAGTATTTTATTAGTATTGATCAAAATCAGTACCAACACTGGTATCATTATAAGCGGTATTTGGATCTATCCACCTACTGCTAGGTAAAACACAGTAAACACCTCTGTCATATTCACCATCCTGCTTAATGTTTACTGTTAAAACATGAAGAATTTATTGATTTGAAGCCCCCTGTATCGCAGGATTGCATCTGCATTCCTGCTGGATATACAACTTCTTCAGCTCCTCTAAACCCATGAAGCAGTTTTGCACTGGCTTCTGCTGCTTACTGATTTTTAACAACTGTTACACATACAAAGAAGAGGAGAGGATCAAAGCTCATGTCAACTGACAGGCATGAAAAATGATAGGACTTATAGTCAAGCATCACAAAACAAAGCAAGCCAGCAAACCAACAATGGAGTAATCCAACAAAAGACCAGCTTCTACATGCTTGTCTCAAATTTAGAATGTACTCATGGTCAACATCTTGCTCAGTAACCTCTCCTTCATTCTGTTCATTATATCTTCCATCAATCCCATCTTCAGTCTTAATCATTAAATTGGTGCCATGGTGAAGACATGCAGGTCATCAAGCGTTACAAAGTCTATTGGTTTGTTACGTCGCACAATTCACTGGTACACTCTTCTTCCTATCAGACATGTGTACAGCTAACAAGCTGTTTGTGATGACTCCATGCAGACAAAACACTTAAAGGCTTATAACCTAAAAACAAACAGGTTTATTCAACACAAGAGTAATGTTGTCCAAAAACAAAGCTGACCAGAAAGGGCTGAATAGCACAACAAGAGTTGTTATAATTGCATGCATAAACCACACTACAGAGTTTCCACAGTACAGACAAAAGCAAGAAAAATATAGAATAATCTTGGCCTTTATTATCACACCAATGTATTATTTATTAAGTAAAAAGCAGTAAAATTCCTGGACTTTGTGCATCAGAAAACAATTTCAGTGATGTGTAAAGCCAGAAATAACTGCCATGTTTAGAGAAAAGGAGGGTGGTTATGCCATCAGAGTCCAATTGAAACAATCCACCTGTAATACAGCTTCCAAGCAATCCAGACGGAAATTATCCACCTTTAATACAACTTCCACCCAATCCAGACGGAAATTATCCACCTTTAATACAACTTCCACCCAATCCAGACGGAAATTATCCACCTTTAATACAACTTCCACCCAATCCAGACAGAAACAATCCACCTGTAATACAGCTATGAAAAGCAGGTGCATATCTGTGGTCCTTTTGTGGTCCTATTATGGTCCTTAAACAAACAAATAATACGGCTCAAGAATTGGTAAATGTTGTAAACATTTACCAAAGTTTATAAAAGAAAACCACGGTAACCAAGGAGGGAGCCCCAGCCAAAATAAGCAAAAGAAGGGAGCAGTCTCAAACCAGCCACGCAATTCAATTCAATTCATTTCAATTCAATTCAATTCAATTCAATTCAATTCAATTCAATTCAATTCAATTCAATTCAATTCAATTCAGTTTAATTCAATTCAATTCAATTCAATTCAACTTTATTTATATAGTGTCAAATCACGGCAATGCCATCTCAAGACGCTTTACATACAGAGAAGAAAACATAATGAAGGCCAATTCATAATAGCCTATATAAGGAAGCCAACAGATTGAGTTGGACTTCCAACTCAATCTGTCCCATCCTGAGCAAGCACACTGGCGACAGTGGGAAGGAGCAGAACCCGGCTCAATGACAGGCAGCCATCTGCCTCTGCTGTGTGGGGGGGAAGAGGACAGAAAGACAACAGACAACAGGAACTTCTACCCCCAGCCAAGGAGACCTGCTGAGACAGGAGACATACATGGTAATGATGCAACACTGTTATTGGGGGGGGGGGGGGGGGGGGGGGTCAAGAGAAAGACGCTCAGTGTATCAGGAAATGTCCCTCAGCAGTCTAAACCTATAGCAGCATAACTGAGGGATGCTAACCATCCCTAGCTATAGGACTTATCAAAAAGATAAGTCTTCAGCCTAGTCTTAAAGGTGGGGAGGGTGTCTGCTTCCCTAACACTAACTGGGAGCTTATTCCATAAGAGAGGGGCCTGATAACCAAAGGCTCTGCCTCCTGCTCGGCTCTTTGAGACTCTAGGAACCACAAGTAAGCCTGCAGTCTGCGAACAAAGTACTCTGCTTGGTATATAAGGAACTATGAGGTCTTTGATATATAGTGGTGCTTATCCTACGCAATGGGCCGTAGGATCTGGGCTGCTCCACGAACAAAAAGATCAAACCAAAGAACCAAAACCGAAAACTGGACTACTAGAGACTCCCAACTTAAAACAACCAAAAGGAACTCCTGCCTTACGTCCATCCCAGCCAATCACTGCAGAGAAAAATAAAAGAGATGATGACACACAGCTGGTAATGGTAAGTTGAAACAGCTGACCATGGCACATGCAACACTGTCCCTGATGTAAAGGGTTAGACGGTTGCAGACGTGTATTATTATTATTTTTTTTATAGGTATGTGAAAATACATGTGTATACATGTGCAGTGTACATATCTATGTTTATGTATATGAAATGTTTGTGTGTGTGTGTGTGTGTGTCAACTGTGGTTATGATATGGTGTGTATGTGGGTATATCCTTTTTTTTATTTTGTTTTTTTTTCAGAAATTGATACTGCACCAAACATTTTTGACAAGAAGGTAATTAAGGAACATAAGAAAAGCAATCATACACCAGGTGAAGCCTCTGCATGGTGGTGACCAGTATAATATTTTCATTCATTGATAACAGACTGGCGGTGACTGGAGTAATTGGGTTTTACTCTTATGCAACAATCCGCCGCAGGTATTGGGAGAAAAGTGCAGGGGAAGCCAGAGAGACATGACAGTGTTACTTAAAATAATAAAAAAATAAAAATTCTCACTAATGCTATTATTGCATTAAAAAGACAAT
The DNA here is from genome assembly GCF_933228915.1 of Telmatherina bonti. NCBI lineage: Eukaryota > Metazoa > Chordata > Actinopteri > Atheriniformes > Telmatherinidae > Telmatherina > Telmatherina bonti. The sequence goes on along the minus strand of NC_136617.1, from coordinate 24,690,782 downwards.
GTTTTCATTTTATTTACAACAGAGGTGTGTGAATTACTGTGCCACTCGCTGACTTGTACTGCTGGAGTGTGTGACAACTCTAACAGTCTCATTCTTTGAGCTGTATAATTTTAATCGTTAAAAATCCCACTGTAGGCTAAAGGTGTTGTAAGAAAAAAGAAGCTTTTTCTTCCATCCTCATGAGTGGAATAACTAAAGAAAAGTCAAACTGATTTCCATGTTTTCTTTTTCTAAGAGACATATTTCACTTCTTATGTTCTACTGAAGATTTAGCTTTTAATAAATGACAACCAAGACACATATTTCCTTCTTTATTTCCAGGTACTGGATTTTCACATTAGAGAGTCGTGAGAGTTTCTGCCTGGAGCAGATAAGATGGTAAATGGAACCAAAATTAAATAACACTCAACCTAACAATTTGCTTGCAGAAACATATTCAATTAGGTGCATTTAATTTTTTGTTGCATATTGATGAGAGAATGTGATTCCCCAGACTCGAGTACATGGACTTTCTGTACCTCAGAGGTGTTTAGTATTAGTGTTGAAGTTATTAGTGTTAAATAAAACTAAAAGACAAAACAACATCAGCCTGTTTGAGCAGATAAGGAACTACAAGAATATGATTAAAGCCAGAGTACAAACTTTATTTACAATGTGAATAACTCTGCGGTTCTGGTCAAACGGAGTTGAGCTGGAATCTTCCAGTGGACTGTAGCTTACGTGAACACCCCCCTCCTGTTATACAAGGGATCAGTTCTAGCCTCAGAGACAAGTCCTGACCCAACACCAGACCACATCCCTACTGTCACACAAAAAAGCTTCCACTAATGTCGTTCTACAGGTATCTGTGTGCAACTTTTCATATTAATTCATTTCACAGACTTTCATACACTCAACAGAAAGATGAAGCTATCATCCAAGATTAAAAAAAAATAAATAAAAACAATAAATGAATATCCATAAGTAAAAAGATATGAAAACGGCAGAAAAAAGTGACTCTTTCTTTTAAATAGATTAAACAATACACATAGCAAAGCATCAAAGTAGAAGAGGATGAGGGAAAATAAACAGCAGCACAGTGGAGCCTGATGTCCTAAAAATCCTAATCAGTTCCAGACTCTGAGCCCAAACACCCTGCTGAGGGGAACAGCGTGACAACAAGGCATGAAAAGAACCAAATATATAAAGTTACCAAGCAAATACAAAGACCCTTTTTGGGAGGCATAAAACGAAAAGCTTTTTTTTTTTCAAATTGGTAAATCAACTTGGTTGGGGGTAAATATTAGTTCGGCTTTATGGCAATTAGATTTTTCTTTGTCACCATGTGAGCTTGCATGACTAACAGGAGAAGCATGTTGTCGCTTTAGTCTCATTGCCAGAGAGCATCACCTGCTTAGAGTTCCAAGACGAACCCTCCAATATGGATTTCCCAGGAATTTTAGATTTGCAAATGAGAAACAGAAAATGCAGAAGCTGAAGTAATAGTGTAACTGTACAATTAGCCCCATTTGCATAATCATCTGTTTTGCCATTTTACAGTCAGAAATGAAAGATACCATTGTTTTTTTTTGTTTATTTTTATATTTTCCAGAGGCTGTATTTTCTTTCAGATTCAGCTAAATTTGGTATGTTAAAATGAACATATTTCTTTAAAAACAAACAATAAGCAAAACAGAAGAAGGCAGACTTTATAACTCTGTAGCTTACCAGGATATTATAGATTACTGGACTAATTGTAAGTGCATTTTAAGGAACCCATTAATTAATCATAAAAGGTTCTAGTAACAGAACAACTTTTACAGTCATTTTAAGACGTTACAGTGTACCTAGGGCAAAATGCCACCTTTGACTTGAGTGCTGTATCAATATTTTATTTACTATTAAATAAAGCTGTGTTTTCTACTAAGTAGAATTCCAATGTATTTTCATCTTTTCCCATCCTTTCTACACCCAACATGCCTGCTTCCAGTCTCTCAATCATAACAAGTCAGACTTGAGTGTTGTATTTATTTATTTATTTGTTTGTTTGTTGATTTATTTATCAAATATTTTTATTACATTTTTAGTTGACATTTAAACATTTAAATATGTCCTACTGTCATCAACTACTGTTTGTTTTCCAGCATTAAGAAGCAGAGGTAATACAGGAAAATGTCTTCTCAGTGGTTTAATCTACATTTTGAACTTGTGTGGATCTGAGCAATTCACTGTTGGCCATCATGAATATTTTTTTTATCAAAAACACTACCGAGAACCGCCACTGGTTTCTTACTGGTGTTTTGACCTCCAGTATAACTTTTGGTAAGTGCAATCTTCACCTATTCTTTTCATGTAAAAACCTTCAATTGACCAATTTCTGAAGCTCTTCCTGCTCAGTTACCAGCAGAGCAACTGTAAAAATATAATTTCTGCTAACCTGTAGAGGTGAATCTGCTTAGGGACAAAGGTTTCAGTAGCAGTCTGTGTAATTTAGACAATCTCAACGTGAGCAGATGAGCGTGCCATTTTGTACGTTCTGTTGGATGAATCCCTTTCTCAGCACAAACCTGAAGGTATGGATTTATGCTCTTCCATGGACACAGTTTATTCCTTTAAGTCTCCACAGAGAGAGTCACAGTAATATGAGTATTTGTGCAAAACCTCCATGAGGTTTAAAATGTTCATTTTTTTAGATCAATAGTTGAGTAAAAATAGGAGATGACAACAGGTGTGGCAGGAAGAAAAATGAACGTGAAGTATTAACTAGGTAATGACATGTTCAAGCCACGTCAAGTAGAGAATAGCATTTACTTCCAAAGGAGAGGGAATGAAGACAATGGTGGTGAAACTATTATGTGAGAGAAGCATATCAAAGAGGGTTGTGTCCCTGATGGTCCTAAAAAGCTATAATAATGACATATAAAAGATGGAAAGACATCTTGTGGTGAAAAGCACAAGATGAGAAACAAAGATGTCACACTTATTAGGCTGCAGATGGAGCTGCCAGTTTCTCTTAGACCCCATTCACGCCTACAATTACCATGTGTCCTGGGTGATCCCATCACAAATGGACAGCTCTGGGTTCAGGTGTAAGTCGCCCAAAAAGCACAAGAAGAAGATATGATTACAGTGAAGAGATTGAAGCTGGCCTGGGCATCCATTATTTACCGTTTTGTGTTGTTGTCACTGATATCGTTTGTTTGCACTGTTAATGTCTGCAAGACAGCACACTGGCAGAGCAATGCAAAACCAAAAGGAACTTTGATTTTCTTGACATAAATCATGCATGTTTATTTGGATAGAGATGAAGAGACAAATCTGATCTCAAGCAGTTACTATAAAACCATGCTTGGTGTGGATCTGTTTATGAACTGAGTTGCATCATCATAAATAAGACTAACATGATCTTTTTTAGAGAAAGCCAGATTTCCTGGATCAAAATCTTAAGTGCAGAGGGATACAGTTTTCTACAGTTATTTAAACATTCAAAACACAAACAAGAAACCATTTGAGCAAGACATGGTATAGTCAGGAAAGGACTTGCATTTAAGATGAAGAACCTTGAACTGTGTTTACACACATTTGTGGATAACATGTGTGAACCAAGTTTTCCATCCCAGTAAGGCCTGATGTTTTAACATGCCCCAGTTAGACCATTCATTCATTCATTCATTCATTCATTCATTCATCCATTTTCTAAACCGCTTAATCCAATTCAGGGTCGCGGGGACGCTGGAGCCTATCCCAGCAGTCTTTGGGCGAAAGGCAGGGTACACCCTGGACAGCTCGCCAGTCCATCGCAGGGCCACACAGAGACAAACAACCACTCATGCTCACACTCATTCCTAGGGGCAATTTAGAGTAACCAATTAACCTAACATGCATGTCTTTGGACGGTGGGAGGAAGCCGGAGTACCCGGAGAGAACCCACACATGCACAGGGTGAGCATGCAAACTCCACAGAGAAACTCCACTGACCAAACCTTGCCCCAGCGAAGGATCAGACCAGCGACCTTCTTGCTGTGAGGTCACAGTGTTAACCACTATGCCACCGTGCAGCCCCCCAGACCAGTTAAATTTAATTCAATATGACTCCATATTGGGTCAGATAAGACAGAATATAGCGATATAGCGGTACACCCCCCCTAAAAAAGGTGAATTCTATTCTATTCTATTCTCCAGTCATTTAGCAGACACTTAATCCAAAGCGACATCTGAGTTCAGCGTCCACGTTGCATCCTGCCTCTTCTCTGAGCTCTCTCCAGCCACTGAATGTCTGTTCAATATTGACTCTTGTCTAATTTTTCTGCCATTTCACTTTCTCTCTTGTCTTACTTTGCTTCCTCTAATGATAGCCACTTGGGTGGCTTTGCTATAGACCATTGACAACACATGACTTGATATCCAGTTACTGATGTGTAATATGGTGCCACCAAGCCAAGCGCAACTTTGACATGTTGCCTCAGGCTGGGAAACAAAGTTGACTTCACATCCAAGGGATTATGCAGGGCAACAACAGCTCCAGTAATGTGGAAGATGGATGTCAGTGTACCATCAAGACAAGTCAGACGCACAGAGTTTTAAAGTCAGAAACTTATATAGTGTTGCTTTTAAGATCATAATCAACATAGGAGTAATTTCATGTATCTAATAATGAAAACTTATTTATTATTAGATAATCAATTTTTCATTCATTCAACACTTATAGATTTATATTATATCAAAATATGACTCACAAGTCCCATGAAGTATCAAGGGTTGTATATATAAATATAACAGCACTATATCCCCTGAAACGCACAACCTTGTAATATATTAGTCCATTTCTGCTTTTCAACACATATGGGATTCCTGGTGGATTGAATTGGTACATTAGCAGCATAATCTTACATTCCTGCAAAATAAAGCAGAGATGACGCATTGTGAAAAACTGTGTAAGACAGAGACAGTCTGTACTGTATTCTACACACACCGCAATGCCTCTCCCTGCACTCTAATCAATCCCTTTAATTACTCTGTCATTGCTGCAACCGAAGCTTTCATCAGAGAGCAAAAAAACTAAAAAAAAATTGCAATCCTGTGAGAGGGAGAGGGAAGGCATAGGGCAAAAGAGAAATAGGTGGCTGTTGCTACATTTCACCTGTCACAAGACTGCAAGCATGATTTCCATTCCTGTCAGTGTCAAGTGTTGGATGCGTGTAGTCTTTCAATGAATATGCAGACTTGTGCAGTCTGTCATTCATGTAAATCAGTTGAATTTATTTGCATGTATTTGCTATTAATTGTCAAACATCTCATTGAGATTGGTTTGGATCAATTTCCCATGCAGAACATACAATTATTTCATCCTTGCAAAATTGACTTCCACTCAGGCAAAGTGTCACATCATCGCCAGGTTGTCATAATTGATCATTACTCCATGGGGGCGGGTTCATCGTGCCAACAGCGTGCAAGCTTAAGCAAGGCAGTTATTCCTAAAGAGAAAGTACCTTATAAACACCAACAACACTATTTTTATTTCATTGCAAATAAATATCGGCTCCAAATATGGGTTATCAGCTTCCTGTACTACTAATAACAGGTTTCAGCTTTTAAAAAAACATATCAGTCTCTGTATTCCCAACATATTTCCAAGGCACGTTTCCAACTCTTTATCATCACTAGGCTCACACTGCTGAACGTTCTCATTTGTAGTGGCGCCATGCATCATCACTTCAGGAAGAGCGGGCTCGATTGCAGTAGGACACAGTGATACAAGTGTCCCTCTGAGTTTTCTGCTGTAGTGTCAACTGAGACAGGATCCTTTAACTGACACAGTGACACAAGGTTACGTGCTTTAATTGACAAAAGATCCTCTCAAAGAGAGTCACAGAGAAGAAGCAGCGTTCATGAAATGCTTGTGTCGGTAAGAGAGAAGGTTTGTAATAATGGAGGGAATGGCTCAAAAATGTGAAGTTGCCTATTTCTAATGTGACAGGAGCATGACTATAAGCCACAGCCTTGTTCACAGGCAAACAGAAACACAGGGAAAAAGGAAAGAGAAACACAAGGGGAGGAATTGCAGACTCTATTTTTGTTTTAAGTTAAAAAAAAAAAGACCAAAACATTTTGCTTGATTACAGAATGATTTACAGAAATGCATTATGTCTTTAGAGGTCAATAAAGAAAGATAGAATGAGGAGATGCAACACAGGTCTGGGTACTGTCACAACCCATCTTACGAAACATCATAATCATCACAAAGTTCAACCAGATGATCAAATAATGAATAAATTTGAATTAATCAGGAAACTCTTCGGCAAACTATGCAGCAGCTTGCAATTGCTACTATTGACCCTCAAACTCTTGATTCCAGCAGTCTTCCATTTCTTTATCAATTTCTTTTTGTTCTTGTTTTGCCACTTTTATTGAATTTAGGTTTAAACAATATCTACCATTTAAGAGTCAATAAAGTTTTTCAAAACCAAGTCTCAGCTGCGAAACAATGTTTAGCCATACTAAACATTGTTTTGCTTGTAATAAACAGCCTGGATGTTCAAACCAACTCTGCTAATTTTCGCATGTCCATCAGTCGCAGCTGTTGTTCTTCGCAGCTGTGAACCAAATCTTGCACACTCTCTAGCACTATGAGGAGAAGGTACAGTTGTAAAACAATTTATAAATGTTTGTTTCCTCACACATCAGGTTTCAAAGCTCTATTTTGCTAAAGCAGCGTCACACTGTGTTTTGTACTGACAGTCTCACTTTGCAGCGATTCTCTTCGTTTTCAGGCAGGAGGCCGCACTTTTCTGTACTGAAGTTGACTTGCTGAGAGAGCAGTACTCTGCTCCCCTTTAGGCGGTGTTCAGAGGCTGGCCCGCAGGGTGTTTCTTTGCTTTTCATCACTCTCAACCTTTAAAACATGCCCACAGGAGGTGACAGTACTGTGCTTGGGAAGTGCTGTTGTTGTGCACTTCTGGTACACGTTTTCCTTTTTGTCTTGGCCTAATGAGATAACTCAGAAATACCACAGAAAACTATTTGCTGAGAAAAGGAGATGTTTCTGGTTGGGAAAGTATGGGAAAGAAAAGTACACAGTGATTTCCGCATACAAGCTGATACGACATCAGATGACAATGTCATGTCCAGAGACAAAAAGTGGAGGCTTTGGCACAGAAATCAACAAACAGATTGACTGGTAATTGGTCGTCTTATGGAAATGGAATCATAGAGCAAAAATGTTGATGAAGCTACTGCAAACTACATTCTCTTCCTTCTGTTGGCCTGCAAAATCCATTAAATCTTGGCGACGCAGTTCTCGCAATCGTTGAACTTGTTATTTTTGTGAAATGTTTTGTGACATGAAATTCTTTTAAGTATATGAAAAACAAGATAACTTTTTTAAAGATGAAATACCATAGTCACAGCTTTCATGGACATCCTCGTCCCATAGAAATCCTCATTTCAAGAAGCTTCACTTACCCAGTTGGTGGTTTTAAACTATAGCTGTGCTCATACATTTAATTACATTGAATTAACTGAAAACGCACTTGGAGAGCGCAAACCTCTGCCAAGGGCCACAGTTCTCCCCATAGTGTAATTATTTGTTCTCTTCCTGTGATGAAAATTCCAAAGGCCTACTTCATATCCTGGATCATATTATCCGGAATGATTCCTTTACCTGGATCAGATATATTTTACAACCTGTTGGAAGCTTGTCCTGTATTTTTTTTCCAAAGTGCTCTGACCATTTTTGTTGGAGTTACGTGCACAAATGTTAAAAATGGCTCTATCTCAAAATGTTAAAGAATCCTTTAAAAATTTCCTGGATCAAAATGGTGGTCCGGATCACCACCAAAATTAAATCAGTTTCTTCTTTTCACATTTCCAAGAGCTCCTAAAAATGTCATGAAAATCTGTCCAGAACCTTTTGAGTTATCTTGAACACAAACAAACCTATAAATCCTGGTAAAAACACCACCTCCTTGACAGAGATAATAAAGCTTTTATTTAAAAACGAATGACTAGATCATCATATGTCTGTTGTTTTAGTCAAATTATAGCTTTAACCTCTGAAATTGCTGATCAAAAATATTCAGAAAAAGAGGAATTATGGAGGAAGTCGCTGAAATCCGCAAAAAACCAAAGAGATGAGATACAAACTGATCGAACTGAGCAGCATCTGTTGCTAAGAACGGTTAGAGTTAGCTGAAAAGATTCATGGTTTGATGAACATATACTATGTGGCCAAAAAAAAGTTGCCACCAAAGAAGGTCACATGCTCTAATAATTTGTCGGATCGCCTTTAGCTTTGACGATGACATGCATTTGCTGTAGCATCTTGTCAATAAGCTTTTTTGCAATGTCATATTTATTTCCATCCAGTGTTGCATTAATTAATGCTTCACCAGGGTCTTGTAAGTGATGTGAGTCCAGCCCTTGTTACAAATGCTTCTCCAGCACATCCTAAATATTTTCAGTAGTGTTCAGGTCTGGACTCTGGTGGCCAATCTGTGTGTGAAAATTATGCCTCATCTCATCTGCACTTATTTCCAGTTTGAGCCATTTGAGTTGTGGTATTGTTACTTTGGGATGCACCTGTTCCACCCGACATAGAATACTGACCTCATTCTTTGAACATATGATGTTGCTGAAGCTAGACTAGCTGCAGAGGCCCCAGATCATAGACTGCACCCACAGACTTGTACTGGAGGCACTATGATGGCTGCATCTGCTCATCTGTCTCTCTTCTTAGCCTGATGCAACCATCACTCTGGAACTGGATAAATATGGATTCATCAGACCACACAACCTTCTTCCATTGCTCAAGAGTTCAATATTTATGCTTCCTAACTATTTTAACCCCTGCTCCTGAGCGATCGTCAAATTGGATGATCACTCCAGAACTCTTGCTCTATCAATGCCTTCTTAGTTGAGGGAAGGTCAAATTTGCCATTTTAGGAGGAGAGTGTAGTCTTCCCGATAAAGAGGGGGGGTGTAGTTGCGATGTAGCAACTGCTGCTCAACCCTGTGTGCAGAAAGATACATAAAAGAATATGTAGAGATTGTCACTGATTCTTTTCCCAGACAGTTATTAGTGTTTTGCTAAGCTATAACTTGGAAATGAAACCCTGCTGCTTCGAGACAAAACTCTTTTGTGGCTGTCTAATTACTGCTTATAATACCAGTTTAAGCATTGGTATCTTTTTTTTTTATGGAATGTATTATGATGCTATCGAGAACAAATCCAGTGAAAGCAAATGAAAACAAACACATTTACCCCTTTAATCTATCATCTCCCTGCGCAATCTATATTTGGATTGAGGAAGCTTCCAGAATGCTGAAAATACACAGAAACATCGTTGAAAGTTCACCTGATGAAGGACAAAGTCAAAGTATTCTTGACACCTGGAAAGTATTTATGTGTCCTTGTCTTTAAGAAGGCTCGGTAGTCCTAACTGATTAAGGTATAGACACCTTGTAATGCTGGCAACATGAAGAGAAAAGAGGTTGTGGAGTCTTTAAGAAACGAGAGGCAATGAATCAGGTTAGATGTGTCCAGGTTCTGTTGGTGGCCCTGTGGTTATTAAAAGCACAAGGTCTCACAAGCACCATTCATAAACTTTAGAAAAGAAGTGTATTGTCAATATCCAGTTTTACATAACCTCAAATTTACTTTCAAAGTTCACTCATTCTTACTTTTGCTGGTTTTCGTCAATCTAAAAAGAACCAAGAGTTTAAAGTGGAACTATTATGAGCATTTCAGGCTAATTTATTTTTATTTCTGAGACCAGAAGGACTGGGATTGATCGAGTTATTGCCACAAATCGCTTTATTTACTTCAGACCGACCCTCTCCGTAGGCTGTCAGATCAGCCTGCGGGCAAAACGAGTGGATTGAGAGTCTTCCACATTAAGCGCCGCCTCCCGCCACTGCACTACATCGGGAGCTTTCGCTGTCATTGTAACATCTCATAAACAGAAGGATGAGGCTAATATGAACTCAATGAAATAACAAAATACAATGTCAACTCATAGCATACAGCCCTACATGTTGGAACCTGAATCAGACCCTGAAAACAAAGTGGAAAACAGCAACAAATGCAGCAGGATGTCTCTCTTTGGTAAACTCACCAGCCATCGTTGGAAATAACTTTATCTGACGTTTTCCACCCGCCTGATGTATTTGTACATGCCCTTGTTAACCAGTAGAAGGTAACCAATCACCAAACCTTATCCCCCGGGACGTCACAAGGATTTCCAAGTAGAAAAAACTCTCTAAAACGACGTGTTTTTTGTCGCCATGGAAACCGAACGGTGGAACTCAAACTTAAACATGCGTTTAGGTGATAAAAAACAGTACCGTTCACATGTCTGATGAGGATTCAACACTGTAACACTGTAGAAAGCTCAGAAAACTGGAAATACCATAATAGCACCCCTTTTAAATGGACTATAAAAGCCAAGCTGTTCTACATCAGGGACAGGTTTTAGCTGCAATATTCATTTGTAAATTCAATCATTTACTATATAATCCAGTATTTGAAATACTTACTTATTCATCTTTAAATGTGAATCAACTTTGACAAATATATCCTCATATGTGAAAGGTTTCAGAATAGAAAAAACATCAAGATAGACTTGCCGGGGATTCCTCTCAAGGGTTTGGCTTTTATATCTTCATAAAACATAGTAGGTGATACACTCCTGAAAATGGGAGGGTAAATGGCACGTGAATGTTAAACTTTAAAATCCTGGAGATAAATAAAAGGGGTAAGCCACTCTCTGCTGAAACCCAAACAGCCCTTTGGGAAATTTAGGCTTTTGACCCAAATACCCTTGGAGGTAAGTGCAAGGCTTTTATCTAACTGTCTTCTCTTTGAAAATCCATTTACCTTGAAGGAGACACTGACAAAATTGTGTGTATGCAGGGTCAGAATAACGGTGTATGAATGCTTTATTGGGTTTGTGCGCACACCTCTTATATTGTAGGTAAATTAGTAAATATGAAGTCTGTAATCCATCTAAAAAGCTACAGTATAGCTTTAGCTATTAACATGTCAGCCACCAATCCCGTATAAGTTTAACCCTCCTTGCCACATGTAGAGTTCACACAAAGATTTCAATCCTGTTTTAAATTTTGCTTACGACACACAACCAAACTTTTGCCATTTCCCCATCACACGCTCATAATCGACAATTAATTTGGCATCCATCTTGCATCCTACCTGACCTGTTGTTTCTCTCCAGCTAGCAAAAGATGATCTTACGACAACTCTTGTTTTGTGCCTTTCTTTCTTTTAAAGTTCTTGTGTTTCTTTGCTGAATCAGCGATGTTGTGTGTTCAAAACAACCAGTTCCTGATGATACAATGAAGCAAAACTCTGCTGCAATGTCACACCGCATCCCTGGTGTAAAAGTTGTATAGTGCTGTGTTTAAGCCTGGGAATGCTGTTGGACAGCAGTAGCTCCAGGAACACATGTGATAGATGTCACTGTGTCATCAAACAAGTCTGGAACACAGAGTTTTAAGGTCAGAAAGTTACAAAACACCTATTTAACAGAAATAAGTCCATATTCATGTTGTATTCGGGTGACTGGTTTTCTCTAGAAAAAGTTATATTTAAGATGCCAATGGCAAAATGCCTGCTACAACAAAATACAAGGCCATTGTTGATTTGTGCACCAATTTGCTGTGTATGTACCTCAACCTTCTGTCCCACTTCCAGCTAACTTACCACAGCCTGTGCATATTATTCAGAAGCCCACAAATTTGGCTCAGTCATGCAGCAAACCTTTTAACAAACTATGCTTTCTTTTGTCACAGCTTTCATTTTCCCTGGTTAGATTTCTCCCGTTGCCTTGCATGTCGAGCTCTGTCTTTGTGCCTGTTTCCTCCCAGCAAGCAGCTGAGTCAGAGCAAGTAGAGCAACTGCAAGAATTGGGCTCCTCGTGCACACATTGTGCGACAACATTTCCATAACGACATCTGGGGCCAATCAAGAAGCTGATTTGAAGCAGGGGGAAGCTCAGGTGTCTGAAAGGCTTTCATCATAAAGAAACGAAACTGGCACTTTATGCGCAGAGAGCAATGCAAACATTGGAGGCAGTGCACAAGTGCAAGCATACTTGTTATTAACTGAGAGAAATCTTGCCAACCCTCTCTTTTTGTTGCCATTGTTGTCTCTTTCACTCGCATCCTTATTTCTCAGGCACAAAAACCTACAGTAAAACGCTCCCTGACCTAAAAGTGCCAAAGGAATGAGGCTGCATTTAGCAGCTGTGGTACTTAATGCACTTTGATCATGCTTGATCAGAATTTGACACTTCCCAGCTCTTTCTCTTTTGCCTGTTAGGGATTTGAATAATGAAGGAATGATCTCTTAAAGGTGTTTTTTACCTTTTCCGTCTCCTCTATTTCGTATATCATTGAGATGTACATCTCCATTTTTCTTCTATGTTAAAGTTGATTTGATGCAGGCAACGCTTGAGGGCTTTCCAATCTGGGTAAGTCTTACAAGGCAAGGTTACGTCAGGGCCTGGAGCTTAATCTTCAGCTTTCATTGGAAATGGTGGCAAATAACAGTATTTTTCTGCTATAACCATCATTTCTGTAGTTTCTCGTGGCCCAGTTTGATCTAAAACAATCACATCTGCCAGTCATCTGAAGACATGTGCTGAGAAAAAAAAAGAAGAAATGAAAGACACTTTCTACAAGAATCTGCAACTCAGCCAGTCGGAACTGATTACATCCTCAGAAAGCTGGAAATAGAAATCAGAGGACTTCACAGGAAAGTGGCAGGATGACAATCATATCATCTATAATTTGTTAATTTTTTCTTTGTCTTTTTTCTTTTAGTCTGTATTGCTATCATAAAGGAAAGGATTTAATCTAAAAAGGGAAATATCTTTGCAAAGAAGTGAATCAAGCAGAGGAAGTCAAGGCTTTAAATCAGCGGTATCCAGCTCCAGTCAACGAGGGCTGCAATCCTGCAGGTTTTCCATGCAGTCCTGCTCCAACACACCTTACTCCAGTACATCAGTCATTGTTCAGAACTTCAAAGGCAGCTGGATCCATTCAGTGGAAGCCAGGTGTGTTGGCGCAGAGCTATATCGAAAAACTGAAAACTTCAGGCCTCAAGGACCAACGTTGGACACCCCTGCTCTAAATTCTGAGACTCTGATATTTTTGTCTATAATCATAACTTCTTTTAGGTCAACTTCGCAAAGACTTGAGTTTTCGACAATTGTTGTGTGGAAGAGACAAGGTTTGTCTGTCTGACTAACACCCAGACTGTTGTTAGGTGAAAATGTGTCTCGGTCATTCCCTTGTCCTTTAGTACCCCTATTTAGTTTTTTTTTTATAGAACAGGGAAAGGTTGATGGGAGGCATTTCAAACCTACATGGCTGAAATGTCAAGGAATGATCCTTTCTCCACGCTTTCTCATTTTCTTTGAAAGGGAAACTACCTTGGCTTTTGTCTGGTTTGGATTTTACACTCGTATCAGCCTCAGATTTTCTATTATGCTGAAAGATATTATATTCAAGACATTGCACCCTATCATTTTGCAGTGGCAACTTATTAAGAGTCATAGCTTTTCCAGCAGCTACATCATCAGTAAAAAATTAAAAGGAATAGACTAAGCTGAGGAAACATTCATACAACTGTAACACTGACTGCTGAAGAGCCAAGATGCTTTTTAATTGATTTCAGTAAAGCTGCTTATATTTTGCCAAACTTTTTTTATCAGAGTCACATTTTCAAACCATCTTGGTTAGTTTTGATCATCAAACCATTTGTTCTCTTTTGCAAGTAAAACATACTTTGTGCACATTCAAGCATTAAATCAGAGCTCTGTCTTGCTTGCGTAAGTGTGTGTTTCTTCAGTAAGAAAACCAAATGGGATGTTTGGTCATAAAATCTTCAGTCTTTTTTCAAAGCTCTTTGGCTCTAATAAAAGAGGTTATCCAAAGTTATTTTGCATCACAAAGCAATGCAGACATTTTGCTTGTTATCTCTGAGCTCCTTGTGTGACTAGCTTATAGTCAGACCATGTTCACTAAATTTAGGAAACATGCATTTAATTCTTTTATACTGTGTGACCTTTTGCATCACTTAATGGTAAAAACTTTGCACAATGCCCTGTTCCTCAAAATGTAATGCTTGTCTTCCTCTCCTGTGATGGACTGGAGACCTGTGTAAGGTTCACCCTGCCTCTCACCAAATGATTGCTGGGATAGGCTTCCCACAATCCTTGAATGGACTAAGCGGTTGAAAACATGGATGGGTGGATGTCCCCTTAAGGATGGGGTTTGAATTACAATCACTATTACGGTTATTGAAAAAAAAAAAAAAAAAAAATCTACATACATTTCTTTTCAGTGAGTGTATTTAGTTGGATTTTTAAACACTGCAATAAAATAATATTACAGTTTCCGGTAATTAAAAACAGAATTTTCTGTCAATTGTTTATCAGCTTAATCTTCAAAAGCAGTTTGAAAAGAGAAATATTGATTCATTCATTCATTCATTATCCTAACCACTTGATCCAATGAAGGGTTGCAGGGAAGCTGGAGCCTATCCCAGCTGTCTTTTGGGCGAAAGACAGGGTACACCCTGGACAGATCACCAGTCCATCACAGGGCAAAAAGAGAAACATGATGCAGTGTTTTCCTAAATAATACAGATATTTGCTTTCTATGTAGATGGGCTCCCAGTGGAACCCATTTCTACCGCTATTAGGTTGAAAAAAAGGAAACTAAAATTTTTTGAAAATGTTAACTTGTATTTCAGAAATCTAAGATTAAAATTTCAGAAATGGCATCTCAGAATTTGTTAAACTATCAGCTCAGCACAACTAAAAGAAAAAGGTACACCCTAATACCCATCCAAATGACCAAACTTAGAAAGAAAGTGCAACTTCTGTTAATATCTGTGGGCAATATGCCTTGTATAATATATATTTTATAAAATCTTCTAAAACAGAGACTAATCTCTTTTCATTTTCTTATTTTTGTCGAGGCCTGTTTCATTTATATTGATTTTCTAAATACTTTGGGTGAACATCAAGACAAAAGTAATGTCTGATTTTCATTTGTTAATTTTCAGTAAATATTTCTTTATTATTATTTTTTTCAGTTTGAAATTACTTTAGTGATCATTGTAGGTTTGTCTTTCAATAATTTTACCTATGTCTGTATGTGAATTTGTTTTTATGTTGGGCAAAACAACAAAGAACCAGATTTTTCATGCAGTCACACACACTAACACTCACATATACACACACCACTCATTTAAAGACAACCCATGGACTGATCTTTAGCCCTATAATTATACTCTGTTGAATAATTCTTCCCGTCTGCCGACAACATCACTGTTGCTAAGAAACAGCAAGCCTCCTTGAGAAACACTGAGCATCATTAGTGTTCAGATTCCTCTTCATTTACTTTACCTGTAATGGGATCACCTCCATTCAAATTTTTCTGTATTTGACTTCAATTTGATTAAAAATTTCTCCAGAGTCCAGCAGAAGAAAACATGAATCTGACCACAATGAATGAAACAGACAGATTGAGACTACTTTGGCCATTAGTGCATGAAAAACAAAACATTTTGCACACATTAGTTCATGCCAAGTGTTTTCACTGTAAGAGATCTCGTCAAGGTTAGGTTTTAAAAGGAAAATTTCCTTCTGAAGTTCAGCACAGTTGATTTTTTAAAAACCAAGCAATTGCCCACAAGATGTCAAGAATGATGGGTGCTTAGAGCTAAGCCATTTTGAGCCTTGGCAAAGAGCGCCATCTTGGCCTCAAACGATGGCCATATTCCACAATGAATTCAATAAAGTGGGTGCAGTTTCCTTCTTCTTAAACTCACCATAGGGGGTGGTTTAAATTGTTATTAGACTGTTCCTCTGTTCATGTGAGATCTGGGCAAGAAACACAGTTCAGATCAGTTTATGTGGGAAACGAGTTTTCTGTGCAAAGATGGTTTTTCATGTGGGATTGTTTAACCCATTTTGAAATTCCAATGTGGCAACTTCAGATCAATAAGTTTTAGGAAATAATTACTGTAGGACTTAATTACTGTAATTACTTTCCATGAATCACTACAGTGTATACATTATGATTTAGTGTGTCACATAAAGAAAACACTATCCAAAGACTGTGTAGCGGAATATGCCTCTACTAATTCTTAATTTATTAATTACCTTGGAGCACCACTCATCACTTTTAATTAACCTAAGATTCAGGCGGATGAGACACCTGAAATAAACTCAATTCAATAAATACAGTCTCAATTTAAAGGAGTAAATTCTAAGAACGAATGAGCCAGAAATTGTGCATTCAGAAATTATAACAAGAACGGATGAATTGATTACATATTTATTGACAATGATGATAACAACACAGTAGAAGAAACCAAACAGTTAAAAAGAGGTTATTAATGGAATGGGTTAATGGATGTCTGCATGGGTTTTCAATTCTGACATTAATAAGGAACGCTGAAATTAATTAAATGATATGGAGCAGGAAGAAACTGGTTGGAATTAAGCAAATAAATCGGGATGATTATCTTACTTAAATCTTTGATAAGAATGTGTTCAATAATTCTAAATTTGGATAAGAATTCAAATTTAATTATTTTGTTAGAATTTGATGTACTGGTTTGGGACATCACAAATGTCAGAGCGCTATCAGATCCTACTTGGACGCTGGATGTCCGGAGTGTGGGTCAAAGCGGGTGGTTGGTTCCCTATTCGGCACGTTTCCGGGGGATTGGATCCCTGGAGCATCAGGAAGAGTAGGTCTATGCAGCTACTCTGGGCTTCTGGGTCCGTTCAGCGGAGTTCCAGAGCGGCGTGATGATGATCCAGATTGTCCCAAAAATAGATAGTTCCAGATTTTACGTGTAAAGACGCAGTGGAAAAGTTGGAGCTACGTTTCTAGTTAATTACTGATCTCGGGAAAAATGACTGGTTACAAATAATCACTTGTTGTACTTTCTCCCGTTCGGAAGAACGGAGAGGTAAAAGCTTATAACGAAATAAAACTAAAAAAGAAAAAGAAGCTGAGCGGAAAAGAGAGAAGATAAAAAGAACAAGAAGACGAAAGCTGAAAAAAGGAAAAAAAGACAAAAAAAGTTGAAAGAAGACTGAGGAAGTCAAGCTGCCAGCCTAATTTAAACAGACCCGCCATTCGAACTTCCAGCCAATCATGAGTTGCTTCTGTCAGAGGCTGACCAACCTTATCCAATCAGGTCAGCTCTAGTTCCTTCCCTCTGCATCTCATTAGTGTGAACATGATACTCAAATTTTTTGCTTTGTTTGACTCCAATACACATCAAATCACATTCTTAAGAGTTATGCAGACCCCTCGTTTGCTGGGAAGAAAAGCATTAACTTATAGTATTACTTTCACACATGAAAAGATTGGCTACATGTATTTTTAATAAAGGTGGATTAATTAGTTGTCATGACTCGTCTTCATCGGCAATAAATCCTGAAAAAGGAAACTCACATTTTATTCATTCATATTAGTAGCTTAAGAGACGTCTGAAGCTTGGAAAACATAATCAACAATTATTTAATGCAGTGTTTATGATTAATATACGTGATCAGTTCAAAGGATTAAATCACATATTAAGATAAAATAATGAAAAAGAAGAAATTCAATCAAAACAATTAACCAAAGTCATTTAGACTAAGTTAAATCGGTTAGACAAACTTGTAAAATAAGATCAATGAGGTTAAGCGTCTAAAGTTTCCTTTAATTGGGGGAAGAAGTTTGAATTTCTTTCCAGTCTCCTTCTCAGTCAGGGGAGGGGTTGTTCTGGCGCCATGAAGTCTGGTACTTTGATGAAAGGTGTCATTTTTGACAAGAACCAGGGTTTGGTCAGATGCGACTCTCAGCATCCCCCTGACCTGCAACTATAAATTGCAATCCACTCCTTTGTTGATGCAGCTGCATTCTGTAGAGAGAAAAGTGTAAATCTCTGAGTGCCGTCCTCCTTTGGGTCAAATGGTCACCCTTCTCGTCCTGTGTGGACCAGTCTTACTGCAGAGAGAGAGATATGACAACTATTGTTTAATCCAGTTTGAATGTCTTTTAATCCTGGAAGGCCAAGATCATTACAACTGATAAATGCAATGTTTAACCATTGCTTACAAGAAGCATGCTGGTAGTACCAGTGGGTTATCTTTAGCATTTCTGATATTATCTATTAGCTCATGCAGGTGTGGCTTTAAGTGCTCTGTGACCCACAAGTACTGGCAAAGACCATTTAATGCAAGAGCATCTGTGCAGCATATGCATGTTCATCTAAAGCGTCACCAACTGCATCAACTAGAGCAGCTGTAGTAATCGATTCAACAGCAATTACAACATTACATTTAAAAACAGCAAAGGTAGTTCTATAACCTCAACCAACAATTGCTCTTCATACTTAACAGGCGGCATGTTTTATGCCTGTGTCGCTTAATTAGAAGTACCTAAATGGTAGTGAGAGATACTTTCAACACCATGGATAGCATTTCCCACAAAACAAAGACAAATGTTCAGCACAAGTGTTTTTCTTGCTACTCTCCAAACTTCTACATCCCAGTCACAGAGGAGCTATGGTGGAATGTCAAATAGCTCACCTGCAAAACAACTTGACATGATTGCATTTTCTTAAAGCCTACTAGTAATCATCCAAACTCTGAACATTTTCAGTTTTGTGCAACTTGTTTCAACTCAGTAACACATCGTCTAACTTACTTACTAAAAAGGTAAAGATGGCTCAGAGTTAGGACAAGACTTCTGCAGACAGGGAGAAGGCAGGACACGTGCACCACTGGTTTCTTGCTGCCTTGCTAGGCCTCATCACATTGCTGGAATCATTCAAGCTTGCTGGTAGTGATTGATTCCTGCAGACGTTCCCTTCTTCGTGCTATTGTTAACCACTTTCTTTTCCATTATGCAGAGGTATCAGTCAATAATACCGGTTAATTTAAGGTGGCCAATGACTAAACATCAGATTGCTCTATTATCTAAAGAACATAAACAAACTCATGCAAACATTTCTGGATGTAAGCTTCCTCACAGCTCTAAAAGCACATACACACACATATAAAAGAATTGTGGTAATTTAGTACCAGCATTAAAATTATAGTTGCATTATGAATGGAAAATTCTATTTAGAAATATTTAAATTAAAATGTAAACTTTATTAATGGATGGGGGCGAGGGCCTAATTTGTGAGTGGTTGGGCCTTGACCCCTGGGGCCCACCCACAATGCTGGGTCTGGGTTGATGCCAACATATTCATGGCCTAATTTCTAAATACCAGCCATAACAGCAGTTTGAAATAATAAATTGTACCTTGATTGTTTTCAGGGGGAGAAAGCAAAAAGAACAGCTGATCTCCAAGGCATACACCACGTCTAGGCATGGTTCACTGCTTGTTGCCTGCCGCATGTCAAAAAGACAAGCATAGAAATGATTTATTTCGGTCTTTGGAAACTTTGACCTATTCTCTGTCAAATCAAGCAAGGCTATTTTCAAATTTAACCTTCAGTGCAGTATTTGAATACAAGCCGCAAAGAGAAAGAGAAAAAGTTAAGTCAATAATCATATTGTATATCTTGCTTGAGCTCAGACTAAGCCTGACCTCTATTGTTATTCTCTTACAGTTAATGAAAAAAAATCATTACTTGCCTGCACTTTTTCTGTATGGTAATTGAGAACTTACATTATGGGCAACACTAAAAACGCATCTGCTATTTTGAGTAGCCACTCTCATAACGCCCAATACCCTCATCTGCCCTCTTCCTCACAAACAACAACAATGCCTTTCTTTTCAAGTCAGACCGTGAGATTGGTTAAAGCATGAGGCCGGTTGCGAGAAAGAAAAACAGTAGACACAAACATGACTTTCAATTTGGTCACCTTTGTCTTATCAGGAAGAAAACTAACTGTTCATTCGTTTTCCTAACCGCTTAGTCCAAGTCAGGGTAGCAGGGAAGCTGGACCCTATCCCAGCAGTCTTTGGGCGAAAGGCAGGGTACACCCTGGACAGCTCGCCAGTCCATCGCAGCACCACAGAGATGAACAACCATTCACACTCACTCCTAGGGGCAATTTAGCCAATCAACCTAACATGCATGTCTTTGGACGGTGGGAGGAAGCTGGAGTAGCCAGGGAGAACCCACGCATACAGGAGAGCATGCAAACTCCACACAGAAAGGCCACTGACCAAACCTTGACCCAGCCAAGGATCGAACCAGCGACCTTCTTGCTGTGAGGCCGCCATGCCACCATGCAGCCCACCATTTATAGATATTCTGTTTCCATTAATAGGCTACCCTTTGACTATGTTCTGGTGAAACTCTATTTCTTATCAATTACTGCTGCTGGATAAAGTAATATGCCTTCACAAAGATTTCCTAATGCTATTTTAGCTTTTCTTTTTTTGAAAGTCTGGAATCTGCAGCTTGTTCTGTGTCAGACTTGCACCAATTATTGCAGAAACATTAACAGTCTATTGCTTTACAAGAAACAATTGTATAAATCAAGACAACAGCGAAGTGGTAGCATTAGATGTAATGGGACACGCAACAACAAAAAAGGTGAACGAGGAACTATTCAGCAACTGGAAGAGCTGCTGTTAAATGGGTTAGAGGGGATAAAGATTTCACAGTGAATCTGTTTTAAGCATTTCTGATTTAGATTTAGATTTAGATTTGTGAGC
The DNA here is from genome assembly GCF_933228915.1 of Telmatherina bonti. Classification (NCBI taxonomy): domain Eukaryota; kingdom Metazoa; phylum Chordata; class Actinopteri; order Atheriniformes; family Telmatherinidae; genus Telmatherina; species Telmatherina bonti. The sequence goes on along the minus strand of NC_136617.1, from coordinate 24,670,093 downwards.
GCAGCATGTGTGTCCTTCAGTTGTAATGGGGTTAAATGTGTTCTAACTTGTTTTAATAACACAGGACAAAAGTGGAGCGCTATAATGATGTGTAATGGACCAATCAAAGTGCTGACCCTACCGCAGATGATGAAGGAGAAATTGTAACTATGCACATATTTCAAAAAGATCAAAGACACACCCAAGTGATGCTGACTGAACCAGCGGTAGTGCCTATCACCTCCATGCAAGGCAATACTCATTGATGCAGTTTTACTGAGCCTTAAACATAATAAAACTTCATTTGGATTGTTTGTGCGTCTATGGATGCAAACACCTACACAAGTACATGCAGATTATTTTCCCATTTTATCAGCGGGAAAGACAAGAAAATGTTGAGATCTAATTGAAAATGCATTTCTAAATGTGAATTTTATTTTATTTTCTATAAAACAGCCATGAGTTGTCTCTTTTTTATAGCCTGATATAATGTAAATAATGTAATTATGCAAAGAATCTGTTGGGACTCTTTAAAAACAAGCCTGCTGTGGCTTGCTACAGCTACAGTCACAGGAAACAAGATAGCCTATTGATTATACTGTTGCGGCAACAGCTCAGTGGAATGTTGCAACATGAGAAATGGTAGGAATTAAAAATGTATGACACCATATTGATCATCACATACTGTATCATATACTGACACCCCAGTTACTTGTTCATGCCAGCTGAAGGAACATGTTCAGGCTGTAACACGGTTGGTTTCCAGTAAACTGATGTGGCAGCCATCCACTGGTTATTGCATTTTTCCATCTGAGTTCATCAGGCATATTTATCAGTGACGAAAGTCTTTCAAATGGGAAATAATAAGTACTAATGGATACAACATATATTCACAGTATATTTTTATAGCAGTGTCTGAATGTTCAACCCTTTAATGGTCACATGAGTAAAAGGCCAGAGAAAAATGATTTTTTTTTGGTTGGATATGGATTAAAACGATCAATTTATACACACATAGACACACACATAGATATACATATTTATTTGTTTGTTTTTTTCCGTTTGTTTGTTATTGTTTTTTTCACAGATGGTTTAGGTTTCATGTAATAACACAATTACAACAGTAAAATAGTAAATATCTGAAACGGTTTTAACAAACACTTAGTTTCAGGCTTAGTCTCAGGCTGGTTCTTTTTCACACTTTTTAAAAAAGAATCTATCCTAGTCACTGCACCTTTACATTTTTTTTCTTTTTTTTAAGGCAGAAAATCAGACTGCATTCATATTTGGCAATGGCAGACTCTGGCTGTCTAGGGAACGACTATAAACCTGTAATTTGGATCTTTTCCTTCAGTCTTCTTGCCAGAAGCAGGCACTTGGTATGATTCCCCATTTAGTTTTGTTAACAAGTGGACAAATGCAGACATTTTTAAGTCTCTCAAGAGGTGTTCTGCTGGGTCTAGTTTTAGGCTCCATATCAACCTCATAAAAAAGTCCTATATTGTCTTGTTGATATATGATTGCAGTTTAGATCCTAAGTTCTCTCCAAGGGATGTTAAAACTGAAGAGTTTCAATCAGGATTATGCCATGCTCTGTCATGTTAGGGTATTACTGAAGTAAGACTCAGTGATAGGCTGCCTCCTTGCACACCTGTAGAAATAGAAATAGTGGCCAATCAAGTCCATGATTGTAAAAGTTCTGGTAAATGTATGCCTGAGAGGGTTTTTCTAAGGCTCTAGTACCTAAAAGTCTTTTTTTAATATTATTGCCACAAGTTCCTGAAATTTTTGACAAATTAGTCCGCTTTTATCCATTTTATATCTGATAAGTGACTCTCATCCACATCTCTGTGGAATGTGTTAAAAACATGAAATATTCTTCACCCAAACAAATTAGTAATGTGGCACCTTCTCACAGAGCACTTGTGTTCATAAATATAATGTTTTCTTTCCCTATTTCACTGTTTTGTTTTTTCTACAACTGCTGTTCTCAACATCATGCCCACCCAACCACAGCTGCTCTCGCTATTGGCCATCTGACTCCAACCCACTGAACCAGGCATGAATGGTGGAATTCAAATGTTGTAGTTAAAAACTATTTCTGTTGCAGTTTTGATGAAACGCATTTTAACAAGCTACTCATTGTCAGGTGAATGAAACAATTTGTCACATAAGATGATGAAAGTCCTCAATTAGTTTAAATTATTAAGAACTATAAGTCAACTCCAAAAGTACAGACATTCAAAAACACAGGATGTCCTGATGCCACGGATTTTGGCAATAATAGTGTTACGACCCAGACTCTGTTAGGGCAACTGAGCCGTACAAAAGAAAGACTTGTGGCAAGGTGTACATATGGACCAATACAGATTTATTGTCCAATGGGGGAAGACGAGGCTGGAACAGGCCAGAAATGGCCTCAAAATAGCCAAACCAAAAGCAAGACAAGCTCATAAAGCAGTTCTCCAAACAAAAGCAGCACCAGTTTAATTATTCAAAAAAGAAAAAACTAACAGATGTAACACTACTGGTTTTACAGCCACAAACAAGATTTAAGAACTACGAAAAAGAACAAAACAAGAGAAAACAATGCAGCTCTATCAAAGTCCTCTAGAAATACAATAGTTCAAAGTCACAACGCAAGCTGAGGGCAGACCACTACTGAGCCAGTGGTTGACGTCGAGTGAAGGGCTCCTGGTGTCTTTTAAGTCCTGGCGATTAGTGGAATCAGCTATGATTGGAGCTCCAATCATCCAGTGAGCAGGGTGGAGATGAACATGTGACAGGCTGCGCCAATCCCAGCCAGGAGGCAGCAATCAGAGTTTTGTTTGAGTCCTGATCCCAGGTGAAGATTATCAGAGCAAGAAAACACGCAGCCGTAACAAATAGTATAGTAGCTCTATGTCTTAAGGAGTGTACACCAACACTTTGTTTACATTTTTATTAATTGTTTTTTGTTAATTATGATGTTTATTAGCACATGTTTTTATTCAGCTGTATTTACAATGTCATAAGTCATTTTTTGTTCATACCTCCCATCAAGTGGATGAGATGTACTTGAAACATGCAAATGAAGACTAAACAGGTGCATTGCATGCTCTGGTGCTGGTGGGTGATTACCACACTGATTACCACACATCTTTTCCACTCCTGAGAAGCAAATTTCATCCCCCTGTTTAGAATTGCTTTCAAGATCATATAAACTGGAGCACATGCCCATTTCTGTGTACAAACACAAATCACAACTCATTTTATCATCTTACAAATTAATTGCCATATGGTTCTTTTTCCATGCATAAAGCTGGCCATACTGATGACTCCTTGCAGCTACAACTGCTTGCAAAAGCATTGCATTTCAAAAGCATTGCATTTCAGCAGTAAACATTCACCCTTCTATCTTCTCACTAAACAGACAGGAGTGTCACTGGATGTTATAGCTGTCACCAATGTTGTTAGAGAAAGTGACAGTTCCATCAACACGAGTCACATGCTGGCTTAGATATCCATCATCACTTTCAAATATGATGTATGTTCAGGTTTGCTTTGATCAAAGTATCCACCTGAAAAATAAAATTGCATTCTCACTTAAGTGGGATGATAGAGTGAACAATATTTTGTTTATGAACAGCAATTTTACTGCATACACAACTGCATTCTTGATGAAAATCCAGACTAGATGATTATCTGTGTTTGTACTGCATTTAAAATACACCATCAATAAGTGTTTTCTCACACTGGAGTCACTCCAGCTGAGAACAACACTGCATATTTGACTGTGTGATTGCATACTATATATAAAAGATGGACGGAGACCCCGTGATGTCACCCGTAGGTTTCTGAAGAGCTGAATTGAAGCTCATTGGGTGGTTCCCACTGTCACCACCTTGGCAGTGTCACACATATCATCTCTCCCAGAAAATACAAAAATGGCAAAGAGGTAGAGCTGAGAGGGGGCTGTGAATGATTGACCCAACTCTGACTTGCTTGTAGCTAAGAGCTGAACTAGCTAACCCGGTGCTAAGCAGCTAACGCAGGTAAGCGGGCTAAAGCTAAATCACGCTGTTAACTAGCTAAAAACCATGGTTGTGCCACACTCTGTCTTCTTGTGGTGGTATATCAGGTACCTGTCAATCAAAAAGGCACGCCCATAATTATACTAAATCTCGAGATTAAATTACTTTAAATGGAGGAAAAATTCTCTCCCCCCTCACAGTTGTCATGAAGGTAAATTTGACCTATTAAACCTAAAATGTTTTTTGTACCTTTTGGCCTTTTTAACATGGGAGTCTGTGGATTTGCTCAGTTCTGGAGCCCCTAGTGGATGAGGGTTGAACTGCAAATGTTGGCACTTTTAACTTCCAGCGGTTAAAAGTGAAGCATAGGCTTCACTTTTAACCGCTGGAGGTTGTCACTTGCTCCGAGCCAAAAGAGTCATATTTCTGTCCATTCAGATTCTTTTAAATCACTATCATATTTCTATGAAGAGTCTTTTTGTAACTGAAGAAGCTGTGAAAATAAAACTGCAGCTTTTACACATGCAGGTGATATCACCAGACTTCAAGCAATGACACACAATGTACAACATTTGGAAGAGTTAAACAAAATATATTACATTTTTGTAATGATATACATTTCTGACAGGAAAGTCAGTTTTAACAGCTGACCAAAAATCACACATGAACAGTTAATAGGACATTGTTACATTATTCATGATTTCACTGACAGTTACTTTGCCCTTTATTAGTGGACACTGTTACAACCAAAAATCCGCCTTCCTTCAAGAAAATATGGACAGCAGTGCAAGTCACACCTGTGCTGAAGCGTCTGAGGAAATGTCAAAACAATTGTGGATCTTAGGAATGAGTGAATGTGAGGTTGGAGCAGAATGTCAGATAATGAACCTGTCGGTTTCAGTCAGAGGTTTTTCAGCGTGGTTGGACTGCTGAAACCACTGAACGAAATTATTTACACGTGTGTAAAAGACATTTCCAGTGTTATAGGAAAATAATATATTTGGACATATGTTGAGATTTAAATTGTTCATCTAGATACTGATTATAAATACAAGCATATCCGGACTATACGTCACAGCAGCGCCATTCGTTGAAGACTTCTCTCAACAGAAATGTGGCAGTGCACCACCGGTCCTGTTATCATGCCCATATGCCTTGGCTTCTGTGCAGCCTGTGACAAGAAATAACATGTCCAAGTCAGAATAACAGAGAAAGTTGTCCAGGTTACTTGTGATTGTGGTCAGGGCTGTGGTGGCAAAGTGAGAGGACAGGTCAGCTGTAACTTCCATTCAGCTGGTGTCAAATGGGTTTATTAGCAGAGACTTTGGATGTTGTGAACGGAAATCTCCAGGCGTAGATGTCATGTGGAAATGAATATGTTAGGGTAGTATTGGCCGTCGGATGTTAAACTAAATCCTTAATCTTAGATTAATTGTGTACCAATTTACAGGTTAAAGGACCCAAATAAACAACTTTTAATCCTTTGTATGTCACAATGAGCCAAGTACAGGAATGGGGTGAGATGTACTGCGCTGAGGTTGACTGCAAACATCTTTTTTCTTTTTTCTTTTTTAAATATTCCTCAAAACTACTTGATCTTAAAGTTTGTCTTTTTCTGATCTAAATACAAACTCTATAGTTAAAAAACTCAGTTTTGTAAGTTCATAACAGACATTCGTTTTTCTATTACAGGACACTTATTTGTGGATTAGGACTTAGCATCAGCTCTCAGCCCGTAAAGTGCAACAACATTTAAAGAGGCTGAATACAGCAGTACCGATAGTGAAAACAACATAAAAAAAAAAAAAATTTAAAATGCCAAAACCCCCCTGCATGAAAATAGTTTGCTGATATTTTTAATGACACAACTCCTAAAAATGCACAATGTTAAATCATGCTGTAAATAAACCAAATTTATGTGAGCTTATTAAAAAAAAAGCTTAAAATGTGATGTTTTCTGGGATGCAGAATATATTTTACAGGTTCAGACGAGGCTTGTGCATGCAGGCGGTATTTTTATGCTGGATGTGCATGTGTGGCTTATTGTTTTTGACATGCAGTCTATGATGCAGAGATGAGTAACAGCATCTTTGCTGACATCTGTAACGGAGAATACTGACATTAATGGTGTCTAATCCCAGGGAATTTCTGTGGCATGCTTGTTACTATTGATTATGTGGGGAAAAAAAGAGGCACCACGAAGCAGAAAAAACCTCTGTAATTAATTAAAAAAAAACTGCATGAGGGAAAATAAGACACTTGTTTTTTGAATATTGGTGTAATGTATTCACTTACATTCACATGCTCAAGGGCCATGTCCTTCCTGCTCTGCTTGACTAACATTATTTTTTCGGAGATGTGCTTGGCTTTATTACCATATTAGTCTGCATTATGATGAAAGAGCGTGTGTGCATGCCGCAAAATATGTGTGTTTGACTTGCTACAGACCGCCTGCTGCAATCTCATTGTAATACAGGAAATGGATGCTGCTTCACACTCTGCTCTCTCTCTCTTTTGTAACACACATACACACACAAAGGCATCTGCCCCAGCACCTGTAGGGATTTCAAAGCTTCACCGACTGCCCACCTCATCCAAGCTCTCAGTTCCAGCTATTGCCGTAATCTACAATGCCTCTTCACAGACATGTTTTAAATTGGTCAAATGCATGCGTGTATGCAAGAGCAGCCTCATAAAACCAGATGTGTACTTGTGCTGAGGAAAATCCTGTTCATTATGCATCTCCCCTTTGAGGTAGACATAATTAGTTGCTCTTCAAAAAGCAGGGATTGAATCTTGCTTCCCCTATAGAAGCGAAGAGTAAACATTTAATCTTTGAGGCTTTGGATAGCATTAAAAATTAAAGAGGTATTCCCAGAACTCTTCTTTGAAAGGGGGAGGGTGTCCTTTTGCCTTCTCTAATGCGCCTGCAACCCGCTCGTTTTTGCTCCGATATCATAAAAAGATGCACAGCAAGAAAGGGGGTAAGGAGGTGGGGGGGCTTGTTTGTATTCTCTTTTTGTTCTTGCACCAACCCAACACCTCACTTTCTGCACTTTCCACTTTTACTTTACCATGTCCCAAATCTAAGCAGAAACTTTTCTTATCTTTCTGGGACTTTCCAATCACCCTTCCATCTGTCACGTCTTTATGTACCTCTTCTTTTCTTAGCATCTGTTTGGCTCGACGTCCCACTGATGTTCCACTTTCTGTTTAAGATCGCCACAACTCCCATTCTTCCTGGGATATTTTTCATACCATGTCTATCTACAGATTCACAACACTCGACTCGACTCACAACAGAGCGATCTAAGATAGCGCTATCGTAGATATTTTTCCATCTGGATTAAATAAGAAGTGCAGGCGAGTTTATAATAGTGAAATTGAAAGTAATAGATCCTTTGCTGCAAGGAAGACTGGCTGATTTAACATTTGCAGTGCAGCTCTTTCACACTTTGTGTATCAAGTTCCATTGATTCAAAGTGCGGTGTGTAGTGTTGCACATGGTCAAATGGTCAGTGGAGGCACAGTAGAATAATTTATGTACTCTTTAAACCTGTTCTTAAATCAATCAAATAAAATCCCTTTCTGGCTTTAAATGTTGCTCACGGTAAAAGAAAATGTACATCTTAAGTAAAAGTCTAAAGGAATTCTATGGGCGTCTTTCATCAACGTTTGACAGTTGAGAAAAGAATTCAGAAAATGATGATACAATGACACAATATGGGTGTAGAATGAAGAAATCTTCCCGTCTCCCTGGAAACAGGCTGGTTACCTGCTCAACTTTTTAATTAGCTGCAATCAAAGAAGGGGAAACTTGTCTCTTTCCACAGTACCACAACATACCTTACCTCAACCACCACATGTAGTGTGAAGGCGTTGCGATATCATTGGAGACCATTGGATCATTCTTGTATTCTCTGTAGAAATGTGTTTTATTTCAAATGAAGCAGTGAGATACTCAGTCCAGCACCTGCAGTTGCATTTCAGTAAATCCAGTCATCCCAGCTGTATCAGGGAAAAGTTGGGAAAACGACCAGATGGAAAATTAGGTAGGTGTTAAGGGTTCTCCTTGGACAACTGAGAATCCAATCACCCCCACACTAACATCTGTTTGGCGTTATGGGATGATTAATACGTGTACTAATTTAACAGATTGTTTCCTTTGAATTAACATGTTCGTTTTGCAAGACCTAATAAGGATACCACATTTATTTCATAAATTTTGGCTGTATTTCCTTTACATGATCTGGTGACCATCTGATCCTCAGTTATCTTGAGATCCCTATAAGGGTAAGGACCCTCCAGTTTGATAACCCCCTTGTATATGAACTCAATTAAGACTAAAAAAAAAAAAAAACAGAAGAAGTAGCAACTGAAACAAGCACGGTCCAAAATGTTCCAAAGTTTATAAAAGTGTACTTTTTTAGAAACCATGTTATGAGGAAAAAAAAAAAAAAAACTAATTCATGGCTCTAAATACTAGTTGTGCCAAATGGCATGCATACTTGAAAATACACAACATGTTTAAAGCTGACACACAGGTTGTAGTTAGTCAGCTATCTTTCTCTTTTACTTGGACTGTTAGCTGACTGCACTTTTCACCTTTTCACCTTTTTAGATGCAATCAGTACACCCTAAAATTCAAAGCGTAAGCTAGGTTATTGCCCTGCAGGAGTAAACACTACTCGAAAAATTGTGCTTAAATCTTTTGTTTTTCTTATCTGTCAACCTTAGACCAAAAAAATCTCATGTTGATTCTTATGCTTGCACACGCTGGAAAACAGAAGATATTGTCAAGACACGGTCAGACTGTCACTGTCGAGTGAAGATAAATGGACAGAGTGATATACACACACACACACACATATATATATATAGATATATAGATATATATAGATATATATATATCTATATATATATAAATATATAGTGATATAACAATAAAGCATTTTCGCTTGAGTTGGGCAAAGACAGATCATTTGTAGGCTAAAACACCAAATATGGCAGAAAGTAAAGCTCAAGCTGCAAGAGTGTGAGAAAGGGATTGTTCTTTAAAAAAAAATCCTTTGAACTCATTTAGCCATTAAACATCAGATGTGGATTAAGTGTCCATCTCTTCAAACATGACCTCTGGACAAAGAAAGACAGGATACATTCTATCAGACATGTTGACCCAACAGGTGAATGAAGCCTATGCACATAATCCAGCTTAAAAGTATGAAACCTCCTGCAACAAGAAGGCAAAGAAAAAAAATCATTGTTTGAAGATGTGAAAAGTCTCTATAAAACTGCGAGTTCCATGCGTCGTCGATGCTTCTTTTGCTGCAGCAGGAAAGCGGTTCAGCAGAGTAGGAGAGTCTGCAGAAGTTGTTTACAGCTCATTCCTTCTCCTTCTCCACACCCCTCTCAGCCATTCCCTGCTAGAGCTGCCTGCATGGACAGTGCATGAATAAAAACAGTTCAATGTAGTCGAAACTAACTCTGACCTCAATAACGCCGCTGCTGGAGTCGGACTGTAACTTAAACTAACCTTCACCTGGGGTCACTGGGTTCTGCAGTTTTCATAAACATATGAGCGCTATATCTCTGACATTACTTTAGTATAAATAGTTCCATTAGATTGTTGCATTTAAATTTACCAGACCTTCATCTGGGGGAATTAACATTAGCTTAAGACCATTTCTTTGTCCAATAGTTTTGTCTTGAATAGGACAGTTTGAGTGTTTTGTAAATGATGTAATTCCAGTTTGTGTATTTTTTTTCCAATAGATTTCATTCATGGTTTGGTTAAATCTAGGCAGCTGACAGTGGAAAAGCAAACCAACATACTTGCAATTTTTTTTGTTATAACTTGTGAGAATTTTCAAGAGAAGTTAAAATGCCAGATGAGAACGACTCATGTTTGTATGAAGACTATATGCAAGTTAAAAGGTGCTTTTTTATGTCATTTACATTTACAGTGCATAATATACATTTATTCTACTTTTGGCTCTGTATACTTGCAGTAAGTTGTATTGATTGGATATTCCCTTTGATGCTAAACCTCTTTCGTTGGTATGCCTTTCCCTCCCTGCATGTAAAGTCAAACTGCCACAACTCTCCATGTTCTCTATTGCAAGCACTCTCACCTGCACCTCTTTGAAAAGCATCCCTCACATTTTCTGCATTACCAATACTCATTCATCTCCAGCACCTTTCCACCTTTCCTCACAGCCCATTTGGAACACTACTTGCCTGCTACCATCCATCCCCCACCTCCTCATCTCTCCTCTTGACCCTCCATCCACCACTGTTGTCTACTAAAGCAAGACTAAAGAGTAGAGCTAGCCAGCACCAGTGGCCCAGACGCAGAACAGCGATTCTGGGCGGCCCATGCCCAGATTAACTCCCCCTTGGAGTGGCACTGGAGCTCTCCTGTTCCCAACACTCCAGCTGGAAGAGAGAAGATTAGACTAAGAGGGAGGAGCAGATTGAGACACAAGAGATTCCAAAACGGTTTAGGCCCGCCTGTGAAATTGGATAACAGATTACTCTGAAACGTCCTCTTAATACTTTACATTAAGTAGAACTAATAACATTAATCTAATAAATTGCAACATACTTCAGCAATGCTTGAAAGAAGTTCACAAAATGGGTGTGTTCTTCTGTAGGTGCTGTTACAGATGCTCCTCCTCCTTCTTGTGTGCATTGAAGCATTTTTAAAAAGGGAAGCTAATATTTTAGTGACTATTCGTCCAAAACTACATACACTGAAATGTATGATGCTCACAGAGAGAAAGTAAAGGCATCAGCACGTCAGCTGGAATTCCTCTTATCAGTTTTCAGCCCAATTTCAGCTTTTTGATACATGCTGTGGGTTTAGAAAAAAAAAATACACAGAAAAGATACAAACAAGAACAAAAAAAACACCCTCAATCACTTTTCCCAGGGATGAGAACAAGCAGAAGGAGAAGCAAAAGTTATAAGAAATGTCTCAAATAAGCCCACTTTTTGGTCATCTGTATTCTTCCTTCTATGTTTTCTTCTCTGCGTGCTAAAAACAATTTAATCTAGAATGTAAATAAGCAACAAGTTGGATTAAAGGTCCCATATTATACATTTTTCAACAATTTTCTATGAGTATCAGAGGGTCCAATGTCATTGTTTTCAAAACCCAAATTCAGCCTTTGCCATTAATTTCAGCCATTCAATATCTTTTAATTTTCCAGATTAGGTACATAAAAATGGTTGCAGGTGCTGCTTAAATAAGGTATTGAAGTCTTGACACATGATGAGTTTAACCATGAAATGTAAAATCAGATGGCCATCAACTCAGCATTCACTGGTCATTACTGTCACAAAGACAATAACACGAGTTGTCAGAAGGAATTCTTCCCTTTTATAAGAGTCGTAGTCACACACTTAGATAACAATAAAATCAGATTGTGTGTCTGTGTGCATTATGAGTCCCAGGTGGGCTTACAAAAAAGTCACTGATTCCAGGAGGTCCCCGCTCCAAATCAATGCTAATTCTTTGGCGAGCTGAATCAATAAAGGGAGAAGCAAAGGTTAACAAGCCTTAGACTGCATGATGGCCTTCTTTATACACACCACCTCTTGACCTTTAGCACGGCCTTATTCACTAGAGCTTAGAGTGGCATTCTCCTCTTTAAACATCAGACGGTGCTGAAAGAGCTCACTTTAACTTTACAGGTTCATAAATAGACGTGCTTCTTGCAAAATCTACAAAAACACGAACTTAAAATGTAACATTTGTTAGAAATTGTTCGTTTTTATTAGATCCCTCTCAACAACACTATGTTATCATGACATTCACACCCACATCTGGCCGTGAGGAAAGATGAAAACCAAAAGAATCTGTGTAACTGAGTGCATTACAACACTATGAGAAGCCTCAAATGTTGCTCCTCTGATAACTGAGAAAGGTCCCTGATGTTGTTTCTTTTTACGCTATATATGAAGGACCTACATGAGGACCTGTGCACTAAGCAATTTAGACCCGAAGAAGAGAGAAATGGAGCCAATTACTAAGGAAAAGATATTAAGGGTTGGAAAACCAGAGTTTTTGACTCGCATCACCTGAATTTGAACTCCCATATTCTTGATATTACACTACAAACCTGCGAAGCTCTGTCCTCTGACAAAAACATTTTACATATTTTTAGTTCACACCACAGTGAAAACAGCAGCTGAAGAGCGTTTCATAATTTGTTTATCACCCAAAAAGAATTTTTACACTTAAAGTGAAAGTTTGAGGAGCTACAACTCTTCTGTTTATGTGACAGAAACAAAATGTAATATGTTTTTCTCCAAAATCCTTTTCTCCTGCGACTTCAGTAAGACAGCATTTAAAAACACTACTTCCACTATGCTGGGTACTCAGATGTTTTGCTTCAGCAGCTCCCCAACAGATTACTATCTACAGTTAAGGAAAGCATATTGGCTTATATATATACATATATATATATATATATATATATATATATATATATATATATATATATATATATATATATATATATACATATACATATATATATGTACAGGTGTTTTTTTTTGTTGTTTTTTTTATCTGAATCAGTCACAAAGCTATGCCTATATCCGCTACAACACTGTCTACTGTCTCTGAAGGAAAATGTTATAAAGTTTGGAGCGCACACAGGACCGCTAAATTCCCAGCAACATTAAAGTTCAATCCTATAAGATCCCTGAGCTGCTTCTGCTTCACCAGAACAACTGTTCAAAATAAAACACAAAAAACAAAACATTTCTAAAAACGTACATGCATTAAATCACAAGAAAAAAAGGTTTTTCTCCCATTTTTATATGTGTTTGAGTCACTGTTTACTTTCTCTATGCGTGCAACCTTGTAATGTACAATACATTAACATTTCTGTACCAAAGCATAGCAAAGGGTTACACTGCAACTGTGATGTCTCACAAAGAAGCCATTTGCTTGAATATTCCGCCTCAGTTCCCTCAGAGAAGAAGAAAATAATCAAAGAAATTGATTTGTGCCACTGTTTGTAAGCAACAAGCAGGTGTAGGCTGTCAAGGATTGAAAAAGAAGGGGAAAAAAAGACCTTTAAAGAGGCGTGCTGTGTGTGCCTGATGCTTGGATCACAGCTAAGGTTTTACTGATGCAATCAATGACTAAGAAGATTTTGGTTGCTAGGTTTACATGGCTGGCAGCATTAAAAATAAAAAATAATAATAAAGGACACACAACACAACAAACCTTTCATTGACTTTTAAGCAGCCAGACATTTGAGAGAAAGTGGTTCTGCTCGTGTAGGAGAGAGATCGAGAAAAAACAAGTCACTCCAACCATGCAATCAGAAAAATATGATAGATGGCATTTGGAAGTTGCTTTTATTTTTCACACCAATCCTTGCTGTGAATTACCCAACCAATCACCCATGACTGCTTCTTCTTTCCTGTTTCTGTGCTGCAAACATGTGGAAAAAGAGACAAACCTTCTCAGCAAGTACTATTTGCAAAATGGGAAACATGTTTGCAGAGCAAAATGCCGTGCATGACCTCAGGATGCACTGAAAGCCAGAGAGGTGGAATTATATCTAAGGGCTAATGGAGCCGGTAAGAAGATTCTGGCAAAGTGGCGTTAATACAACTGGCCTTTGAGTTGACACCTTTTATCTTGAGTGGTGCTGTTCTCAGACTATTTTAGGTAACAGACACATTTTCTTTAATCCAACATTTTCTTAGATTAAATAAAAGTTATGAATTGAATTATGTTCGATCTGTGGGCTTTGACTTGATCTTTTTTAATAGTTGCGGGATATAAACATGTGGATGTTCTCAACATGCTTTGTGTGGTGTTGAACTGAAAAGTAAACCTATCCAGGATCAGCTCAAATACCTGACATGGCAGGAATGAGTACAGCTCCAGTTGGATTTTTTTCTTTCTTTTTTTTTTTTTCCTTTGGATTGATCTGTCTTTTGAATTAAGGGGGAAATAAACGACTCATTGATTTTTTGAGAGTAACAAAAATATAGAATTTTTTTTTATAGTTCATTTTAAATTGTCTTTATTCAATCTTTAGAAGTAGACAACAATATTGGAAACAAACTCAATTATAAAAACTTCTGGTTTGACAGATTTTTGCCTGTAAAACAAAATAAAGTGGACAGAAAAATTTACTGGAAGCATTCACAGAAATGTTGTTTAGTTTGTATCAAACAAACTAAACATCTGTGTGTATATCTATCTATACCCTGGTGTGTGTATATCTATGTATACCCTGATGTGTGTATATCTATGTATACTCTGTTGTGTGTATATCTATCTAAAACCTGGTGTGTGTATCTATCGATACCCTGGTGTGTATATATCTATGTATACCCTGATGTGTGTATATCTATGTATACTCTGTTGTGTGTATATCTATCTAAAACCTGGAGTGTGTATCTATCTATACCCTGGTGTGTGTATCTATCTATACCCTGGTGTGTGTATATCTATCTATACCCTGGTGTGTATATATCTGTGTATACCCTGGTGTGTGTGTATCTATCTACACCCTGGTGTGTGTATATCTATATTAACCCTGGTGTGTGTATATCTATGTATACTCTGGTGTGTGTATATCTATGTATACTCTGTTGTGTGTATATCTATCTATACCCTGGTGTGTGTATATCTATGTATACTCTGTTGTGTGTATATCTATCTAAAACCTGGTGTGTGTATCTATCGATACCCTGGTGTGTGTATATCTATGTATACCCTGATGTGTGTATATCTATGTATACTCTGTTGTGTGTATATCTATCTAAAACCTGGTGTGTGTATCTATCGATACCCTGGTGTGTATATATCTATGTATACCCTGATGTGTGTATATCTATGTATACTCTGTTGTGTGTATATCTATCTAAAACCTGGTGTGTGTATCTATCGATACCCTGGTGTGTGTATATCTATGTATACCCTGATGTGTGTATATCTATGTATACTCTGTTGTGTGTATATCTATCTAAAACCTGGTGTGTGTATCTATCGATACCCTGGTGTGTATATATCTATGTATACCCTGATGTGTGTATATCTATGTATACTCTGTTGTGTGTATATCTATCTAAAACCTGGAGTGTGTATCTATCTATACCCTGGTGTGTGTATCTATCTATACCCTGGTGTGTGTATATCTATCTATACCCTGGTGTGTGTATATCTGTGTATACCCTGGTGTGTGTGTATCTATCTACACCCTGGTGTGTGTATATCTATATTAACCCTGGTGTGTGTATATCTATGTATACTCTGGTGTGTGTATATCTATGTATACTCTGTTGTGTGTATATCTATCTATACCCTGGTGTGTGTGTATCTATTTTTACCCTGGTGTGTGTATATCTATGTATACTCTGGTGTGTGTATATCTATCTATACCCTGGTGTGTGTATATCTATTTTTACCCTGGTGTGTGTATATCTATGTATACTCTGGTGTGTGTATATCTATGTATACTCTGTTGTGTGTATATCTATCTATACCCTGGTGTGTGTATATCTATTTTTACCCTGGTGTGTGTATATCTATGTATACTCTGGTGTGTGTATATCTATCTATACCCTGGTGTGTGTATATCTATTTTTATCCTGGTGTGTGTATATCTATTTTTACCCTGGTGTGTGTATATCTATGTATACTCTGGTGTGTGTATGTATACCCTGGTGTATGTATATCTATATTTACCCTGGTGTGTGTATATCTATGTATACTCTGGTGTGTGTATATCTATGTATACTCTGGTGTGTGTATATTTATGTATACCCTGGTGTGTGTATATCTATATGTACTCTGGTGTGTGTATATCTATGTATACTCTGGTGTGTGTATATTTATGTATACCCTGGTGTGTGTATATCTATATGTACTCTGGTGTGTGTATATCTATTTTTACCCTGGTGTGTGTATATCTATTTTTACCCTGGTGTGTGTATATCTATTTTTACCCTGGTGTGTGTATATCTATTTTTACCCTGGTGTATGTATATCTATCTAAAACCTGGTGTGTGTATCTATCGATACCCTGGTGTGTGTATATCTATGTATACCCTGATGTGTGTATATCTATGTATACTCTGTTGTGTGTATATCTATCTAAAGCCTGGTGTGTGTATCTATCGATACCCTGGTGTGTGTATATCTATGTATACCCTGATGTGTGTATATCTATGTATACTCTGTTGTGTGTATATCTATCTAAAACCTGGTGTGTGTATCTATCGATACCCTGGTGTGTATATATCTATGTATACCCTGATGTGTGTATATCTATGTATACTCTGGTGTGTGTATATCTATGTATACTCTGTTGTGTGTATATCTATCTAAAACCTGGAGTGTGTATCTATCTATACCCTGGTGTGTGTATCTATCTATACCCTGGTGTGTGTATATCTATCTATACCCTGGTGTGTGTATATCTGTGTATACCCTGGTGTGTGTGTATCTATCTACACCCTGGTGTGTGTATATCTATATTAACCCTGGTGTGTGTATATCTATGTATACTCTGGTGTGTGTATATCTATGTATACTCTGTTGTGTGTATATCTATCTATACCCTGGTGTGTGTGTATCTATTTTTACCCTGGTGTGTGTATATCTATGTATACTCTGGTGTGTGTATATCTATCTATACCCTGGTGTGTGTATATCTATTTTTACCCTGGTGTGTGTATATCTATGTATACTCTGGTGTGTGTATATCTATGTATACTCTGTTGTGTGTATATCTATCTATACCCTGGTGTGTGTATATCTATTTTTACCCTGGTGTGTGTATATCTATGTATACTCTGGTGTGTGTATATCTATCTATACCCTGGTGTGTGTATATCTATTTTTATCCTGGTGTGTGTATATCTATTTTTACCCTGGTGTGTGTATATCTATGTATACTCTGGTGTGTGTATGTATACCCTGGTGTATGTATATCTATATTTACCCTGGTGTGTGTATATCTATGTATACTCTGGTGTGTGTATATCTATGTATACTCTGGTGTGTGTATATTTATGTATACCCTGGTGTGTGTATATCTATATGTACTCTGGTGTGTGTATATCTATATGTACTCTGGTGTGTGTATATCTATTTTTACCCTGGTGTGTGTATATCTATTTTTACCCTGGTGTATGTATATCTATATTTACCCTGGTGTGTGTATATCTATGTATACTCTGGTGTGTGTATATTTATGTATACCCTGGTGTGTTTATATCTATATGTACTCTGGTGTGTGTATATCTATGTATACTCTGGTGTGTGTATATTTATGTATACCCTGGTGTGTGTATATCTATGTGTACTCTAGTGTTTGTCTATCTATATTTACCCTGGTGTGTGTATATCCATCTATCTATATAAATACAAATAGATATAGAAATAGATATACATATAGATATAGATATAGATATAGATATAGATATAGATATATAAATAGATATAGATATATATGTAAGAGGTTTTTTTTTTGTGTATGTGTGTGTGTGATGGATGAACTCCATATTTTTCCTAACATGACTCTGTAGATGGTAACATCAAAGTGGAAGTCACGCTCTGCCCTGTCCTTGATCTCTCCCCCTTGTAGATTGAGACATCCCTTATGACATGCAACAGACTAGAAAATGTTGGGACAAGGGGACCGTGTCAATTATTAATGGATGTGTCTATTTACCCAAATAGTGATAAGATGCCGTTACCCCTCTCATCTATCTTGTCTGCCTATTTCCATCATCTGCAGGAAAGGGGAAAAACAAGGAAACTGTACTCAAAACAACTGGTAACACTCAATATGCATATGATTCAAAACAGCATATGATTTGACGGATGGGTTAAAAAGAAAGAGGGGGACGCAGGCAAAATAAAAATGAATCAAACCTTTAGTACTCACTGAGATTTTAAAACCAAAGCTGGCCATAAAGAGAGCCGAACCTCAGCGGAGAAATCAACAAAATGAACACGAATCTCTATGTTGTGAGTAAATCGGAACAGACTGCAACAGTTGATCTGCTGTCTGCGGCACCGACTGTGTTTCCATACAACAACAACCAAGTGGAGTTGATGTAAGTTAAAAGATGTGGAGTTGTGATGAAGCAACTCATAAAACTGATATAAACACAGAGGTCTTGTGAGCCCTTACACCCAGCGCAACAGTGCGTACATGCACATAATGTAGTCGGAGGGCACAAGACAGCGCCTGAGAAAATGAAAAGAGGACCTGAGGATATTAGTAAAGCAAACGAGCTGACCTGCCACGCTCGGTGAAGCAATATCCAACTGACACGGAGGAGAGTGTGAAGCCTCGGTAATAACAAGCCAGCTTCAGCCGTGTGCCGCTTAGCTCACACCCACAATCCCGTTTATTCAAGCATCTATTATGTGACTGATTTGCTGTATTTTACTGCTGTCTTCACGCAACTGATGGCTGTGAGACACATTTTAAAGTTAATGAAGGCGCCATAAACCCAATTGCAATTGAGAGCGCAACATGCTTCCTTGGTTTCGCAGGGATGCTTCACATTCCTGATATGCATGTATTCTTATCTTTTCTGATGATTGCATTATAATGCAAATGTAAGGGAAGGTTCTTCTCCAGAGGTATCATTTGCAAGACGTTGCCGTTCGGCAAAAGAAAGCATTTTACTCGTCCGTCTAAATCAATTCCTCTTTGCTTCCTAAAGCTCATCCCTCTCAGAGACCTGCTGAATTTCCCCAATCAATTTTCAATAGGGATTTTAATTGCTCACAAAATATATTAGCTACCATAGTAAGGGATGGAATATGAGTTTCAGGATATGAAATGGAATATCTAAGCACGTACCAAATACATGTGCAAATTAGATGGATGCATCTGTTTCCTCACGTTGTTTGGCATTCTTCTCCTCTAGTCCAAAGAAAAGCATTTGTTCAAGCTCCCATGCAGAGTAACAGCAAATTTGCAAGAATATATTATTATTTTCTTGTCAAAAATGGCAGCTGCCTCCTTTGACAAGTGCTTCCCACATTGCATTCATTTTTTTTTCCTCCTTCATTTTCATTTTTCATTTCCTGTAGTGCTTCTGAGATACAAACGTTCCCCCTCTCTGCTCTCCAGCCTGCCTCCTCCCATCTGCGTGGCCAAACTGCCATGTCAGTCACGTACACATACGCATCATACACCATTCAGCAACAGCGTTAAAGCGGCCGACGGAAGCCTTGTCAGCTGCAAGGTGCTCCACCTCCGTGCATCTGACTTGCATTTTTCAGAACATCCCACAGCTGCTCAAGTGCTTGTAGATCTGGAAAATATGGAGGCCAAGTCAAAACTTTGAATTCCTTGCAATGTTCATCAAACCGTTCATGAGTAAAATCTTCAGCGTAGCAGTGTGTCTCATCCTGCTACAGGAAGAAAAAAACAGCCTTTAGAAAATACTATTAACATGAATGTTAAGGCAGGTGCATGTATGTCAACACACATGATAAACCAGCAACACATTTCACTCTGAGCTCTCCTCCTCACTGCTTATTTTTAACAATTACATTCTAATTAATTCCTCTTATTCTTCTCCATGTTGACATTTCTAAGAAATCTGTAGAAACTCACGAAAGCAGAAGAGAAACAACCAAATATATAGACAAAGTGCCCTGATTATAAACAGCATATTATTTACAGCAAAGGCAACCATTTTCACATGGCAGGCAATGTGGTCACGAACATGTAAAACCCATATAATAATATCAAATCTATGCGATTCCGTATGGTCAAATTTTATATGGTAAAATAACATTAAACATGAAACATGACAATACAAAATCACATTTCATCTGCTCCATTGTTCAGTTCTGACTCTTCCACTGTGAAATACCAGCAGTCAGTATGAGCAGTCTGACTGGTCTGTGCCTTTTTATTCTGTTTTTAAGTCAAATCAATCATTAAATGTTTCTATTAATATGCATTACAATGCTCCTGTGAGGCGTAAGAAGCCCATTACTTTGTTGCTGCTAGCAGATTAGCAGGCTGTCCTTTCTTGGAGCACTTTTGATCAGCACTCATCGCCAGACACTAAGAACATCCAACCAAACCTGAGGCAAGACACATAAAACTCTGTAGCTTCCTCTCTAAAGTGCTGCTTCATGTGGGCAGAGATGCCTTCAAGTACAATGTACTTTAGATGGGATCATATGGGTGGGGGTCTTACAGCCTTGTGTGTGATTGGTTATAATCAGCACAGAAAGAAAACACATAAAATGTTGCCTCCGCTCAAATAGGACAAATAGGAAACAGACTGGAATCCATTATAATATTACAAGGAAGTTGCTGTGCTCCCATTCAGGTCTAACATATTCAACTTTATTTGTATAGCACCACTTCACAACAATGTTGTCACGGGGCCCTTTACATACACGAATTAACACACACATCATTTCCAGTCAATTCATACATATCCTATAATAGAAACCAACTGATTGCATCGAGTCATGACTTCAATCCAATCCCCCATCCTGAGCTGTACGCGGCGACAGTGGGAAGGAAAAAACTCCCCTTTAACAGGAAGAAAACCTCCGACAGAACCCAGCTCAGGGAGGGCAGCCATCTGCCTCGACTGGTTGGGGTTGAGAGGACAGGAGAGACAGATCAACATATGAGATTTGCTGTATGACTGAATTGTTTTTTTTTTTTTTTAATTTTCCAGTTTATTTTAGAAATGCAACAATAAAGCAGGACCAGTTATTTCTCTAGATGACTTGGCTCATTTCTCCTTTAAAGACATATTTCACAAGCAAAGACCATGTCTCAGCAATTTAATGAGGTAGAAGGAAAGAGGATGTTGAGTGGACATATGGCTAAGCTGTCTACCTGATAAAGAAGGTGAAGAAAAGAAAGAGAAAAAAGAAAACAAATGGGAGGAATGGGGAAGTAGACAGGCAGCTGAGGGAAGGAAGAAAGGAAAAACACAGATAGACAGAAGGAAAAAGAGAAAAGGAAGAAAAGGGGAGTAAAGGATGTGGAAGAGGGATGGAGGAACAAGGAGAGATGCAGTCAGGGGAATGTAAGACTGGATGAAAAGACAGCAAGTGGAAAGGATTGAGAATGGGCAGGGTGGGGTCGAGAGAATGGCACAAACAGACAAAAGGTATTTAGGTAGAGAGTCACATGGGTCCAGCAGCTCAGTGTGATGAAAGTGAATCAGTGATGAAAGGAAGAAAAGTCAGAACAACAAGCAAAGTATTCTAACAATAATCCCTGCAGGAGAAAGTAACCTTTAGGGTGCCCTATGTGTGGCATTGCAGACAGTTTGTCTGTATAATGCACTGCTGAAGGCAAGAGAAGGGGCTCTGAGAGACCACCTCAGTCTCATAACTTCATTAAACAAGTATCTTGTGTAAACTGATGTCTACATAGGATGAACCTCAGATCCTCATATGTAATGGAACGCAGCGTGAAATGTACTTTAAAATACGAGCACCAACCCCATAACTGTTGCCAGGTACATCAAGCCTGACAGGAATGATTTTGCAGTCATAAATTACATTAAATAATGTCATTAAATAATAGTATATGTTAAAATATTTTAATTTATTCATCACATTTTATTTAGCACAAAAACAGTGCCCAGTATATCTACCTATCTATCTATCCATCTATCTATCTATCTATCTATCTCTCTCTCTCTCTCTCTCTCTCTCTCTCTATATATATATATATATATATATATATATATATATATATATATATGTGTGTGTGTGTGTGTGTGTGTGTGTGTGTGTGTGTGTGTGTGTGTGTGTGTGTAAGCCAATATGCTTTCCTTAACTGTAAATAGTATATTTAGTATACTTAGTATATTTAGTACATTTAGTATTAGTATATACACACACACACACATATACTTGCTCAAGGGCCTACTGTGGTTTACCTCTGTTCACACTCTGGAGGCTCCAACCCAGGTTCTCCAGACTTAAAACCACCTCAGTAATCATTAGGCTACCTCCATCTTGTCCATTGCACTTTTTGCCCAATGTAACAGTCTCCTTTTAAAGGGAGGTAAACTCTCTGGTTTTTATTGTTTTAATTTTTACAGCTTTAAACAATATATAAAAAGTAGACGGTTTAACAGGATATCAGATTCATATATATATATATATATATATATATATATATATATATATATATATATATATATATATATATATATATATATATATATATATTCATATGTATTCATATATATACATATATATATATATATATATATATATATATATATATATATATATATATATATATACATATACATATATATATATATATATATATACATATACATATATATATATATATATATATATATATATATATATATATATATATATATATATATATATATATATATATATATATACATGAATCTGATATCCTGTTAAACCGTCTACTTTTTTAAAGAATAGTTACAGGAGATCTGTAAGCCTCATTCAACGGCCGACTGTTTGTTAAATATTAAAGACTTCAAGTTCACTTTGATTTTCATTCCTAGTAACCACATCATTATCTTTAGTGCACCATAATTAATTCAAGCTATCACTCGGGGATTCAGCAGAATTCACCAAGAATCCAAACTTCATTAAGTGGGACATTTTTGTCTCTGCTGCTGCTTAATAGTATGTTAACTTTAAAAGCCTTGTTAGCCCTCACAAGGGCTGGAAAAATTTCAGCCATAATCACCTGCTAGGAAGAAACAGGATAAAGACTTAGAAGTAAAATTTATCTTAGGCAAAAAATATCATGATTAGAAATGATTTAGTTGATCAATAACATCTGTGTATATGGAATAATTGTCAGCAGGAAGTCATACTCTCTCCAATAGAGAAGAAAAATGAAGTAAAGATAGAAATTCTGTGTTTCTGCTTTGACTGGAATTTACAGAAAAAGTATCAGAAACATGATATGTTTTTTTTTGTTGTTGTTGTTTTTTTCCTGAAGATATGACCAGGGCTCTTCCCATACACTTTGTATATAATTTATTGCTTCCCAAAACATCTAGGAATTAATTAAAGTAGACTTAACACAACAATCAAGTTTAGTAGTTTGTACAAAATTACACTTTTTACTTGTGTATTTCCACAACAGCTTTTTAAAATTAAGCCATTAAAAGTGTCGGTTTCTTCCATGTTTTACATTAGAGAGGCACATGAGCATTCATCAGCCCTATTTATCTCAGTATGTAATTAGAGGTTAATTAATTGTCAGGACTCATTTCTGGCACTTGGCCCAGCGGTTCTCCCACTATTACATGTTATTCCTCGACTGCCAACGGCCAAACTTTTGACCATGACTGAAGTCCAAATTAGATTTATCCAGCTTGTTGGTCATTAGCATTGTGGATGTGCAAGTAGTGATAAATCAGGTGTATGAGTGGCTTCAGATACAGCTGCAAAAATCGAAATTAGAAATTATTTTGTGAAAGCTGTTTAAATGCCGGTATTAATTGCCATCACCCACAGGGTCCCTTTAATCAGTTCTGCACCAACTATCAAATTGTTAAAATCTCTTCTTTTTTTTTCCCTTTGCAGAAGAATATTTCAATGCATTTATATTAATTCATTATTTCTATCTCACTCAATTATTCTTAAACTGGCCCCAGTGGCATAGTTATGGCAATTGAACGGCAGTTTGCTGAAAGACACACAGTTTATCAGTGTTGACAGCTATGGCGCGCTCTGTTTATCGGAGGTTACGTGATTATTTGCAAGTTTAATGTGGAACAAAATGCAAAGTGATGAAGCAGGAGTATGTACAAGAGATGTAAGGAGATGGTTTATAAGAAAGCGTTTAAATAATGAGGATAAAAACATAAAATATTGGTTGTTTGTGGATGATTTGGCATATCACAAAAAATAAGTTCAAATTAATGATCTTTGACACAAGACAAGTATTCTAAAGACAACAGCTTTGCCCAAAGCCTTGTCGAGTCTGTCCATCTAGCACTAAATTCAGAAGATTAACATTATTCAGCACATAATTCAAATGAGTTTCTCCATTTAGCCCTGAATCAGTTTCAATGGGAAAAGCAGGTTATCCTTCATTGGTCGAATGACTTCACGGCGAGTCTGAAACCATTTCCTCTGGCCAGTCAGCACCGTGAAGGTCCTCACCTACATGGAGAAGGTCAACACATTCACCACTTGCAGAATAATCCCTAAACTGTCATGTGTTCCAGTGCTTAAGTACACCTGGAGTTTTAAAAAGTCATGACCTCCAGTCTGACATTATGCTCTTTTTCAACATTTCAAATGGCTTGGTATTTATTTTGCTGATCAATAATGCCTTCATCTGCACTGATAGCATTATTACATCTTAAATACATGGAATAAGAGTATTGAGAAAATCATACAGAGCCTGAGGGTCCAACACTTTTCCCCCCTTTTCTTTTAATTATTTTCATTAATCTGCTACCAGGTAGTTGTCGTGCATCAACACAGGAAAAAAATGCAGATGCTTTCTGTTCATGAGTGGTAAAATAAACCATGTATGAGCACCTGAACTCTTTTTTTTTTTTTTTTTTTTTTTTTTTAACAAACTCTGCTCAGAAATCCCACAAACACCTGTTAACCTCTGATTCATAAGCACCTTTTTTTCCTCCAGACTTTCCCCAGTGTTCATGTGTGACAACAGGGTTAAACTTGACGAATGTCTGAACTGGCAGCGATGATAATCACAGAGAAAATCGACATGTCGGCAGAACAGGAGCTACAAAACATGCCGCTAATAATAGCAGCTCTGTTGACAACAGTTATTTCCATGAATCCAGCTTTCTTTAAAAGGACACTAAACCTTCATATGTTCAAAGCAGCATCGACATAAAATAGTGATGTTTTGTGTACTTACACTCACTCAGCATCCATTTGATCTGGCTACATTTGTCCATAACGTTTTTCAGGGTTTTACAAGGATTTGTATGAATTAGCATGTTTGATTATTTTAACTAATTCTCATAAAACCCAACAGTGCTTGTAAATTTGGATGCAGTACAAAAACTATCACACACTAAAGCTTTTCTTCCTTTATTAAGGGAATATCACAACTTAACAATTAAGGGAATATCACAACTTAACCAGTTGTGATATTTAACACATTTTTGACTCAAATAAATAGATTTTATTTGCAAATGTGCAAAGCTATTGTTTTACTTTGAGCAGCAGAAAATACTGAACTATATGAATCCCAAAGTAGCAGAACAGAATCTGAAGCAAAGTCTCGAGCAAAGTTTTGACATGAACCTTAAGTGTAGTGAGCATATTAATCATGTAGGGTCAGGCAGTCTGCAGAGGTGAATTCCTTGCTGGGAAATCTCTGATGTCTGGTGCCGGCAGAACTCCAGGGACTTGGACAGGAGCTTATTATTGTCACTAATTATGCAACTTCTAGGATAGTTCATTTGCATAAATCACATTAGATATTTTCAACCATATTTTGCTGAAGTGAAATGGATTTAGAGCTGCCAAGTAAAGTAGTTTTGCTTTTAAAGCAACACTTTACTGTGATTGTATTTCACAGCATCAGCCTGTAAGTCAAATTGGAGGATAAATCAATACAAATGCAAGAAGAAAACAAAGATAATTCCAAACAAAGAAATTTAGCCAAGAAGTATCTATTGTGTTAGGAAAAATTAGAGCTTTTACATGCATTAAGCAAATACAGGTATTTGTTCAGCTTTTTCATGGAAAACAAAGCAAATGTGTACACAGACAGAGAGCTCAGTGGATTGGAGAGTTATGAATTTAATTTTGGAAATGATTATTAAAGTTTACTTTTTTGAGAAACTCCACCCACTGCAAAATGTTTTCAAAAGTATACCGGGATGTCGGGAATGAGCAGGAGGGTGAGTTCAGAGAGTTGTCTAGGGAACTCATTTTGATTGGGCAGGAACAAACCACCTGTACAACATCATGCAGTTGCAACTACTGCTTGCTAGTGGAGATGTTTCCTGAAATGACCACTGACCTAGAGGAAAAACAGTAAAAGGAATTTTAAAAAAAAACAAAACAAAAAAAAAAAAACAGGCTCCTTGTTTGGCCAGAACATTCACTGTTTATGCAGTTTGACACACAACGGTTCCAGGTGGTTGATCCTCCATCGAGTTTGAGTGTAAAATAAATAAGTCTGGTTTTATGGGTCGCATTGTAAGCTACTATTAACCCATCAAATCTCAATTTCACTTTTTTAATGTTTATTTTAACTACAGCATAGCTGCATTTAGTAACAATTAAAATATATATACATACATACACACACACACACACACATATATATATATATATATATTGTTTAAAGCTGTAAAAAATAAAACAATAAAAACCACACATTTTAGAGAGTTTACCTCCCTTTAAAAGGAGACTGTTACATTGGGCAAAAAGTGTAATGGACAAGATGGAGGTAGCCTAATGATTACTGAGGTGGGTTAAAGTCTGGATAACCTGGGTTGGAGCCTCCAGAGTGTGAACAGAGGTAAACCACAGTAGGCCCTTGAGCAAGGCCCTTAATCTCCCATAACTCCTCTCCAGGCGCCAAAACACAGCAGCCCACTGCTCTCGTGTACATCTACAGATGGGTCAAATGCAGACTTCAATTTCCCAGTCAAGATTAATAAAGTAAAAATGATTTTATCATTATTTTATTCAAGGTTGATGGATGTAAAAGGCAGGATTTGTATTTACATGACTGTAGGTGAGATGTAATCATTTCATTGTAATAATTAGTTTATATATTTTTCACTTTCTTATCTTTAATAGAATCTTTCAGATAATAATAACCCATATCCTGTAGTATATGTCGATTTGTTACAGATAGCATTCAGTGCTTTTCATAGATCAATAAAAATTACTCAACAGCACCTCCTCCTGGTCAGACAAAGAAGTTGCCCAGCTCACCCTTGAGCTGTACTATAGAGGCCATAGGGACAGTGCTGCACTGCCTTTTCCTCTCATATCATCACAACGGTGTGTTCATGTATATGCAGTTCATTCCCCCATATAAAATCATTTACATAAAAAGGCTGATTGCTACGGTACCTATTTACTTTACTGCGCTATGGCAATGGTCTAGGTATGTTCAAAAGGATTATTGAAATTATGCTTCGCTCTCAAAGTTGGTTGACGTTCTTACCAGAAGGATGACCTGCTTAGACAGGCAAGCAGACAGCATCTTTTGTTTGAGGAAAAACATTAACATATGCTATGTAAGTTAAATAGTCTAGGAGCTGCTATTGAATCATTTAGCTAGCTTTGAAAGTTTTTAATGGTGTCACAATTGGTGTTTTAAATGATTGTGTTAGATTTAGCAGCCACTTACTTGGCCATACATTCAAATGATCATTTGTGTGCCAATTGGTGACTGCCTGCCTACCTAACTCTAGAGCTCATGGCACGTGTCTGACTAGTATAGCTTCACAGAATTTGTGTGTGTCACTGAAATACATAAACGCATCTACTGACACGTTCAATTAGATGCCAAAGCCTCTGGTTTAAAGTGTGCACAGAAAGCCTTTAAAAGAATGAAACAAGAAAAAACTAAACGGTAATAGCAGGAGCGTGCAGAGCAATGCACAAATCTGACAGAGTAATCCATGAGAGGTGCAGTCTTGGCTAACCGCACAGTTTTGTGAACACATTCCTATAGGCACACTCAATAATGTGGCATTTTGACAAACAGCCTGCCAGAGCTGGTCTGTCCACAGAGGAAGGACATGGGCCAGCAGAAAGAACTCAGAGGCAGCGCTCTCCTCCGGGGAGTGAGTCTACTCAATGTCCTGGAAGGCTGCGCAACTTCAAGGACAGGCTGCCGTATGAGAACAATGAGTGCTCTGGCTTCTCCTGTCAGGCCAAACTTTCAAACACTGTTGTGGATAAATCCATGTGCCAAAATTAGAGCTTTCTGTCAGGCAGAGGGCATGATAAGCAGATGAGGCGGTTATCAGAAAATAGACTGAAATTAGGGCTTTTCGCTGGAGCTGTGATGTTACATTAACTGCTAATCAGGGATGTGAGGAAGGCAGCAGTGTTTTTCATTCTTGTTCTGTGTTAGATGGATGTTAATATACTATGTAGGTGTCTGTGTGGCATAATCATGAACAAAGACACAAATAAGGTGGAAGCAGTTGCAATATTATAGAGGGAGACCACTGGTTGATTTTTAGATGAATGCATTTGGACACTTTATCTGTTTTTATTATTAGCTTTACATTAATTAGTGTGTAGTTTTAGACACTGCGTACTGAGAAGATTTCCATTTAAAACTTCATCTCCTAAAAACCAAGGTTTATTCAAACACTTTTCAGTATATATTTTTTTGTTTGTTTGTATTTTTTTAGCTCTGGATCAATTAAATCTACCCATCAAACTACTAATGTTAATGGAGAAAAAAAAGAAAAGGAAAGAAATCCTGTGATTAAACAGCAAGTTGCAGGTTTGTTGACCGCCCAATAAAACCCCCAAAATGACTAAATGTAAACATGTTTTTTCCTCAGCCCACTCTTTCTGTCCTTGTTCATGCAGATGTTTCCTGCTGAGTGCAGATATTTGGGCTTGTTTGTGATAGTTGAAGTGTATCACTCAGGCTCTGCTACGCTGCATCGCATGAATTAATGATGAATGGAAGCAGGGGAAAGATGGAGGGAAAACAAGCTGCAATGCAACGACACAGGACAGGAAAAGAAAACCAGAGATTACTTAGAAACATTAGTAAAAGGCTTATTTTAAGAGGCAAAATGAGAAAATGGATTGAAAGCAATGAGGCTGGAGGGGTGTAGGGGAGGGTAGCTGGGAAAAGGGAGGAAGCATGTCTCTTTTGATCACACACATGGTCTTATCTCGCTTGTTGTTTTGCAGCAGAATAATCTGGAACACATTTGATTACAAGGGTCTCATTGAAAAACATGGACTTTCATAAGTGTGCAGCCCAACGCCTGAATGGCAACTGTGTTGCATTCTGTAAAACAGCAGGTTTATAATGACGGATGAGTTCCTGTCTCTGACACTTTCTGGTCATTATGTGTTCCACTTGACTCAGAGGTCGGAAGTTTGAACTGGAAAGAACGTCATAACAGAGTGTTCATGTTGACAATGTCGTAAAACTTGAAAAACCGACATTAACAACATGCATGAAATTTTATAAACTTAATCTCTGTGTAGAAGTTACAAAGTAATACCTGGAACTCTAATTAATGTATGCTTGAACAAACACGTTTAGACATAAATATATCTTTACTCTTGGCTTCACTCAATGCTGATTTTTTTTGGCCATCTTTACTTCGGGGTATGTAGGTCTGCTCCAACTTTCTGAGTCGGTTTCTGACTTCAGGGGGAATTCTCATTATTTCCCACTGGGAACTCGGAAAATCTGATTTCTGAGTACAAATCGAACTCAGAATCCTTCTTTTTGAGTCAACTCGAGGAAAAGGTTAAAAAAAAGGTGCCTTTTTAGCTTCTGTGGCTTTGATGACTGCAGTGTTGTTATTTTTATTATTATTATTATTATTATTATTATTATTATTATTATTATTACATTAGTATCATTAGTGTATGCTCTGTTTATATACTTTAATGTTAACCATTATAATAGTCCCTACAGTGATGATTTTATTGTAAGAAAAATGCCTTTCATCTTAAAACATAGTTGTTTTCAAACTGGAATGGTTATAAAACAGACGATAAAATGAAACCAATAATCCAGGGCTATTCAATTTCAAGCCTTAGAGATCCACTGTCTATCAAATGAAATGAATCAAACAGCTTGTTGTTAGGTTCTGTGAACCAACACTATAATTTAAGTAGATGAAACATCAAAAGCTTGCAGGATAGTGGCCCTCTGAACCAGGGCAAGATATTTGTGCCATCACTGATGGTGGAGTTATGTTGATGTATGCTAACATATGGTATAAAGTACTGGTTCCTAAACTGCAAATGCACAAATTTCTAAAGACCTACAGCTTACAGGGGGCAAGATGTTTATTTGCATACCATCTTTCATATGCAAGATAATTAAAATTGCTTCATATAAAACATTGAAAACATACCTGCAGGAAGTGAAGAATGTAGTTAAGTAGCTCCCTCTTCCTCCTGAATCCAGCTTCTATGGGCAGACCTATAAACACTAACACGACAATAGTGCAGTAGTGTTGTAATTTGGTCACATCCTAATAAAAGGATACAACTATAAGACCTCAGCAAAAGTTTCCTATAATAACAACTCTTTATAGCTTCATTTTGCTTTACAGTTAACTTTTTACAGGTTTACAAACAGAAAAGCAAACTCACAAGATCTGCAAAGGTTAAAATCAGTGTATATGAGTAGGAGTGCTAATCCGTGACCTTGTGGAAAGCTTTGTGTGTATTATATGCAATCAATAAATTTACTTTTTGTGGGTTTTGCCTGGGCAAGATATATCACATGTTATGAGATTACTGGGAGGTCTTCAATCAGGAAAAAGATCTGGTCTCGGCTCCAGAAACATGCCCAGGGTACAAAAAATGGGGGATTTATTCAATGGTCCTATTGTTATTTGTGGTGCTTGCAGCTCAGATTAATAAGACACAACCCTCCACTGGGATGATGTCTTCACAGGCAGCAGCACAAATAAAGAAATAAGCTCTCTGGGTCAGAAACAAAGATGCAACTCGGCCTGCTGTCAGTTTAAAAAGCCACAAAATGATATTTTTTTTGTCTTATGATAATGGAAAGATCCATAATGATAGATGTGGAAATTTCAAGTGTCACTTTGCAGTGCATTTTTTTACCCATTGGTTAAAGATAGCACTAAATATTTTATTTATCTGTTCTCAGAACAATTTTTTTCTCTTCTAAAACTTGCAGAATTAACTTCATATTGTTTAAACATAGAAAGATAATCTCTGATTGAGGAGGAGCAGTGTGGTTTTCGTCCCTGTCGCGGAACACCAGCTCTATAACTTCTTTGGGGTCCTGGAGGGGGCATGGGAGTTTGCCCAACCAGTCTACATGTGTTTTGTGGACTTGGAGAAGTTCGACCGTGTCCCCCACGGACTCCTCTGAGGGGTATTCCAGGAGTATGGAGTACTGGATACCCTGTACGACAGGTGTCAGAGCTCGGTCCACATTGCCAGCTGTAAGGCGGATTTGTTTTCAGTGAGTATTGGACTCCACCAAGGCTGCCCTTTATCACTGATTCTATTCATAACTTTTATGAACAGAATTTCTTGGCACAGCTGAGGTGTTGAGGCGATCTGGTTTGGTGGCCTCTGCTTTTTGTGGATGATGTGGTCCTGTTGGCTTCATCTGGCCGTGATCTCCAGCTCTCACTTGAGCAATTTGCAGATAAGTGTGAAGCGACTGGGATGAAAAATAGCACCCCCAAATCTGAGACCATGGTCCCCAGCTGGAATAGGGTGGATTGTCTTCTCCAGGTCAGGAGTGAGGTCCTGCCTCAAATGGAGGAATTTAAATATCTTAGGGTCTTGTTCACGAGTGAGGGAAGGATGAAGCAGGAGATGGACAGGCAGATCGGTGTACGTCTGCAGTAATGTGGACTTTGCATCGGTCTGTCGTAGTGAAGAAGGAGCTGAGCCAGATGTTCCTACCCTCACCTATGGCCATGAGCTGTGGGTCATGACCAAAAAAACGAGATCATATATACAGGTGGCTGAAATGAGTTTCCTCTGCAGGGTGGCCGGGCTCTCGCTTAGAGATAGGGTGAGAAGCTCGGTCATCCGGGGGGGGGGGGGGGGGGGGGGGCTCAGAGTAGATCTGCTGCTCCTCCGCATCGAGAGGAACCAGTTGAGGCGTACAGGAGGCATCTGGTCAAGATGTCTCCTGTACGCCTCGCTGGTGAGGTGTTCTGGGCACATCCCTGCAGGAGGAGACCCCAGGGTAGAACCATGACACGCTGGATGGATAATATCTTTCGGCTAGCCTGGGAATGCCCTTCCCCGCAGAGCTGGCAGATGTGGCTGGGGAGAGGGTAGTCTGGGCTTCCCTGCTTAGGCTGTTGCCCTGCAACCCAACTCCTGATAAGT
Source organism: Telmatherina bonti (assembly GCF_933228915.1). Classification (NCBI taxonomy): domain Eukaryota; kingdom Metazoa; phylum Chordata; class Actinopteri; order Atheriniformes; family Telmatherinidae; genus Telmatherina; species Telmatherina bonti. The sequence goes on along the minus strand of NC_136617.1, from coordinate 24,638,041 downwards.
GTCAGAGAATGGATGGATGGATGGATGGATGGATGGATGGATTGGATGGATCGAATGGATCGATTGCATGGATTGGATGGATCTATGGATGGATGGATGGATTGGATGGATTGATGGATGAATTGGATGGATTGGATGGATGGATGGATGAATTGGATGGATGGATTGGATGGATGGATTGGATGAATTGGATGGATGGATGGATGGATTGGATGGATGGATTGGATGGATGGATTGGATGGATGGATGGATTGGATGGATGGATGGATGGATGGATGGATGGATGGATGGATGGATGGATGGATTGGATGGATGGATGGATGGATGGATGGATGGATCGGATGGATGGATGGATAGTTGAAACATTCAACAGAAAAAGCCAGTTGTTTGGTTTCTCTTGTGATGCAACATATATGTAACAATGTTGGTACTCTCAATGAAAAAATAAGAATCGCAGTGAATTGGAAAACTCTTGAACGTATTTAATTTGTTGGATGCTGACTTCATTGAACTGCAAAGTTTTTTCTTTTATAATTTTTTCTTCACTGGCTCTAAATGCAGTAACGTATAAAGAATATTCTATTATCTCAATGAAGTGGACTTCTGTGATTCTAATGTTACACCGTGTATTCTAGAAAATCCTGAGAGACATGACATTTACAGAATGTCAGTCAGTGCAAATTTTTTAAACTCCAGTTATTACACAACTAATGAGAAAGCATTTGTGCTAAAGGTCACATATGTTGGTAATACTGAAGAGATTTGGAAGAGGTTCTCTCTCTTTCATACACGCACACACACTCACACAAGTTTCAGGAATGTTACACCCTGTTTTAGTCCAGGTCTTAGTAAACAACCTTTATAACAATGTGGGAGACCTGTTATTCTAATTTATTTCCGTTTATTCCAATGACAGCGTGTCAACATGAGATTAAGAGAATAATACTTACTATTACGGCAAGATGAAATGAGTGCATTTAATCCCAAATTATATTTCTGAAAATTTATTTTTCACAGTCTTTAAAAGAAAAAGGTGATCATAGGGCTTCACGGTGGCGGAGTTGTTAGCACTGTGTCACAACAAGAAGGTTGCTGGTTTGAGCCTCGGCTGGATGGGTTGGGGGGGGGGGGGGGGGGGGGGGGGGGGGGGTTCAAACAGTGGCTTTTCTGTGTGGAGTTTTCATGTTCTTCCTGTGTATCTGTTGGTTCTCTCCAGGTAATACCCTACCATTGTCTAAGGACATGCATGCTTGGTTAATTGGTTACTCTAAAATCGTCCCAAGGAGTATGTGTGAGCGTTAATGGCTGCTAATCTGCCTGTGTGACCCTGCAACGTACTGGCAACCTGTCCAGAGTGTACCCTGCATCCCGTCCAATCACTGCTGGGATAGGATACCTTCCCGTGACCCTGCATTGACCTAAGCGATGTAGAGTAACAGGACAAATTCACTGTTACTTCAAATTGCTTAAAAATAGACCTACCTTCAATTAGTTGCATTTGATATGATAAACTTTGCCATGTTTTTTTTAAATTAGCTTTGCATTTTTTATCATATTTTACTGCCAGCGGACTGTTCTGTAATTAGCTAGGAGACATGTTGACATCTTTTCTAGACAGACTATGCACAGTTTCCCACAATAGATGCGCACAATCGTGTTCTGCTTAGCACTGCAGCCTCACAGGAAAAAGGTAAAGGTCGTTGGTTCAAGCCTTGTCTGGAGGAGGTCTAAATAGTGGCCTTTCTGTGTGGAGTTTGCATCTTCTTTCCATTTATGCGGGTTCTGTCCGGGTACTCCAATGTCCTCCCATCCACAAGGCATGTGTGTTAAGTTATTTGCTATCGTTAATTGATCACTTATAATGTGGAAGTGGCTTTGGACAAAAACAGTAGGATGTTCCTAGAATAGAATCTATAGTATATCTGTGACATATTAATACTCAATGAATATGTGTATTGAGCATGTATAGATAGATAGATAGATAGATAGATAGATAGATAGATAGATAGATAGATAGATAGATAGATAGATAGATAGATATAGATATATAGATATATGTGTGTGTGTGTGTGTGTGTGTGTGTGTTATATGTGTGATATATATAAATATACATACACATACATACATACACAATACATAATGATGAGATCTGTGCTTGTGAACTTTGTGAACTTGTGAAATGTCATTCCTTTCTTTCACAGTCCTTCAGCATTCAGGGTCAATACATTTCTGACAGTGAGCTTCATTCCAGTAAGCCCCGCTCTGTGAATCTCTAACAATTTGTGTATTGTCTTTTATCTGGATGTCTGGCCGTCTGGTGTCTTGAAGCAATCCTTTTAAAAGCCTCTACCAGAACTACATACAGCCAGTGTAGCTGGGATGATTAAACGCTGTCTGCTTGTTTGGCAATGTGTGTGTCCACGATTTCCTCATTCTTAATATTATATCTTTCCTCCTCTCTGCACCTTCTTTCTTTGTTTCAATCTCTCTCCACTGTAGAAGAATGAAATGAAATGAGCAATGTCAGATCCACTGAGAAATGCCTACCATTTGCAAAGTAATGAAGGGAAGGACAATGAATGGGAGCAGCCAACAGAACAAGCGGAGTGATGGTGAAAACACACCAGGCCTCAGGCAATGTTAGGGGGCTCTCAGCAAAATCGAAAGTGACAGAGCAACACTGGCATTATGGATATTTGATCATGGCCACAGATGCAGTATGCAAGTACATGCACTCATAAATCTAATGTTAACTTTACTGCAGCACACTTTCAAAAGTGTTTGTTTACATCAATTTCTATTTCTGGATCGTTGCACGTTCAAAACAAACAAGCGAGGAAGGGGCAAGGAACACAGGATTTCCAAATACACCCTTTTTCTTTTTCTACCGTGTCAGCAACATCCCTCTGGTCAAAATATGTCTGGTCCAACTGCCTTCAATGTTCTGCTCCATGAGCCAACAGGTGAACTCTTCCTGCTGAAAGAAGCGAAAAAAATATTTTTGTGGCATTTTCTCCAGCAAGCCATCAGGCCTTTGTCACCCTAAATATACTCTGGAAAATTCATCAACAGTAAAGTACATTTTCTCCCATCTCCACCACCAGGAAAACAGCCTCAAAGCAAATTCAATATGGTCCCCAGTCTTAGTACCAGCATCAAGTCAGAGCTTGCAGGTAATGCAGCACTACATCATCATTACAGAATCTCAGGCTTTAAAAAAAAACCAAAAAGAGTTCAAATAATGATTTTTTTTTTTCACTTTTCACTGGAAAATCTTATTATAAATCACACTTAACACATCATAAGATCACTCAGTTTTTGCCCTAATTCTCTGCTTCTTGCTGGGAAGTGAGGAGAGAGATGAAATCCAGCTAATACCAAAGGTGTCGTTCTGACAGCATTACGGAACAGGAGGGAACATAGAGGTGAGGGTGGGGAGGGGTATCTGACATGGGATGATAAATGTGTGGCAGAGGTGCGAACGCCTTGCACATGATTTCATATGGAACATTCTGCTTCTCCCTGTCATGACTGTGTAGACTGAAGGGCTGATCACACACACAACAAAAAGAGCAAGAGCATTTAACAAGAGTTCTTTAACAAAAGCAAGTCCAAACGAGGAAGTCCTCAGAAGGGCACAAGGACAGTTCAGACAACAGGATCTGAGGACAAGAGATCTTAATTACATTTTGGTTCAAGAGAAGAAGAACTCACATAAGAGTTGTTGGCTGAGAGTGGCTGGAAAAACCGTGCTTTAAGCTGGAGAGTTTGATAGACAGCAGCTGTGCAGCATTTATCGCTGAGGCATCAGGACACCTCCCTGGTGAGGTGTTCCAGGCACGTCCCTCGGGGAGGAGACCCCGGGGAAGACCCAGGACACGCTGGAGGGATTACATCTCTCGGCTGGCCTGGGAACGCCTCGGGATCCCCCCCGCAGAGTTGGCAAATGTGGCTGGGGAGAGGGAAGTCTGGGCTTCCCTGCTTAGGCTGCTGCCCCCGCGACCCGACCCCGGATAAGCGGCAGAAGATGGATGGATGGATGGATGGCATCAGGACAGCTGTGGATGGAGAAAGAGAACAGGGCAAAGGAAGGCACCAATTAAGCCAAAAACTGTAAAAAATAGGAAAACTGCAGACGACAACAAAGAAGTAGGGTGGTACTATCCCATTTTATCTCACAGATCTGGTAACATTTTCATCCGTGGTGTCAGACACACACACTTATAACATAAAGTCAGGGAAAAGCTGCCTCATGTTCACATCCCTACAAACCCATCTTCAACTTCTGGCATTTCTATTTGACACGCACAGGTAAAATTAGGATGCTTATACAGGAACCTGATTTATGAAGAAGTTGATATATACAGTGGTTAAAATATTCAAACATGTTTTTGATCTTTTACTTGGAAATTGCTGCACATCGAATTTGTTTAAGGCTATTATCAGAGACTGAAGTGAAATGTTAACTTTAATCAAAGCTGCTACGGCTGCAAAGCAAAAGGCATGAAAGGTCAGAGATTAGCCACTGTTTCAGTGATTTATTTTTGTTTTGTACAAAAAATGAGAATTGGGACACCATGCAAAAGTTTTGGTACACCAGAAAGTTGGAGTTCTTTGCTATGTGTTCTGCACAATTTTATATTTGCCATATTTTTTATTTTTTTTTTAAAACCACAAGAAAACTCTAACTGTATTTCTTTTCCATTTGTAGAATAATAAGATTCTCTTTTTTTAAATAAATGATTGTGATAAAAGTTAATATCATAGGAACAATAGTAAAATGGTCAAAACTTGAAACTAATGGGTTAACAAGGCTTGTTTTGGGATCACATTCACAAACCAAATGGCTGAGTTGCCTCAGGCAGTAATGATGTCAACATTCATAATAACCCTCCTGTGGTGTTCATACCCTCTCCTTACTTTAGTGTTCCCAGATAATTATGACATTTTTTTAAATCTCTTTAATTATTGCAAAACACATTAATCCCAACAATGGTTTTGTTGAACTGTGTTTTTAGCTGTGGACATCTCAGAGTTGTGGTTAACAGAATAACTGCAGTGAAAATACAAATAGGTACTGAAAATGTATTCAGTGTAATGTTAAATATGTGTGTGTGTGTGTGTGTGTGTGTGTGTATATATGCACTTGTGCTCTTCATTCAAATTCATACATGGGCGGCCTTTGACATTGCACTGCGTATTTTTGTTTAAAGGACATAAGTACCTGGAACATAACCCTACCACAGTCTGCATTCCACAGGCTTTTTGAAGCTCATTGATGAGACTCCTGCTAGAATCAGTGGACCCATGTTGGCTTGGAGGTCTACCAGATCCAGTTATCTCCAGGTGTTCTCAAACATGATTCTCCTCCAGGTTTTTCATCTCCAGTATAAATCTGTCATTAAATTTTGATAACACAAATTGGAAGCTGGATATTCACACAAGTTGCTACGTACATGTTCGCCCTGACATCATCTTTATCCATGAGATATAATCCCTCCAGCATGTCCTGGGTGTTCCCTCGGATTTCATCCCACAGGGACGTGCCAGGACACCTGACCAGGGAGGCGTCCAGGAGGCATCCGAACTAGATGTCCAAGCCACCTCAACTGGCTCCTCTCGATGCGGAGGAGCAGCGGCTCTACTCTGATGACTGTGCTTCTCACCCTGTCTCTAAGGAGAGTGCGGCCACATTGCAGAGGACACTATGCTTGTAATGGCCATCTCGTTTTTTCTGTCACTACAGCTTGTGACCGTTGGTGAGGTTAGGAACATAGACTGACTGGTAAATCGAGAGCTTTGTCCTTTCTCCTGAGCTACTAAATCCTTGTCCGTTTGCTCAGAAAGTCTGCTTCATTTTGGGGTAATGTGCATGCACAAACAAATTCTGATTCAGATCAAAGAAGTGGACATTGTCCCCTTACAAACGGAGGTCTCCATCTCCATCTCCATCTTCTGCCGCTTATCCGGGGTCGGGTCGCTGGGGCAGCAGCCTAAGCAGGGAAGCCCAGACTTCCCTCTCCCCAGCCACATTTGCCAACTCTGTGGGGGGGATCCCGAGGCGTTCCCAGGCCAGCCGAGAGATATAATCCCTCCAGCGTGTCTTGGGTCTTCCCCGGGGTCTCCTCCCAGAGGGACGTGCCTGGAACACCTCACCAGGGAGGCATCCAGGAGGCATCCTGACCAGATGCCCGAGCCACCTCAACTGGTTCCTCTCGATGCGGAGGAGCAGCGGCTCTACTCTGAGCCCCTCCCGGATGACCGAGCTCCTCACCCTATCTCTAAGGGTGAGCCCGGCCACCCTGCGGAGGAAACCCATTTCAGCCGCCTGCATACAAGATCTCGTTCTTTCGGTCACGACCCACAGCTCATGACCATAGGTGAGGGTAGGAACGTAGATCGACTGGTAAATCGAGAGCTTCGCCTTCTGGCTCAGCTCCTTCTTCACCACGACAGACCGGCGCAGAGCCCGCATTACTGCAGACGCCGCACCGATCCGTCTGTCGATCTCGCGCTCCATCCTTCCCTCACTCGTGAACAAGACCCCGAGATATTTAAACTCCTCCACTTGACGCAGGACCTCACTCCCGACCCGGAGAGGGCAATCCACCCTATTCTGGCTGAGGACCATGGTTTCAAATTTGGAGGTGCTGATTCCCATCCCAGCCGCTTCACACTCGGCCGTGAATCGCTCAAGCGAGAGCCAGAGATCACGACCACATGAAGCCAACAGGACCACGTCATCCGCAAAAAGCAGGGACCCAATCCTGAGGCCACCAAGTCGGATCCCCTCAACACCTCGGCTGCGCCTAGAAATTCTGTCCATATAAGTTATGAACAGAATCGGTGATAAAGGGCAGCCTTGGCGGAGTCCAACCCTCACCGGAAACGAATCCGACTTACTACCGGCAATGCGGACCAAGCTCTGACACCTGTCGTACAGGGACCGGACAGCTCGTACAAGGGGGTCCGGTACCCCATACTCCCGGAGTACCCCACACAGGAGCCCCCGGGGGAAAACCACACTGCTCCTCCTCAATCCGGGATTCAACTATCCGGCGGACCCTCCTCTCCAGGACCCCTGAATAGACCTTACCAGGGAGGCTGAGGAGTGTGATTCCCCTGTAATTGGAACACACCCTCCGGTCCCCCTTCTTAAAAAGGGGGACCACCACCCCAGTCTGCCAATCCAGCGGTACTGCCCCCGATGTCCACGCGATGCTGCAGAGGCGTGTCAGCCAGGACAGCCCCACAGCATCCAGAGCCTTAAGGAACTCCGGGCGGATCTCATCCACCCCCGGGGCCTTGCCGCCAAGGAGCTTTTTGACCACCTCAGCGACTTCAGCCCCAGAGATAGGAGAGTCCACACCTGAGTCCACCAGCTCTGCTTCCTCATCGGAAGACGTGTTGGTAGGATTGAGGAGGTCTTCGAAGTATTCCTTCCACCGACCCACTACGTCCCGAGTTGAGGTCAGCAGCTCCCCACCTCCACTGTACACAGTATTGATGGAGCACTGCTTCCCCCTCCTGAGCCGCCGGATGATGGAACAGAATTTCCTCGAAGCCATCTGGAATTCTTTCTCCATGGCCTCGCCGAACTCCTCCCATGCCCGAGTTTTTGCCTCGGCAACAGCCGAAGCCGCATGCCGCTTAGCCCGCCGGTACCCATTAGCTGCCTCCAGAGTCCCACAGGCCAAGAAGGCCCGATAGGACTCCTTCTTCAGCTTGACGACATCCCTCACTGCTGGTGTCCACCAACGAGTCCTGGGATTACCGCCACGACAGGCACCAACGACCTTACAGCCACAGCTCCGGCTGGCCGCCTCAGCAATAGAGGCACGGAACACAGCCCATTCAGACTCAATGTCCCCCGCCTCACTCGGGACATGGTTGAAGCTCTGCTGAAGGTGGGAGTTGAAGCTCGCTCTGACGGGGGACTCAGCCAGACGTTCCCAGCAGACCCTCACAACACGTTTGGGCCTGCCAGATCTGACCGGCTTCCTCCCCCACCATCTGAGCCAACTCACCACCAGGTGGTGATCAGTTGACAGCTCCGCCCCCCTCTTCACCCGAGTGTCCAAGGCATGTGGCCGCAGGTCCGACGATACGACTACAAAATCGATCATCGAACTGCGGCCCAGGGAATCCTGATGCCAGGTGTACATATGGACACTGTTATGTTGGAACATGGTGTTCGTTATGGTCAATCCATGACGAGCACAGAAGTCCAATAACAAAACACCATTTGGGTTCAGAGGGGTGGGACCATGCCTCCCAATCACTCCCCTCCCGGTCTCACTGTCATTGCCCACGTGAGCATTGAAGTCCCCCAGCAGAACAATGGAGTACCCAGAAGGAGCACCCTCCAGCACTCCCTCCAAGGACTCCAGAAAGGGTGGGTACTCTGAACTGCTGTTCGGCGCATAAGCACAGACAACAGTCAGGGCCCGTCCCCCCAGCCGAAGGCGAATGGGAAACTACCCTTTCATCCACCGGGGTAAACCCCAACGTGCAGGCACCAAGCTGGGGGCTGATGAGAATGCCAACACCTGCTCGGCGCCTCTCACCATGAGCAACTCCAGAGTGGAAGAAAGTCCAGCCCCTTTCGAGGGTACTGGTTCCAGAGCCCAAGCCATGTGTCGAGGTGAGTCCAACTATATCTAGCCGGAACTGCTCAACCTCGCGCACAAGCTCAGGCTCCTTTCCCACCAGAGAGGTGACGTTCCACGTCACTAGAGCCAGCTTCTGCAGCCGGGGATCGGACCGCCAGGGTCCCCGCCCCTTGCTGCTGCCCAGCTCACATTGCACCCGACTCCTACGGCTCCTCCCGCAGATGGTGAGCCCACGGGAGGTGGGGCCCATGTAACCCTTTCAGGCTGAGCCCAACCGGGCCCCATGGGCAAAGGCCCGGCCACCAGACGCTCGCTCTCGTACCCCACCTCCAGGCCTGGCTCCAGAGGGGGGTCCCGGTAACCCGCGTCCGGGCAAGGGAACATTCATGCCCAGGTCGGTCGTCATCATAGAGGTCGATGAGCCGTGCTTGGTCTGGTCCCTCCCCTAGGCACCCTACACTGGCCAACAGCATGATTGAGCATACTGAGCTGTTCTTGGAGAAAGACGATGGTTTAATCACATGGCCAAGTCAAAGCTTAAATTAAATATACAGTAATTGTTCCTTTCCCAACAACTTTCCCTTAACGCAGCAGCAATTGTGTTTAGAGGGAACAGCTGTAGAGATGAACAATTTATCTCTATAGAACAAAAGATGGAGAAACTCACAATCATAACATTTCCAGCTATGACCCTCATCCAAGACAATGATGAAAATAGGTCTTGCTAAAAAGTCACCATCTGATTGTTTCTATAATAAGCAGTGTTTTTATATCATTTTTTTCCCTGATTAATGGCATGGAGATGTTATTGAGATTAAAATGCCAGGATTTAGTGGCTCAAACTAAGAAATCAATGGTCGTTCAGAGAGGATTAAACATCATTTTGCACATCAAAATCTCATTGTTGTTTACCAGGTTTGACCACCTCTGTATTCAAAACTGCCTTAATTCTTGGTGGCTAGATTTAAGAAGGTGTCCAAAACATTCTTATGAAAATGTGGTCCATACTGACATGACGGCGTCACACAGTTGCTGCAGATTCGTCAGCTGCACATCCATGACATGAATCCCTTGTTCCAGTTCCACCACATTCCAAAAGGTGCTGTATTGGATTGAGATCTGATGGCTTTGGACTACAGTGAACTCACTGTCATGTTCAAAAAGCAGCTGAAGATGATTTTAACATTGTGACTTGAAGGAGCCAGAAGATGAAGATATGCAAACTATGGTCACAAAGGGATAGACACAGTCAGCAAGAAGAAGGCTTTGGTATATGATGCTCAGTTAATATTCACGGGCCAAAAGTGTGCCAAAAAAAATATCCCCTACACCACAGGTGTCAAACTCCAGTTCTCAGGGGCCAGTATCCTGCAGGTTTTTGTTGTCTCCATGCTGGAACACATCTGACTGAAATGAATGAATAGGTTGCTAAGAACCTGTTGGATCCTTTTGATTTGAATCAGATGTGTTTTGGATATATAGACAACAGCCCTCGAGGATGGGAGTTTGACACACCATTACACCACAGAAACTGACTAAGCAGACCAGGCAATGTTTTTCCAATCTTCTGTTGTCTAATTTTAGTGAGTCTGTGTGAATTGTAGCCTTAGTTTCCAGTTCGTTGCTGACAGGAATGGCACCTTGCACATCTTTTCCTGCTCTCGTAGGTCTGGTTCAAGATTCAGCATGTGTGTTCATAGATGATATTCTGCAAACCTTGGTTACAACAAAGTTACCTGTGTTTCCGTTACTTTGATACAATCTCTAAATCTTCTGCCCATTTTTTGGCCTCTAACATCAACAAGGCATTTTTGACCAAACAACTTCTGGTCACTGGATATTTTCTCTGAAAAAAAAACATGTAACTTTCATACTCACTTAAATCCCCTCTCTCCCCCATTCTAATGCTCAGTTTGAACTTCTCTCGACCATGACCATGTCTACATGGCTAAGTATATTGATGCCGTGTGACTGGCTGATTGACTGCTTGTGTTAACCAGCAATTGAACAAATGTACCTAATAAACTAATATAACAATGTGCTGGACAAAATGCTGCTACTTTAACTAAGAAGCACGATCTTCACAGAAAAAATACTGATTTTTACTCTTTCATCCCTTCCCTCACATATAACACAAACCTTTGACTGCTGTGAAAAGTAAAGTTCAAATACTCTGAAATCTGGCCAACCAGTAAACTTGCATGAACAGAGTTTCATCTTCAACTTTTGTATGCCACTTTATTAAAACTGAGATTAGAGAAAAGAATTTCACTATCTCTGTTTCCATAGTCTGTCTGTAATATTCTGAAACACACACACACATGCCAGTAAGCTGCTGCCAGTGATATGGAGAAGCTGCAGAGGCCCCAGATGACCTTGGATCTGCTGTGTTATGAATCTTTTATTACATCACCTCTGCAACAGTTGCTCTCTCCACCCCATGTTCTCCGCCTTCTCTCACTCTCTGCTCCCTCCTCATCACACTGCGCAAATAACCACATGAACAGGCTGCCGACTTAAGAGAACTTTAAAACACTGAGAAACTGGCTATGACCTCACACTTCAGTCGCTGCATAAAATAAAAGCTGATTAAAGTTAAAAAAAAAATATATGGTGGGTTTGTAACAATGAAAACCATATGTCCATCAAGTTGATGCAGATTTAAAGCCAACTGGCAGGCTTCACATCCACACCTTCTCTGTTGCAGCTAAGTAAGTCAATGAAGTCCATGCACCAACCAAAGACAGCTAGCCAATGCAAAACCAATGGCAGCATTGAGCACCTTCACTCTATATCAGCCCCTAAAACACTTTTAGCATCAATGCCATTACTCCACGTCAGCCCACACTCACTCAAACTTGGTTAGACAATCCATTTAAAAACCACTTTAACATCTTTTAGCTATACTTTTAAATGTATTGTAGTTTTTGTCTAGAGTGGATCATTTTTTATAAATTGTTGACATGTGACACATATGAGCAAAAACAAGACAACAATTCAGGACATGTAGCAGGATGCTTCCACTTACCAGTCAAGGTTTACGTTATTTCATCCCTTCTTGTGTCCCTGAATTAAGCTGTTGAGTAATTGGATCATTATGCTGTTCCAGAGAAGCTGACTATTAATCCCTCATTTCAGTCTTGTACACATTTGTCAAGTGTTGTTGTAATTAGAGTATTTTTTAGCTTATTTAGAGTTATGGCCAAAAGCTTGTTTCCTGCGGTCACTGTTACCTTGACATTTGACCAGAAGGATCTAATCGGTTTGTTCTCAGAACAAATTAATATTTGTGTCAAATTTGAATAAATTTCCTCAAGGTGTTACCAAAATATCCCATTCATGTGAATGGGATGGATGAACTGAGAACGTGATGGATATAATTAATCCAGTCTTGGCTGTTGCTTATGTAGATTCGTTTAAAAAAAAAGAAAAAAAAAAACTTTTTAAAATTATCTTCTGTCCACCTCATTGAGGTGATTAATTCACATTGTGATGGGAAACTACAGTTTTACCTAAACCTGCTCCAATGTGCACCACGGGAGGACTAATCAGAACCACGGGTGGCGCTAACGTAACCGCCTAGCTGCAGTTATGTGTTGTCAAGCTGTACACCTTGTTGGGAATATTTTAATTGGGCAACCATTTTCTTCCTGCTTTCTTCCAGCATGACTTCTGAACAACTAAAGGAGAAACAGATGACATGAATTAAAAGGCACACGCTATATGAAAATAAGAAACATTCTCTCCTACTGGAAAATTTAAAGCAGGACAACTAAATATTGCCAGATTTTTATACTTTTGTGCACTCTACTAATGCAGCCTCTATCTTGCATCCTTTTTCATCTCTTTGCTCTCTTCAGTCAGTAAAAGTCAGTCTGATGTTGGCTGTGATTTTATTTTCTTGCTTGGTCGCAGTCACTCTTTCTTTCTCTTGCTTCCTCTGATGAAGTCCTCATGCGTTTCTTTGCTAAACCAGTCATGGTGCTCCTTCCAAATGGTCTGTGCACTGCCCTAAAGAGAAACACAAAGTACATCCTACATTCTAATACAAAGTTATTAGGATTTTACAGGACAACAGTGGCTCCATGAATGTCAGAGTGTCATCTAAGAAGCCAGAAGCACAAAGTTTTCAGGTCAGAAACTTATGTAGTGCTGCTTTAATTCCACATGCTCATTGATCCAACAATTGGCTGTTGGAAATGCATGGAGGGCTGGTGAAAAATCAGCTTATCTCTTTTTTTCTGTTCAACAACAGCCTAATAGCCTTTTTCACACATCAGTCGCACCTTAATCGTGAACAGAACACACTGTCATTTACTTGCCTCTCTTTCTTTTGGTATTTTATACATGTCAGAGGCTACTTAGCCCTGCATCAGCATGTGCTTACACACATCAAGTCAGTGTGGCAGAAACAGAGCAACGCCAGTTTTGTTGATTCATATGGCAAGCTTCACAATATTGGCTAGCCTTTACACACAGACAGTAGCCCAGTTTCCTCCCTTGCCAGCTCATATGTGTATTGATGGTGGATAACTTTAGACCCTTGCCTCCACCATAAAATGCGACGTCTGTCTTTTCACAGAGGAAACTGATGCACAACATAAACACATCAATCTTTCATGGAAAGGAAAAGAAGAGATGACATGAAACATTGCCTAATCTTTTCTTCTTCTTCTTTTTTCACTCATCTGCAGGGCAAAATGGGAGGAGATGAAGGATATGGGGTGCAGCAAAGAGGAAGAAAACATGTCAAGCAGGATAACAAGTCACCTCGAGTCCATCTCGAAGTGTGTAAATACTTCAGCAATCCCAACACATCTCACAAGCAGCATTCAAAGTCAAATAACCCTCCTCTTAACCTCCAGTCATTCTCGCCTCTGCTGTCACTCCATCTGGTGGCAGTCCAGAGAGAAGGTGTGGTGTTCAATTATCCCTCCCTCTTTACAGGACGAGTGCAGTGACCTTGGCCACCCCGGCTTAACTTTAAATGAATAACAGAGGGGACTTTAATGTGAACTGTGAAACAGTACACTGCATGACAGGCAATTACTCTTGGTGATGTCAGTCTGTCAAAGGGTCACTCTTGGCACCATTGTTGTTATGCACTGCTCCTCCTGTTCGCCCTATCCATGATAGACGTTTCTTTAGAGTTTAGACCAAGCATTGCTGGCAGTTTGTGGCCGTATCTGGACAGAAACTCAATATGGACCATTGCTTGTATGAATGAACTTGGAGAAAGAACAGGGGGTGAGAAGGGAAATAATGCAATGGAGGGTGATGGAGTGAGACAACAGCTTTATAAGTGACAGTGAAAGACAGAAATTTTAAAAAGAAAAGCCTCTCAAAGACTTCAACAATTGTGCTGTAGGCTGTAGTTGTTAAAAAAAAAAAGCCCTGATCAAGTTGTTTTAGCATCTTTTAATTGCTATTTACATATATTTTCCAGCATTAGTTATGTGGAAGTCCCGTGAGGCGTCTCACAATGCACAAAGAAATCTTGGAATGACAGGAGAGCAAAATACTGCATCAGTTCTGTGAGACAGAAAGCCCAGCTGTTTTATAAATACAAACAAAAGCAGGCATTTTCTAAAAGTCCCCCTTTTTTTTCAAATTTGTCAACATAACTGCATCTCATTTCTCTGATGGGCATCAGATTGTTGCTCATTGCTTCCATAAAGAGCAGCGAGAATTTGTAAAAACCGAAGGAGCTCTTCTCCCCTGGGCCCCAATTAAAACTTCTTTTGGCAAAGTGGCTGCTTTTTTTATCCCTCGCTTTTATTTTTTCATTTCCTGGCCACATCTCTTCACAAATTCAAGGGGAAAAAAAGCAGCGGAAGCAGGCTTTTAGAAACTAAGAGCCAAGTGGGGGAGGAAAGAGGGGTTGAGATAGGAGGAAGACGGAAAGAGCAAGAAAGCTATTAGTCACGCATTAGTCAGAAATTATGGAATAATTTAAAATGTTAAAACTTCATGTCTCTTATTCAGAGTCATTATTATTCAGTCTGCTTGAACCTTAGGGAATCAGTGGACTGCTTATGTAGAACAAGAATGTCAACTAGTGAATGGGATTAAGTTTATGATGCCAAGTCTGCAAGAGGCAACTCCAAGAGTCCCCCTTAATGGAACTTTGTGTACAGTGGCTGCAAGACAACAGTAGTTTCTACCATTTCCCGCTGCTTGGCAGTTTATTATATGTCAAATATAATCAAGTATTTTAATGCATTTGTGAGCTTGTTGCTGATTCTGACAGTAAGCATGTAGCTAGATGTCATATTCAAAGGCAACGCGCTCAAGCGGAAGCTTAGGGGTTTAATGCAAGTTTACCCAGCAACGGTCGACTTTGTAGCGTTGTAGTGCACTTCACAGGGGACAGGGGATTGACAGTACAGTTTTATAGTTACAGCACACAGAAGCACTTGTTAAAATGGTCATTTTTCCTGTTTTATTATGAAATGTTGAACTTTTGTATTTTTTTATATTGTTTTGTGTTTAATTCATGTTTGATATTAGATCGATATTAGTTCTGAGAGCTGTAATCTGGTGCTAGGTATGTTTTATTTGTGAATAATGCTGATGTACATTTTCCCTGTCAAATAAACTACATAAATAAAATTAAATGAAATGACACTCGGGCTTATGCTGAGTCTTCATGTACAGTGAATGTAAAAATCCCTGCATGTTTTTCCTGCATACAGCGCTTACAGCAATCTATATGCACTGTGTGAATCAATGGTTGTCTTTGTTTAGGGTTGTTTTTGTATGTTTATTTGTTTACTTTTGTTTTTGTTGTTGTTATTTTTAACTTACTCTCCCCACCAGAAAACAGCTCAGCTTGTGTGTCTTCACCTCACAAAGTTCCCATCTGGACCAGATTGTCAAAGTCAATTAGTGAGCACAGCATTCCAAAACAGATGGAAATAAACAGAATGTTCTGATGACAAAGGGAGATAAAAACCTCATGATATGGCTCATTAATTAAAAATATCTCATGACATGTTTTTTTTTTATCTATTCCAATGGCCTTGAGATGCAAAACATAAAGCAGTTTAGAGATGTCTTTCGGAAAATGTTGGTCCTGGAATGTGCATGCCCCACGAACTGACCTTACAGTGACCTTTAGATGTGTTCAAACCAAGGTTGGATCGAGGAATGTGTATATGAAGGGGCAGGCGGAAATGTGAAGGGGGCATCATGGGTACACATCATGCTTAAGCCCATTTTGTTGTTGTGGTTAGTTAATAAGTCTTTTCTTAATGGGACTGGGTTGTTAGTGGAGTCAAACTACCAAGAAATGGATTGGAATTTGTCAGGCGTCTACCTTAAGACCTGCCCAGCTTGGGTTTCCCACCTGAAACCAAAGCTCCTGCTGGTATAGCTCCAAGGGTAGGGGTCAGCAAACCGATTTGGCCTGGGGGCGTAAATGTTTATGACCAACTGAATGGTGGGTTAAAATGACCTCTTTACAGCTAAAACCTGTTTTATGCTGCTATATTCTATTCTATTTCTTTGTATTTATACATTTCTTATTATCATTGTATTTATATTTATATATTTATTAATATTAATAATATCTATTATTAAGTTTGGCTTTAAAAACAACCAAAAGAAATCACGTGTTTGCAAGATTTACATTTGGCTCCAAGCTTCTATAATAGTTTTCTTAATAATGTTAAACATTACTATGAAGTTAGAGCTGCAGTCAGTTCTTCTTGAAATGAGATAGTTAAATATTTTAAAAAAGGAATGAGTAGTTATAGATTTTTGCTTTTAAGTTTTACACCAGTGTTTTCAAGGGGATGTAATTGCAACATGTGTCAAGCAAATCTAACAAACTTGTTCTATTTATTACCACAGATATGTTTCTAACCTACTGCAGTTTGCTCATGCAACATGTGCCAAGTATAAAATTATGATGCTCTGCTACAGTTGGGTACACATGTAGAATTTGACCTCTAACAGGAAGTGAGTTTTCTGAAAAC
The DNA here is from genome assembly GCF_933228915.1 of Telmatherina bonti. NCBI lineage: Eukaryota > Metazoa > Chordata > Actinopteri > Atheriniformes > Telmatherinidae > Telmatherina > Telmatherina bonti. Next base: position 24,621,450 of record NC_136617.1, on the reverse strand, counting down.
AAACGAATCAAAGAAAACCCAGACAATGTAGTGTTTTATGCTAAGACACACAACTTTGGAAATGTTGTTCTAGTTTAATTGTAAATTTCTAAAATATCAAGTTTTAACTTTTGCTGGTGTCTTGGGTTCAGCATTTGTAGCCCTAAGGCTCCCATAACTTGTTTTAATGATTTGCCACTTTGACAGACGCTCCACTGTTACGTAACTTTACTGCACACGTTGTACAAGCCGCTGACTAAAAACATGTTTCTATGCCACGTAGCAGTGCAAAGTATTTCAAGAGTCAAACAACATTTTAAATCAACTCTCCACTGATCAGTCAGTCAAGGAAAAAGTATTGTTGCATTGGCAAAAGTCCATAAGACACCATTTATCAAACCATTTAGTCCCCCCCCCCCAAAAAAAAAACTATCTTCCATCTATCTATCTTCCACAACTTATTTGTGGTCAGGTTGCAGGGGCTGTAGTTTCAGCAGGGAGGTCCAGGCTTGCTCCCTGGTCACTTCTTTCGTCTCATCTTGGGGGGATTGCAAGGCATTCCCAGGCTAGCCGTGAGACATAATCCCTTCAGTGTGTTTTGGGCTTTTCCCAGAGAATCCCCCTGGTGGTGCAAGCCCAGAACAGGAGACATCTTCATCAGATGCCTGAACCACCTCATCGGGCTCCTCTAGAGAGGAACAGAGGCTCTACTCGGAGCGTCCCCCAGAAGGCTGAAGGTCTCACCCTGCAAGGAGGAGCCCACACATTCAGCAGAGGAAACTCATTTTGGCAATTTGCATCCACAACCTTGTTAATTCCGTCACTTCCCACCATAGATGGGGTTAGGCAACGTAGACTGACCAGTAAACTGAGAGCTTGCTCGTTTGGATCAGCTTCTTGTTCACAATGACACACTTGCAGAGCAAGCATCCCTGCAGACACCACATTGGTCCACTGCATTTCCCACTCTATTTGTTCCGCCTTACTCATAAACAAGACTTCAAGATCAAGGTACTAGTCTCCATTTGGGGAAGGACATCATTGGAACTGGTGACCTAATACTTTAATGGACAATTAACCTTAGTCAATGGAAGCATACATGCCTTGCCAACAGGCTACAATAACCCAAGAATGTAAACCAAAAGGTTCCCAGCCCCATTTTTATTTGTAAAGGCTGATCAAATGATCCCATAACTGACAAATCAATTATCCAGAAACATAATGTTTCTTTTATGATAACAATATATAGGGATACACAGATACATCGACCAAATATTGTTATATTATTTATATGAAGTATTCTGGTTGTGTTGCTCTGACTTTGACTCTGAAACTGACTAAATGTTCAAGTTTAGTTTTTATTTGTATAGCCCATTTACTAATACACGAGTTTCTCAAAGCTCTGTGCAACAAAACAACCGCACAATACATACAGTAAATAGTAAAACAATAACATCTGTTAGACAAATTTACATAAAAACCAACTATTATAAAGCTCTACAATATTCAAAAGCTAGTGCTAAAAAAGAAAGTTTTGAGCAAAGAATTAAAGCCTGAAGCAAACTGGGCTGCTCTAATGCGGAGTAGCAAACTATTGCACAACTTTGGAGCTGCAACTGAAAAGGCTCTGTCACGCCTGGATTTGAGCCTAGAAGAAGGTACCTTCAAAAGAAGCTGGGCCAAAGCCCCCAACACTCTGACTGACATGAAATTTTAAAACGTTTTTTGGGCCATGTAAGCACTGAAAAAATGCCAACTTCCAGCTTTCCTGCAGAATTACACTGTTTGTAAGGAAAAGCATTTGTGTATGATACTGCTGTTTTTAGCTTTTTCTCCCTTCTGCTCCTTCCCATATCAATAAACAAAGTTCAACTATAATACAAGCTGATGCCCGTTGTGTGTGTGAAAATAAAGAGATGATAAAATCCCAAATTTAGAAGTTGCAGTGTTGGTTGATCCAGAAGGATCATCGGCTTGTTAAACCGAGACGTTTCCACAATCACCACAACTCTTCATTACTGCTGTTGCTTCCACGGTGGCCCTCTAAGCGTTCCATCAGCTGAAGACCGACGTGTTAACGACACAGATCCACAGCTATTTCACTGCACTACAGATAAGAGAGCCACCATTGCTCCACATAAATGAAATCAGGAACCATATCTCACACCGGTACATGACATGTTATGAAATATAGAAGCAACCATGCAAACTGGGTGGGTGCGTTGTCCCCGAGGTTTGTGTATGTAACTGTGAGTGTGTGTTGCTTGCAGTGTGACAACCGAGATCAGATAGCAGTGAATGCATCCCAGACTGGATTTAGAGTCTGCTTGATATAAGGGTGGAAAGGGGAGATTGTCTGGGATATTTATTGACTGCAAAGCTTCTGCAAGCGGTGTGGGGGCTGCAGGGGGAGTAAGGAAACTTTTGCATCTTTTTCTGCAATTCCAGCTTGCATCTGATTGAACTTCCCTCCTAAACTCTGACTAAATGAAGATAGCTGGCTTGTGATTCCCCACAACCTGCTCTAGTATTGAGTTTCCTCACCAGTCGTCTGTTTCACACATTAAACTAATTTGTCTATCAGCTGCAGTGTCCTCGTCTTCTATATTGATCACTGAAATAATTGCAATCAAAGAAGCTTTACTCGAAACCGTTGTTGTACCGTCAGAGTTGCGAAAAACATATAAACGTTACACGGAGGAAGAAAATTAGTGAAATTCTGTTTTATTTCTGCAAAGTTTAGTTTCTTCAAGCTATGTGCAAGCACCGACATGTGTTAGCCAAGGGAAACATCACCATTTGTCACCAGGAGTTCATGTCCAACAAGTTTCTGTCCACAGTCATGGAGAAGCAAAGCCTTTGCACGGACAAGCAGTCTGGGAAGAGTCTGCTTGGCAACAAGGGGCCGAGCCCTTGACAGACCTTTCCCAAGACCCTCTACTGTCTTTGCTCTCTCTCTCTCTCTTCTTAAGACAGCTAAAGAGAGTCTATAATGAGTCTGATCCAAATGTAGAAACAATACAATAAACACAATGAGGATATGAAGGTCTGCTCTGACACCAAAGGAATACATGGTTTCTGTATACAACAGGACATGCTGCAAGATCCTCGAAACCCACAGTAATGTCTGAAAATGAAAGCTTTATGTCGCATCTTGTGGAGCAGTTTTATCAACAAAGCAAGAAGGTCAGAGTTTCATTCAACTGTGATTCTCCAGGCAGTTTAAACGTAGATTTTGAGGCTATATTCATCAAGAATTGCCACCAGAAAGGGGTAGTTGTAACCAGATTTTTATCTTTCCAGTTCTTTTATAAGATATCATTTTTCAGCCTAATAAGGTGACTATGAGCAGGAGAAGAAACACATCTTCATTGGCTCTGTTAAGGGAAAAAGCTAAGGAAAAGGTAAGGAAAGTTTATTTTGTAAAGTGCATTTTCTTCATAAAAGCAGTTCCACAAAGAAAAAGACAAACTGGGAAACAGTTGAAATTAAATCAAGACTCGTTTAAAAGGGTGTTAAAAAATCCTTTTTAAAAAAGGATGTATAAAATCACAACATTCATATTATTAAAAGCAGCAATTTAGACCAGTTAAAAGAAGAAGTTGAGATGTTTTGTACAGTCTTTAACCTGGCTTTGAAACGGTCTACATTTGGTGAAAGTTTAATCTCCATAAGAGCTGAATGCTGCTTCTCCATGTTTAGTCTGGATTCTGGCCTGGACCAGCTGACCGGAGTCCTCTGATCTTCAAGCTCTGCTTGGTTTATATTCTCTGAGCATTTCACAGATGTATGCTGGGCCTAAACCATTCTAGAATTTGTAAACTCACATTAAAGTTTTAAAATCTATTCTGTGACCGACTGGAAACCAGTGTAAAGATTTTAAAACGAGTGTGATGTGTTATGTTGTCTTTGTTCCAGGTTACACTCCAGAAGCTTTGCTCTCTTTGCGGAGTCCTGTTACACAACTGTCTGTAAGTTCCACTGAAAAATCTGATCTGTAATCTCAACAAGCCAACAAGATGAGCATACCCTCACTGTGGTCCTCGACACTCAAAAATAGAGGTACCAGCTTGTACCTAAAAAGGTACAAATGCTTGTCGCTGGGGGTGTACTCTTTTGAGGGACATTTCTGTACCCTTCAGTTCTGGTCTATTTTTGTACCTTATCAAGTTATGTTTTTCACAGCATTAGGCCTGGTCCATGCCACTTAGCAATATTATCGTATCTTTAATCTAGAAATAATATTCAAAAACTCAAAAATTAACAATACATTTCTTTCGAAGGAACTTTTTTTTTTTTTTTTTTTTTTTTTTTAAATAAAATCATCAAATATCAGTTGTAATATGTGATGAAGTCATAGGGGGGTTTACTGATTGCTGAAGAAACGCTGGTAAAAGTCCCAGTATGCACTTTACGCTGTAAAAAAAAAGTCCCGGTACACAAAAGGATAGAATTTAAAAGTGCCGGTACTGCGCACCGCTGCGTACCGGCCCACTTAAAGCACTGCTGCTAACAATAGTTTTTGTCACAACAAACATTTTTCAATGCTGTAGGTACCCTTATGGTTAAAATGGTACAAATTTGAACTTTATGTCACTTTGGACCCTTTTTCATACTCTGAAGGTGTGCTTCTGGTCTCTTGGAGACCAGAATTGTACTTTTGAGAGAACATTCCTTTAAAATGTACCTATCGGTACAGAAATGTCCCGATCTTGTACCTCTATTTTTTGAGAGTGTGGTTGGGATTACACTTCTAACTTGAAGCCATGCTACACATGCAGTGTTTGCATTAGACACTTCCTCCATCACTGCAAACATGAAGTGATTATATTAGATAAAAATATAATGTCTTCGTTTTTCCAAGGACGTTACATTCATGGAAGCACAGCAGTGAATGTAAAATATATTGTCGACCGCTGAATAGTCCATCCTAGCCCATCCAAACCCAGTCGACATCACCTCTGGACAAGGTTAATATATGGCTTAATATCTTCATATTAAAGTGAATGTGGCTCCTATTGTAAAACTGGACAAAGGTCTCCCTCTGTAATCCCTTCCCCATGTGGTTCCATCAGTTTGTGCTGAATGGCAAGTCTTTATGCTGTGAAGTCAAACACATTGGAGATCATGGGTGTCCATCTTATGGCTTGTGCCCTTGACCACAACACAATGAAATTCTTTGACTTATTTAATGATCTTATACACTAAAAAAAAAAAGAAGTGCGCTAATACCTTCCAGTATTCTTTGAGGATATTCATTTTTAAGCATTTCAATTTTTTTTATTATTTTATTTTTGGGCTTTCATCGGCTAATTTTAGCTCCATGGTTTATATTTGCTAAAGAAATAGTCTTTGTAATGTGTGACAAGCCTAATGCATGCATATAATTGGAAACTTACTCAACCAAACTCTGCCCATGGATCATACTTCATCTTGCAGCATTATGCCTTATTTAGACATTAAATATAAAATAATGTGCTTTACATACAAGCAGTTGCACAAAAAAAACCTTCACCCGTCATCAGTTGATTTCTGCATCCTCTTGTTTGTTTGCCTCTAAGTCTAAGCATGGCCTGGTCTGGCTGTGCACAGCAAACATATTCAAGGAAGCAAACAGTTTAATACACTAGTGAATCTGCATGAAGCCGAGTTCATCCATTTCTTAACCTCTTGTCACCCCCTGATTTCCTCCACAGCCACTTCTATTACCTCCACGGACAAGAAACCTGTTATATATCTTGACAGTGGTGGGTGTTTGCCGGTGTGCCATGCAGTAAATGGTTGGAATACTAAATAGAATTATAGGATGCTTCTATACAAGCTCTGCTTGGGAAACAGGCTTGAATTATCCATGAATATAGAGATCACAGTGAATATGTGTGTTGGAGATGCACTGTGTAGACGTAGCTATCATTCACGCCTTCCTCCTATTCACACACTCTTCTCCCTGTATCTGCTGCCCTCTGTCAACCGCACTTGTTGAGTTTGGGTGAATCGTTGTTTGTCCCTTCCCTCTGCCGCCTTCACTCAGTCCTTCTGATTGCGATCTGAGTTTCAGACTTCCGATACTGAGCATGCAAGCCGAGCTGCATGCAGTCTCTCTGAGCAAATGCAAAAACGCCCAGCTTTTCCCACACACACAGAGGACTTAGGAAAGGAAAATGAGGAAAAATGTAAGCCCAAGTAGTTAAAAGAAAAGTGATGTGTGTGGGGTAAATGCTGAATTTAAAGGTGCATCTGCAAACAAGCACATTATTTGTGTATGTAAAGAAGGCAATCGTTTTGTTTTGACCAAAACCTGCCCACCATCCCCAGTTTTTTTATTTAATTATTTATTCATTTTATTTTATTTTTGTGTGTGTGTGTCTTGAATCTGTATGATGGAATCTTTGAGGTTGAATTTTCTACTAACTATATAAATATTACATTTTTTTCTTTTAAAAGTGTAAGATAGTGAGCGATTGTTGCTGTTTCATTTTAGCAAACCAAGCATCCAGATTTTTTGACAAATGACAACAACTTAATTATTGATATTGTGTAGAATTTCGGGCATTTCTATTTTGAAAGAAAACACACATTGCATGATCATAGAGATGCAGCACTGTGTTCCTTGACAGGTGCAGAGCGTTGCTGTCTAAAACTCTTAAGGAAGACTAATGCACTCAGAGTTTCTGGTGGTTTCTGGAGATTAAAGGCTTTTTTTTTTCTGACAGATGCTTCCTGTCTGTCATTTAATGAAAACATCAGTGCTTTCACTTTTATCTCGAGAACAGGCAGACATCACTAATGATCACAGCTGAGGCAAAAGAAGCTTCCTAAAAGTTGCACAAACAGCAGTTGTCAACAAGCATCTTCAACCTCTGGTTTAGATTTATTTTGAGTTTTTGCCTTTGATAAATAATAAATTTGCTTAATGGTGTCTTTAAAAGCAAATACACAATTCTTTTAACAGTTTAATGAAAAAAAATTTTTTTTAAAAAAAGGAGCTTCATTTCTCTGTTCATTTCTAAAGCTTTATGCAAGAGGACAAAATACAAAACCATCAGCTTCTTAGCAGGTAATCTGAAATGCAAAAGCAGTGTAGCTAAAATGTACATACACACTTACCGCTCACATTGGAAATATTTGGATAAATAGCAGCAAGCTACTGCTAATAAAATGCAATTAATTTTTGATCAGCAATTGTGACCACACAGCATACAGTAATCTCTTGGCAATGTACGTAGACTACTTGGCTGTCCTGGTGTAAGCATTTTAATCCTGTTTAAGCATGAACATAAAACACCAAATGGATGGGATTAAGACACAGCACAAGGAAGGGTGGCATCCTCTTACAAGTTGGTATTAAATAGTGTGTGAAATTATAAAAATATCTGCTAATAACATATAAGAGGACTTAGTATGCAACACCTACCTCTCTCACGGAAATGGACCACATGACCTTCGCGTCATGTTGAGGCAGTTTGCTGATTAGGAGCATTCAGGTGTGTGTTGGCACGGAGCAAAGAAGGAAAGACATCAGTAGTGATCAGTATCTGTTATTAATATGAGAAGCTTCATCAGGGAAATCCCAAATAGTTGCAGTCTGTGATTCTGTTTTAGACTATTAACAGCTGGGAAACATTCAAAAGCATCGAATGTCCCAGAAAGTATGATGCCTAAAGCTGCGTCTCAGCCTCTACAGGCCTCCGTTAGAACGTTAAATGTTTTATTTCCTGACAGTAAAACCGGGAAAAAGACTGAACAAGTATGGTTTGTTTGGAAGGGCTGCCAGAAAATAAAAGTTTCTTTTGTCTAAATAGAACATGGCAGCACAGCTGCAGATGTACAAAGCTGCATCCGAGCGATCCACAAGACGTCCAGAAGAAAGTTTGGCTGCATCACACAATACCACATTTGTCTAGAACCAAAGACAGCATTTCAGCACAAGTGCCTCATGCAAACTGTCATGCACGGTGGTGGAGGTAGTTTATTAAGGATTGTTTTGAGGCTACTAGACCTGGGCAGCCTGAGTTGGATGAACTTTACTGTATACTAAAGTACTGAGTCACAATGTGAGACCATCTGCCTGACAGCTGAAGCTAGGCAGGAACTGGGTCATGCTAAATGAAACCGATTCCAAACACAGCAGCAAATGTACAACTGAATGGCTACAAAAGAAAAGAAAAGAATCAAGCTGTTGCAAAGCTCCAGTCAAAGTCCAGACCTTAATAGAGCCGCCTTCAACAACCGAGGCAAACATCACTGAACCGAAGAAATGTTGTAAACCGCCTCTCAACAACACAAGACTGATGGCATCATCATACAGAAAAAAATATCACTTCTGTTGCTGCGAAAATTGCTTTTGTAATCTGTTGAGTTTGTTGTAGTTTGTTTTACACAAGCTGCTTCTGCATTTTAGTTTGGTTTTCTTCAGCCAGTATCTGCACCTGCTCTCTTATGGTTGCACAACCCTAGTCTCACTACATAACCATCACATACTGTTGCTTTAAGAACTTTTGGTATACGCCTGTCATGCAGTCGGTTCCATTAAGCATCCTGCTTGATGTGAAACGTTCACAAAAAAAAAAGGTTCAGTAAAAGTAAATGAGAAAATGATTGAACAAACTCGAACATATAACCTTGCAGAGGTTCCAGCTACTGTAAGAAATAAAGAGTATCACTGCCCATCTTTTGGAAGGAAGTTTTGCTTTTTGCCACAAGCTGTTTGAAGCACCTTATAATGACCAAATGAGTTCCAGACTCCGTAAGCATCAGACTGATCGATGTGCATTCCTCACACCTGAACCAGCGATGAAACTGATACGTATTAAACTCTGCTCCACTGTGGTTTTCATGAAAAGATCACCTTCTTGAGGTCAGCTGTCAAAACATTGACGTCGGTATCCCCGGTGCAATCTGCTCTGGCAGACAGCTGATCCCTGCTGAGCGAAACGGCTGCCAAGGAATCTGGTTGGAATGCCAGCACTCCCCTATAGTCTCTCGCTGACAAAACGAGTGGGCCAAGTCTATCTCTGGGGTCAAACCGCTAATCAAAACAAAGGCATTAGCTGTTCTTTTTGTAGCACACAACAAATACTCCTCGTGCTGACTTACAACCTTCCATCACAGTGCTAGTTCATGTTTAGATTGAAGCATCCTTTAAATAATGTAAAGTATACAGAGATGGTTCAGTCACTGATTCAATAATGGCTTGCTTTCATTGCAGCCCTTTTCCACTATTGACTCCTGATACAATGCTTTGCTCATTGACTACAGCCAGTGTTGGTCCAGGGAGTGGATGAGAAAGGGAGTTGAAGTGGTGATCTCACCATTATCCCTGAGCTGCTCCTCTATTGTGGGCAGATCAAAGCGGTATTTATGCCTGGCTGCTGGATATGTGCATGGCACATCGCTGCAGAGAAGGACACTCAAGATGCAAAATGAAAGCTCATCCATTAACAGATGAAAAGTTGCTGGTCCAAATCGTCAGATGCAAGTTCAGAGGAACTAATCAGGCCCCGAGCAGTTAAGCGTAATGTTATTAAAGCAGAGTATCAGCAACATGTAAAAAGGTTGTTCTATTCTTAAGGAGTGGCTTGACATTTTGAGAAAAAGAATACATTTATATGCTTTGTTGTGAAATGAGGGTTAAGTGGATGCAGTCTTTCAGATCATTTGAACATCATTCAGTGCAGACATTTTAACGGAGATTAATTTAACAAGGTAAAAATTTGTACGTAAAGTTTAAAGTTGAAAAAGAAAAGTCAAAAATCGTTGAGCATAAACTCGAGTAAAATAATCAAGCAGTCCCTGTTACGTAAGAATGCTAAAGCATCTGCAAATAAAATCATTAAGTATTGTTGACCGTGACCTGATGAGTCTGGAGAAAGATAAATGGAGGAGCAGCCACATTTTTGTAAAAAGGCAAAACAAAAACAAGCATAGACACAAATATGTGTTAAGAACACACCTCAGGTACCAAACATCAATGAACGTCACTGTCCACATACTCTCCATGCTTGCTTTATGTTGGTACGGTTATTAGGCAACACATCCACTAGAAGGCAGTGCAGAGATTAACATAACAATGCTAAAGTATCTGGTAATAAAACCATGCACTGGCGTTAACTATGAGGTGGCCTTTAACTTCAAGTATTAGATATCGTCAATGTCCTGGTTGTTAGGCAATACATCCACTAGAGGGCAGTGCAGAGTTCGCTTCTAATGTCTGTTGTAGACAACAAAAAACATGGTGAAGGACATAATGATAACACACCGACTCATATAGAGACATAAAAATAGAGAATGATGTAGACAACTCAGTTTTTGCAAAATGTTAAATATGCAAATGGATGGAGCTTCTTGTCCATCATCTGTATATTTTTAATGCATATTTCTGTATTTTTATAGAGTGCTCGCAGTTGCATACTGACAGTTCATTGGTTGTACTTTTTGAGTAAAGCCATCTCATATATTCTGCCTTTTTTTTTTTATTTTGTTTCCAAGGGATGTACATTATTATGATCTCCTCCACCATCACTACATTTGCTGTTACCTGATGCCAACATCAGATTTCGTAAGTGAACACTGAACTCTGCACTGCCCTCTAGTGGATGCATTTCCTAACAACCATGCCTATGTAAATTAGCATGGAGTTCATGAGCAGTAACATTTAACTAAATGTAAAATGGATGTTGTTATTAATTTACTTGAAAAGAGCACAAACTTATTGATAGTGTCATGCCAACTACTGTAGTTGTGGCCTTTATACAGAACAGAGTTAAATATTGTATCACCATCAGGGTCATAGAAACAACCTGAAGTTCCAGAGGAGCAGGTAGTGTGTGGAAGCACTGCTGACTGTATTATTCTGCATTATTATTTGATCCTCAGGATCCATGCTGCTAAAAATACACACACATCGAGCAACCTTCATGATAAGGTGAACAGAAATGGTGGCGGATAGCTGATTTTTTTTTTTTTTTGTTTGTTTGTCTTTTTTAATCAACAGGTTAGAATAAACTCACCTGCTATGAAATACTCAGCAACTGCAGATTGACAAAAAAATGACTGAATCATGCTGAAGTTAACATGAGCAAATAAATGTGTTCAACTGATACTTTTTTTTTTTGCATAAACCCTTCTACGCAGATTGTATCGCAGCAAGCAATCCAGAAAATATCGACTTCATTTTATCTAAATTTAATCCATTATTCATATGAAACTTTTACTAAAACAAACAGATTTATTGACTTTCAGTTGCTTTTTTTTTTGGGAATGATTTAAAATAATTAAAACTGTTACCTTCACTTGTGTTGCAACTGACCAGCAAATAACAGAACGAATGCAAGTGCATGCTCATTTCACAAGGTCAGAACTAATTCATTCGCATCTTCCATCCACACAGGTAGAAGAGGAATGAACTCTTGCTAATTAGGTGGCACATACGCAGGGCGTGTGAACATGTGAGGGGCGATGACACGTTTTGCACGTCTGCTTCTATAGCTAATCAGATCCGTGCTGGAGTGGAAGACATGCTCTGATGACACAGGACACAAAAAATCACAGAGAGCGCGACGCAGCAAAAGTCAGGCGGGAAATAGTGACAAAGAAGAGAAAGAGAGAGAGAGAAACGTAAAAAAGATTAAAACCAAAAGAAATGGCCACACCTGTCTGCTGCTATGGCTTGACACCAACTGCTAATGAATAGAGAGCTCAAACACAGCCAATTAGTTGCAGAGCTTGTTAAAGCAGCCACTTAACACGTGCTGTGTCAGGATAGATTGGCCTTTCATGGCTGCTTTGGGGCTACTGAGATGTCTGCTGACAAGTGCATTTAAAAAAAAGGAAAAATGCTTCAGAGATAACCAATCCTCACCTCTCTTCTGTAGTATTCTCATCTCAATGGGCACATAAATGAGGGTCAGTCCTCTAGAAGAGGAGAGGAAGAAAACAAGCCCATCTGCTACACGCAGATGGGCAAGATCTTTCAGCAGCTTCGCGGTGAAACCCAAACGTTGGGATGACTAGAGTGAGGTTGTGGTGATCCAAACAAAGACTGGAAGCAGTGGTTGATATCAAACATGAGAAGCAAGCAGATGAATGAGGAGGGGATGAGAAGGAGGTGGAAATAAACGTGACTTTTAGAGATATGAGCAAGCTGGGATGGATGGCACAGGCAAGCTGGAATGCAGGATTGGAGTAGGGTGAGGAGGGTTTGGCATGGTGTAGGCAGGAGGGATGAGTGGTGCGATGCCACATGGGAGGATGACATATCTTATCCCCTTGAGAATGAAGAAGAGGGGGGGCAGACAGTGCTGCTGATTGACTGGCAGCATCTTCGGCTGTCAATCGCCATCTAGTCATCCTCATCAACGCTGGCTGGCTGCCCTACGATGAAGCCAAAGGCTGAGAGCGAGCGCTGCACAATGAGATTCACCCACATAAAGCCGCTCTCTGCCAAACATCTGCATCACTTAAAAGGAGCTTTTAAGACATGTAATGCCTCACCTCTTTCCAACAGGCCTCCCCGTGATTCTGGGCGCGGGATCTAAGAGCCGCGTCGAGCATTTATGATAAAAATAATAAAATAAAAAACAAAAACATTAAAGTCAACATCATCCTGCTGAAGGAGTTAGAAAGAAACAAAGGGAGATGACACACATGCCGAGTCAACCTGCTGTCAGTTTCTGTTGGTGCAAGCACAAACACCTTTTTCTTTCCATCAGCAGCTCCTGCCTGAGTCGTGTGTCAGGCAGGGTTGAGTTACAGGGAAGTTAAACACGCTCGTTTTGTTGAACAAACACAAATATGTGGTTATTAATTACTGCAAGGCTTGCTGCTTGAATCCAAACACATCCTGAATACAGTGGCAGATGACTCACCGGGTTGGCGTTGTCCAAGGTGCTGCCAGGGAGAACACACACACACACACACACCACACTTCTCTCGGCACTGCAGCCCACAAGCTGCACAGGAACGGTCGGTGTGTTAGCACTGCACCCTTTCTGTTCAAAGCGTGTACCGCTGTGCAGCTCAGATGGGTCTGCAGCGCCATCTCGTGGGAAGAAGCGAGAAAACAGCCCGTTGTTTTTAGAGCATTAAATAGTGGAAAATATGCATGAGCTGAGATACTTGATATGTCGTTAATCTGTGCACTCAGACCCCATTTTGACGTTTTAGTCATCTAAGCTCTAACAGAATTCTCTACCTCTAATTTAAGCATAAATATGTTTCTGTAAATAGCTATTGGAGTCAAATATGTGCAAAAGGCATACAGTTAAATTATATATATTCTAGATGAATAAATAGGCTAAAAGACTTGAGCTCGTTCTCAACTCTTGTTATAAACGCTTAATTAACTTCTTATTGGGAAAAAGAATCAGCAACCATAACCTCATCTAAACCTCCTCCTGGCAGGATTAAAATGAAAACAACTCGTGCATGTGAGCTGCAGATTTCTCATTTCTTTCCATGCTGCCAGGAAAGTGTGGAATAGCAGGAGTGGGTCACAGAAACATGGAGATACAGCGTATTAAAGAAAAAAATGGAACAGTCTTCAGGAATATTCTGCAGACTTCCTGAGGGACACCCAGAAGCTCTTCTTTGGATATTGGCGGTTTTGTGTTCACTTCTCTGTCAAGATGACCCCACACTGCATAAAAAATGCTTGAGCTCTGTGGAGGATTCATCTCTTCATGAGACCTGTTGTGACTGACTTCCACTCCGGTTCTTGTGTAATTCAGCAACCCTCCGATTTTTCCGCTTCTTTAAAAGTGTTTTTTGAAGTCAGTCTGCATGGAGAGTGTTTCTGCAGATAGGTTTTTTTTTTTTTTTTGTCTGGCATTTCTTTTGTCCTCAACCTGTTCAGTTTCCTTGAATATTCTAAAGGTCTCACTGCATATCATGCTGAGATATTGTGTTTTCACCTAATTGTTCTTTAAGAATCACTTTGTTGGTGCAAAAATATTTGTCATGCAGGGAGACTACATCCTGGTTCAGACTTGTGCAGAGCTTGCCATCAATTTTTTTTTTTTTTTTTTTTTTGCAGATTGAGCTAAAATGAGAACAATTTTTTTGTCTTTGTGCCAGTTTTTGTCTGTTGTGTGTACAGACAAAACTGGTTCACTGCTTGGATAAAGTGAAGGTCTCATGTTTGAATCAGTCATAGTACAATCAAAAGTGGCCTAATTCAAAAACAATTCTTAAAGTGTTCGGGAACAAAGACTGGACAAGTGAAATAGCAGCAAAAAGCAAAACTGTAAAAACACTGTAAAAAAAAAAAAAAAAAAAAAAACGCCTGGAAACTATTGATGAAGACAACCTCACAAGACTGCTAGAAAGTCTGGTTCCTTAGAAGCTAAACTGCAGACTTGAGACTTTTGCACGGTACTCCTGGAGTTTGGAACATAAATGAAAAAGTGTTTATGAACTCAAACTGAGGAAATCAATAAAACCAACAAAAATGGAGATCAAATCCACGCTTGGGCTGCACGGTGGCATAGTGGTTAGCACTGTGGCCTCCCAGCTGGCTGGGGCGAGGTTTGGCTGGAGTGGGTTCGTGGGTTCTCTCCAGGTACTCCGGCTTCCTCCCACCATCCAAAGACATGCATGTTAGGTTAATTGGTCACTCTAAATTGCCCTTAGGTGTGAGTGGTTGTTTGTCTCTGTGTGGCCCTGCGATGGACTGGCGAGCTGTCCAGGGTGTACCCTGCCTGTTGCCCAAAGACTGCTGGTATAGGCTCCAGCTTCCCCGCGACCCTTCATTGGATTAAGCGGTTAGAAAAATTAATGAAATCCTTGGTTTGATTGCAAAAGAAACAGAAAAAAATGGAACAGACAGAGGAGTAGTCCTGCTTGGGTCTTCATGCAGCTACACTTGCACTGGAGGAATCAGAGACAAGTCTTTTGCTGCATCCTTCGCCACAAAATCCAGCATCAGCAGCCTGCAAATGAACAACCGATCAACATGATGCATTCCGGAAACAAAGTCTCCAGAACTGCTGAAGCCGAAAAGATGCAGGCTGCAAGCTGTTTACGTGTGTCTGAAGAGAATGTTGCACTTCTCGTCAGAGATTGGTTGATCCTGCCTGGCTTTTGTCACAGACTTTTCACCGGAGTAAGGAAGAATGGGTTCAACTGGAGGCCATCAGATTCTGGAGGCAAATATCAGGTTGTTAGTTTAACACCTGAGGATGAGAAAACCACAGGTTTGTGATCCTAAACTTAACTTCATGCCCTTTCCTCACTTCACTGTTCACAGCGACAGAAAATTTAGACCGTTTAACACGCAGCTGCTTCAGGCCTTTGAGGCTAAATCAGCACCTCCTATGAAAGCTATTATCTACAATGCCACAGTTTTGATTTCCTATTCTGGCATCTGTCACAGAAAAGACACACAATCTGTACACACACACACACACACTCATCTTGTAAATCCACCTTGCTGCTGAGTGAAAACTGATAACTTCTTTGAGTGTGCAGAAACCTCAAAGATGTTAAATCCCACTTTGAAAATTAAATGGTTTTGCTCTGCAGCGGTGGAGAATGATATGCAGCGTTGTAGCCTGTGGGGAGTACTCGTGCGGAAATACACATTCTGCATTCAACAGAGACAATTGATCAAAACAGACTAATTAATGTATGTGTTTTACATATATTCATTTCCGTATCAAATATTCATGGAAATAAATCTATTTGTTTTTCAAATGAGCACAAGGCTATCAAATATTTCAGACACACCTCATTAAAGATACAGAGCCAAGAGCGAACATGCATTTTTAACGGGCCACGATTCACAATGGCATCTCGCAGAGTTTGGATGCTCAGTAGCGTGGCCCAGATTGCTTCTGAGGACGTATGAGAGCTGCAAGAGATCAAGGTCGTCTTGTGGAAGAGTCTGCCCACTTCGGCCCTTTCTCCTGCATTACTTAAAGCTGAAAAAAAAAAAAAAAAAGTAATCTGTCAGCTCTTAAGGGCCACTTAATGAGTGACTCATGTGGATTTTGAAGAAATCTAAGAGAGGCTTTTGCTTCATGTATTTGTGGGATTTATTTAAGCTCAAAAGTTACACAACAGCAATGATGGCTTTAATTAATTCACTGTCATAAATTTCATCCTTGAATTACCTTGCAGTGTTTCTTTAAGCCCGCTTCAGGTTTGTGTGGACAACAAAAAAAGAAAGGTGAAAGTCCTGTTGTGGCTAAATGTTGGATTGGATGCAAAAAATACTGTGAAATTATTGGCCATTTACTTTACCCACCTCTTCAACTGGCATGTCACAGGTTGGGGACTTAAGTCTACCCCAGCTATAATCAGGCAAGAGACTGGGTGCCCCCCAGATGGGTTCCCAGTTCATCTCAGGGCCAAAACAAAGACAAACAACCATGACATGATTCAGTTTGGCAAAAAAGGCATTCCAGTGAATCTTACAACTGGTAAAAGTGGCATTATATCATCAATAGACTCAAAAAATTCAGTTTATTCAAGGGGAAATGCTCAAAACTAAAACCGAATGGGCTGCATGGACAGACAAATGGTTTTACTGTGGAAATTACATGCAGGTGAAACCATACCAACTGGTTAATTTGATAAAAACATAAATGTACCTTCTGTGAGATGGAGATGAGCTGAGTGGACAGTGAAAACCTGTCCTGTCGGTTTGATTAATCAGAATTTGAAATGCTGTTTGGCTAATTGGGATTTACATATCCCAGAGCAGAAGAGGAGGACCCCATATGTGTTGTTAGCAAAAAAGCCAGCATTTGTGATGGCATGTGTTTGCACCAGGCTACAGGGGCTGGTTGCAGCTTCGGATGGTAGACACAGAAATCAGAAACAGTGGCCAAAGCCACAGGTGTTCTAAATCACACTGTCATGTCCACTCTATAATATGTGTTTATTTTATTTTCCCTTCCCGTTATAAAAAAAAAAAAAAAAAAAGGCTTTTAAGATTAATAATCTAAAACATCTTATCTTCAGACAAAACTACATAACTAAACAGCTGTAGAAATGTTCAGTCAGGATGATTTCTGCTTTTAAGTGAAATAAAGTGAATAAAATGCAGAGTAAACAGCCGTGTGGATCAAGCAGATCCAGGTTAATACCACGACCAACCACAAGAGGACCTGCGGTGATCATCACACATGGAGGGGTGCTGGTACTGAGGAACAACATTGGCTTTGAGCAACATGCGCTGCTGTCCGGACATCACTCACCTGGATTATTATTTCATCAAGACAAGACCACTTATTTCACCTGTGTGGCTCATAAAAATAGAAACCAAGTGCGAAAGTAACCTGCCATCAGTCCAGATGCTCACCCACTGTGATGTTAACACAGTTAAAATGCTGACTTCAAATTGAAAATAAACAAGCCTGTTTTCTGGGGGATTCATATTAAGATGTTAAAACCGTGGAGGTCAAGACTCTCTGCCAGTGTTTGGAGATTGATCAGGCAAAGCCATGATGTTTCCATGGTATGAAATATATATATATATATATATATATATATATATATATATATATATATATATATATATATAAACTTCCATTTCATCACAGTACTGTAAGTGTAAGAAGCTGCCCTGTGGAGCTGCCTGAGTCACATGACCAGAACGATGGACCATCTGAAGAGAAAATCAAAGATGCTTTCCACCTGCAGAAAGAAGGAACAACAAGCCACTGCTTTGTCTTTACAAAAGGTGTGTCTTTGATGATATCTTTCAGTATGAGTCAGGATGACTGCATACTGAGTCATATGTACTCCAGTTACACCACGATAAAGATCCTGCAAGCTTAGTGACACCCACTAGTGAGGAGCATGGCAAACAAGGGAAGGTGACGTGCGTCTTTTCCCACCCATCTGCTGTCGCAAATGACCCCTCAGTCCACTCCTGCTCCAGGATTTAATTTGACCAGTCAGTTAAGTACACCAAAAGGGCAAAAACAACCTGCTTCCTGAACCTTTGTAATGCGAGTTATGTTGCTGTTACACTGTAACACAGCCTGTTACTCTACAATAAGCCTCTAAACATCAACCAAAGCGATAACGAGCTCAATGCAAATTAGTGGCTTCACTTATCAGATTTCTAAGTAAATTGCCCTCATTTTATTCAAAGCAGGCTCTGCAGCAATGAGCTGCAAACACACACATGAACTCAGCTGTTGTGCACTTTGAAAGCAGTGACAGTAAAGTGACAAGTTCAGCATCTGTGCTTGTCTCACAACACTCCACTGATTAGACGTTCTCCTTCATGAGCACTCCACTCATTTGTTTCACTGATGAGACCATGAATGCAACATGCAGTGGAAGTAATACTATGTTGAGAGAGAAGGGGGAGGGTAACAACTCTTTAGATTTTTTTTTTTTTTTTTGCTTCCTGACCTTTTCACACAAGCTTCTTCAACTCCAGTCACAGAGCCACTGATGTTTCCCAGTTTTAATTCACCTAGATCAAAGTAATGCATCATTAACAGGTCTGTGTACAAGCTTACAACAAGCAGTATCTCCTTTGGCGTCAAAGCTAAAGAACTCCACCTCTGCATTTCCTGGATTGCCTGTCATTACATCATCTAACCAGCGGAGGTCGCTGTCTCAGTGGTTTCCTGTACTGTGAGGAGTCGTGATTACCAGCTCAGGGCTGTGAGTCATTTCTCAGAATCATGGTGTCCTGTGCCGTCCACGTGGTGCTGAGTCACTATTGAAGGAAGAACATGAAGGGTAGCTATTGAATGACATTTGAAGAGCATATGCTATCCATGAAACATTTTATTATTACAGGCATAAAACGTGATTCACCGTCCTGAAAGAATGGCTGTAGGATTTACAGCCTGCGCTGCCTTAGAAAACTGGCTTACAGCTACATAAACAAAAGTGTTAATTCAACAATCACCTCCTACTACTTCCTAAAATAACACTTGTATTCACATCTAGTGTCAAAAACTGCCCATTTAGCCTTTCTACTATATGTGTTTAAAAAGAACAAAGAAAACACACAAGAATGCTTTTTATTTCAATTTATTTATCTTTAAAGAACCAATACGAATTGGGGATGTTTTCAAAATGGGAACAATGATAAAAAACTGACCATTTTCATTCCTCTCCACCCTGTCTTTCAGATTGGATCTTAGGCTCTGTGTGTACGAGTTCAAAGATGCATATTCTGGGAAATCCTGTCGAGACCCCATTCATTAGAGTGAATGAAAGTACCAGGTGTAGTTTTTTTCTTTTTTTTTTTTTTTTTTTTTTGGTTTTGATTTTCTTCCTGTTTGGCTACCTGTATGGGTGTCTGAAATGTACGTAGCTTACATATGACAGTGTGTGTAAAATGCACAGCAGGGTTTGATGGGCGTATCTGAGGTGGACTGATTATTGCACTCCAAGATTTAAAAAAAGAAAAAAAGAAAAAAAAGAAAAAGAAAAAAAAACATGGCTCTCAAACAATAAAAACAACTGGATAACAAAGCGCCCATACCAAACACCTGACAGTCATACATTTCATGTGAATAAATATTGATAAATTCAGCCTCAGTGATCTCCTAAAATGAAAGTGACTTTAAACATGTGAAGGGTAAAAGGAAAACATTACTGCATTTTCTGGTGAACTTTTTCTTTTGTGCAAATTAAAAAAAAAAAAAAAAATGACAGTCATGATGTGTGTTCAAACTTTAAAAATGCTTTTTTAAAAAGGTACGTCATTTTGGCCTAATTGCATTATCAATAATTAGTAGAAATAAAAATCAGAATATCACAACACTTCATCTTTTATCACCATGTTTGTGTAAAAACAAAAGCAATTCACATGATGGAAACTGATATCCCATGATTACAACTGAAACAAAACAAAGTTGAGAAAGAAAAGAAAAAAAAAAACAAAACATAAGGATGGACTCAAGTGGAAAAGAAATATTCTGGCCCGTGGTTGAACCGGGAGGCGGGCCCGTCTGTGTGCTTTGACCTTCCATTCATCGGTACGGCTGGTGGATCCCCAGATCTGGATTCATTCATCTGATCACTCAATTGCTCTCCAATCAATTACCCATGACTCAGCATTAACAAATCATCACAATAATTACTGCTAGCACTCTGCAATATCTTTTTTTTTTTTTTTTTAATCTCCCCACATTGGAAGATTCCCAAACTAGATGTGCATGAGACTGATGCACCGACAGGCAGCCTACTGCACGCAGCAGTTGTGGCCGTTGGTATCTTTGAACCGCAGACGCATTTTGGGTCTGTATTTCTCGAGGTAAAGAAGCTGTTTGGAGTTTAAAGCTCCACGTCTCTTCCTATGGAAAGCACAGGACAAAAAGGAGAGCAGGAAGTTGACCTTATCCCACTAAAGACATGAATTGTTCAAGTAAACGTTTCACTTCTTAACCTAACATATGTCAGACAAATGTTAGGCGAACATTAGCATCTGGCTGGCTAATCCAGATTGTCTAAAAGCTACTCAAATCGACTAGTCACCATCTTTAAAATATATATTACTTATGTAGAACCTTCTATTTGATACACTCTTAATTCAATACTTACTGCCTTATGAACTGCACGGCATCCTCGTACTTCATCCCTCCTTCAATGAGAGCTAAGGCCACCAAGACTGGAGCTCTGAGAAATGTGAAGAAATCCAACAGACCAGATGAAGGAGTCAGTGCGAGCAGGGAGAGAGGGAGAAGAGAAGATTAAATGCCAAAGCTCAACATGGCTCCATAGCATTAAGGTGGGGAAAGGAGGGAGGGAGGTTAAACCTGGGAAACAGGCCTGGGAAATCAACAGGGGGTGTGCTGCCCTGTTGGAACCTGTGCTCACACTCTGAGCATCATGCACAAAACCACACAAAACCGTGATAAGTTACAGTAACTCAGCCTTCTTTCTCACAAGAGGAGAGATTGAGGGAGAAAAGAAAAAAAAATAAATACATGCGCTTTCTCTGCCGCTCGACAGGTCAGATCTCAGCACTCTGATGTGGCTCCTCCTTCAAAAGTTTTCACGAGGAAAAGTATGCGAAACAGGCAGGATTCAGAGAATTTAAAAAGTGTGAAAGGATCGGGGATATATCGGATAAGACGAATAGCAGCTGCTTCTTAAAAAAAGCAAAAAAAATAAATAAAGAAAGAAAACATGTTTTAAAAATACCAGTCTAACCAATTCTGCGAATTATCCAACCTCTGGAATGTCACAGCAATGCAAAGCGCTCCAAGCGATTGAGAACTGATGAGCTTACTGAGCTCTTGTGGTCAGGAAACATTTTTTGCACTAGTTCGCCCACATCATGTGCTTCTGCCTTCATTGTTTTCACACTTGTGTTATTCAACAGAACTTCTGTAATTTGCTGTCACACCACTCTGCCAACACGACTGCGTGTATCTCCACAACGCCGCCTCAACCTCATGACCAACAGCTCGCATGTAAGAATAAACCGCCTTCATCGCTGGCCTGCAGAGCGCTGACATGAATGACACATTATCAAATCAGCTGACAGACCACCAGCATGAGGATGAAGAGAAAAACTGAAGTGTTTTTTTTCTTTTTGTCAGAATCTGAAGCACTGGTATGCACTTAGTATGGAACTCAAACAGCAAAAGCAGAGGAATCATGGCTGATGAGTCCACAAGCGGTGAAGGAAAAGAAGGAAAAGCAGGAGTAGAAGACAAGAAACTTCCTGTGGTTCTGCCTTAAATTTGCTGACTTCATCTCACTGCAGCCACCGCAATAGAAGAAACGGTCCCTTGTCTGTCTGGTAAACGCTCCACACTAGCAGGGGAGCTTCAAACATGACAGAGATAACCTGCCATTGCTTTAAGACAAATCAGCTCAACTTCACAACTCATCCAGATCAGCTTATATCTCAGTTTGTTGCCTGTGATGCAGAAGAGTTGGTAGTGGGGGGGGGGGGGGGGGGGGGGGGGGGGGGGGGGGGTTTTAACGCTGAATGATGCGTACCGGCCCAGTCCTGCCACACAGTGTACAGCGATGCAGCAGCCAGGTTCCTCTCGAAACTTGGTGTTGAGCAGCTTGAGCCAGTCGTCCACAATCTGCGTGGGAGGAGGGGCGCCATCGTCGAAGGGCCAGTCCTAGAGCGGAGAGGGCACAGATTCGAAATGAGAGAGCACGTCTCTCCTCAGCGAGTTGCTGTAAATCTGCAGGTGGACTCCTTACCAGGACTTGAATCCCTTCTTTCTCGACCGGCGCCTTGTCATAGGTGGCGTCACAAACTCTCACCAGCGTGTTCACCTCAAACTTCTTCAGTTCCTGGGAGACATTCAACAGAAGATCTTTTACTTGTAGGTGAAGTGCAAGTTTGCAAATGCAATATGTAAAATATGCATAACGTAATAGGAGAGGGGCGGGGGTGGGGGCATACCTCGGTGAACTTATTAAGCGTGGCATTGGTGGGGTTGTGGGTGATGAGGAACCTCATGCATTCATAGGCAATCTCAACTGCAGCGGGGCGGTTCATGTTGGCGAGACGGCTTTAAAAAAACAAACAATTACAATACAATATTCTTACAAAACAAAAAGCGACTTTTGGCTCAGAAGTCAGCAAAGACTGCTAGGAGATTTATGTTTTCAGGGGAGGGTTGAATAAATAAAAATGACAACACGTGGAAAAGGATGGGTCAGGAGAACAACAAGTCTTCACTGAGGGATGATGCACACAGAGAAGGATAAAAATGAGAAACTAGTCCACAGTACTCTGGGATGTGAAAAAAAATAACAGGGAGGGGGGGAAAAAAAAGTCTACAGAATGAAAAATCTTAAAAATAATAGACAGAAAAAGAAAAAGAAAAAAAAAGAAAAAAAAAAAAAGAAAAAAAAATGACACTATCCAGGAGTCATCCAATGAGTTTACCCCATTCAGGAGAGCTGTTTTGATTGGCTGTTCGAGGAGAAAGTGGAAAGCAAAGACTTTTCGTATTGGTTGGGACAAGGCAGGGCAGTCAGACCAAGGACTACGCAATATCCCAGGGGGTAGGGGGCCTTTTTGGAAAACTCAGCAGTTCCTAGTTTACTGGCAGTCAAGGGGGTTTCTGGGTAGCGTAGTCCCGAGGGGGGCGGCCGATTCACTTCTCCACAGAGGTGAGGTGCTGTGCCTGGCAGAATTCTCCGGTCACACACGCCATATAGCTACGGCTCAAGTCGACACAGAAACCCTGCGAATAGAAGAGAAAAGTGGCGTTAACGGGGTTTATCTTTCATATCACACATCTAATGATGAGCAACTGCGTCTTTTTAGAAATATAACAGCTAAAATAATCAATGAGTTAATTTCACTCAATATATGTACTCAGCTGCACTACATTAAGAACAAAAAGCAACAAAACTACTTGTGTGTGTTTATGTATGCATTATATTCACATGGTTGGACATAAATGCTGTTTTATTATCTAATATTTAATATGAATTAAACAAAAAAAAGTAAAATGAGTGAAAAATGTGCAACTAGATACCAGTTGTCCAACATTGGACAACTACTGATTTGTCCAGGCAGATCTGTGCCTGTCCCTCATACTGCACACACACACACACTTAAACAGGCTGAGGCACATATGATGTCAACAGCACAACTCTCATACACACCATGTTTATGCAATAATCAAATAACCTTTAAAATATTCTCAGAAGTTAACCGAGTCATGGCCCGCAGCATGGTATGCAGTTCGGATGAAACGATAATAATAATAATAATGCGCACCGCAGGGCACACACACACTTCATAAGGACTTCTCTGTCAGAACAGGTAACGTCTGGTCTGCAACTTGCCAGAGAGCAGTCACTCAAACTGTTGCCAAGTCCTTGATAGACTGAACCCAGCCGCAACAAACTGGCTGGAACCGTCTCTGAGCAACGTGTGGAGGTGCGTGGGTGTGTGTGTGTGTGTGTATTGAAGGTGGGGAGAGAGGGGAGTGTGTTGAAGGGGAAAAGGAAAGGAAAAAAAAAAAAAAAAAAAAGATGACGAGTGCAGGCTATCAAAACAGGGACTACACAGAGTATTGGGCAGTAAAAGGTCTGGACTTTAGCACCGTGTCGCAGGCAGCAGTCACAAGGTGAGGATTAAAGAATGGGCAAAGACTCAAACAGCTCAAGCTTCTCAGTCCCACGCTCCTTTTGCCTGCTTGAATATGACAAGAGATTCTGTGTGCTCCTTCGTCACTCCTTTCCATTTCCCTGAGTCATAATAAAGCTGTTTAAGTTTACTGTATGGTTTAAAGGGGAAACAAAGCGCCAGTTAAAAAGCATCTTGCAACATAAGGCCACTCTGCGAAACCACACCAATCTTCTTATCTTTCCTTTACTCCTAAGATCTAACACACTCACTCATCCTCAGTTAACTGCCAACCAGCTGCTGTCAAAAGGGTGCATCAACCCACTCTAAATTTACCCTCCTGTCTCTGTCTTTTATGCCTGGCAAGAGTTACAAAAGCACTAAAAGCAGCTTTGATATTTCCCTTTCTTTCTTCGTTTGTGATGGCCGAGATCCTCTGCGACGCCTTTAATTACCACCTTGGAGCTGAACCAAACAGAGTGGCAAAAGTGTGTCCAAATAACTAAACTATAACTCAAACAATGTACCTCAGAGGTTTGTTTTCATCAGCTACTGATCCTCCACAAATGAAAAGGAGGATAGACAAGTAGCTAAAAGAGGGCATTAGCGTGCTGTTCACCTGCGAGACCAGACTGGGGAGGAGAAAAGCTCATTGTTTTTCACTGCATTTTAGTCTAACAAACAAAAGAACCAGACGCAGCAGGGACACCGCAATGACAGCTTCTGCTTAAAAGATGAAACAATTGAACTGTGAATAGCTGCCCAGACGCACAAACTGACTTCAGACAGTTTTAAATGTGGCCAATTACAGGGTTGGAGACAAAAAGGTCGACTGAAACAGACTGAAAGTGACTGCTAGTTTTAGTCAACTGAGAAGCATTTATATTCTACTGAACGGGAGTCCGATTGGATCAAAGCTTTCTGATTAGACCCTCCAATGTACCTTCTGCTCAAATCCAAGGATTGCTTATTTACCTAAATGGTAAAACTCTTCACATTTTCAGGTACCAGAGCTGTAATAATTGGCCAATTAATTCAGAAACTTTTCTGTTTTACACACAGAACATTAAACAAGCTATAATGTGACAACCTTTTAAGCAGGTATCTTACCATTTACTGCCATCCAAAAGAAATTAGACATAACAGACCATGTTTCAGCGCAGTCAAGAAAACAACAAGCCGTTTCTTAGCATATAGCAATGTCTCGCATGCTTGCCAGCCATCAATTCACAGATCACCTAAAGAAACAGATAAATACTATAGTATGATATCTCTCCGAAGATGGGGTAGTTCTGGGTCTCGGTCTTGAGAAAACTCCCCAAAGGGAGAAGTAAGTAAACTGCGGTAACACCCGACCAGCCCAGCTGGCTGCCATCAAAACAGTGCCAGGAAGGCATGCAAATTATGCTTCAATTTGCAAACTGGTTCTGCAGTTATACACTGCACACAAGTAGGAAGCACAAAAACACACGCATACACTTGTTTGTAGAAGCAAAAACATGTTTAACCGCACAGGAAGCAGGTCCCGGTGTAGACAAGAGAAACTGAAAGCTGTAATGTGAAGACAAGTTGGCAACATTCAGATAAGCTTAAGTGTAAATAGCTGGTAGGTGTTGTTCACTGGGAATGTTGTAAAGGGGACAAAAGTCATGCACTTAATCATTGTCTACATTAACAGATCATTGTTCAATGCAAAAAAAAAAAAAAAAAAAAAAAAAAAATCTTAAGGATGGTCTGTGTGCTTTGGTAGAGAGCAACATTTACAAGGCTTGTGCTACAATTTGTTCTAAAAATTGAAAAGACATAAATCCCCATTTTCCTCCTTTTCGTAGCCATTTTATTTTACACATTTTAGCATGTCTATCCAGGCCAAAGCACCCCAATGGAGTGACACTATAACCAAATTAGATAGGGTTCTATTGGTCATCTTCAACTGAGAAAATGTAAGAAATACAATAAAAACCAATAATCATGCTGAAGTAGAGGGTACCAGGTAAACTACAGGCCAAGGGTTAAGGCTTGCTGTGATATCAGTTATTGAGCTGCAAATTAGAAACACTAGACAGAGTAACAGCTGCTATTTTGTGCCTGGATTGTCTAAGTTATCAGCTAAAAATGGGCAAAAGGTCAGAGTAGAGGCTGAGGCCCATGCAGTGGGCTTCCTTCTTCCCCATTCGACATCACGTGTTATACTGATGAAGCAGTGCTGCAACGGGGTGAAGAGAAAGAGCAGGCAAAGAGACTGATTGGACCAGGAAGGGTTTCAAAACTCAGCTGGTCTCTCCAAGAAATCTTTAGTGACTAAGGAGAAAGAAGAAAAAAAAAAAAGAACAGAATGAGACAGAATAAGATGCCAAGTGTCAGGGAGCAGGGAGTAGTCGTATTCGCTGATAAGGACAATAGTGTTTTAGAACAGCAGGTCATGCAAACCCAAAACAGGTGATAATGTAGAAAAAGAAAGGGAACCGGGACATGGGTGTTCTAAAACTGATAACTCATCATAAGCAGTTAGCCAAGAAAACTGAATGAAACTGGCACTAATAGCCATTAGGTCCCCAACTGTTGCACCACAATAACTGTACACACAAGTGGATGGCCACAGGGTGGCTTCGGTAATGCATTTGCCACAAGGGAGAGGGGTGTTGTTCTAAAATTAGAAAGGAAAAAAAAACAACAAAAAAAAAACCACTTGCACACACAGAGAGGCACTAAGTAAGCTCCAATGTCTGGACACAAGATATACAGACTGGAAAGAGACAGTAGCAAATATTAGACTTTTAACAAACAGTGGAATGTTTGAGTCCAACCTATTCCTCCTTGTGAATAATGTTAGGATTATATGCATCTATGTCTGGTGGTTTGAGGTTGTGCCGCTTACTGATGTTTTGTCTGGAGCCAGACTGGGCATGACCAGATTATACTGACTTGAAGCAGCTGAAGGGCCAATTTGTTGTGTGAGTTCAGAGTCGAGGGGCCGGGGGTAGTACCTGTCGTCTATGGCAGGATTGACAGTGAGGGGAGTCTAACACAGGCCAAAAGAGGCCCTGTTCCAAATATGAGAGCATCAATATAGCAAGAAATAGACAACTTCTCACATACTTATGGCCAATATGAATAACTGTCTGATTTTGGGAGACATGTATGTACAAACATCAGTCTGAATAAACCCAGAGACGGAAAGTGTCAGAAAGGTTATTTCTGTGACCTCTGTACGAACCAAGCAGGTTACTGCTGTAGTTGGAAATAATGAGAAAAGATACAAAAGAACAGTTTCAAGGGGGGGAAAAAAAAAAATGTAGTGATGTCCTCGGCAGATTCTGACAAGGCCATGGTGGGTTTGCAAAATTAAAGAAAAAAAAGTGGGAGAAAAGTAAAAGACACGATAAGACCCCAAAACAAAAAACTATACCAGAGATAAATGAGAGGATCACACCTGCCCGCTAGGCCAGATGGTCCCTGCAGTGACGTCACTACTGCAGATAGTGCTGGGTGGGAGGATCTCACCCCAAACTGGAACTGAACTCAAACTGATCATCTTCACACAAACCACTATTCATATATTTCAAATCCATGTCATCAAGGAGGCCAAATGGTTCCTTTCAGCGACCTCAAAGAGGCCAGTTTTACACCGGCTGCTCTGCGGATGCCCACTCAGACTTTTGAAAGGTGTTTTTTGTCCGCTACATATATCATTGAAATAAATGTGATTATGGGTTTTATTATCTTTAATTTTTTTTTATGATGATGTCAAGAATAGCAGCCTTTTACATGGTAAGACAACGCACACATCAAGAATTACACCTCCATTTCCATTTCTGGCACCAGAAATATCTGGAGGCTGAGTGAAAGTCCCTTTCAAAGGCCTTCAGAATGCCATACGTTCTCAGTTTTTGTGCTACACATTTTTCTTTATCGGACATATGGCTTAATAAATGTTTAGCGTTTCCTTAAATACAATTTTTTTGGCCATATTTATTGGCTGCTTTTCTTGGACTAAGATATCTCTACATTAGGGCCTATGAAAATGCGAAATGTGAACCCATTTTGAAAGCTTTTGTCCAATTACCACTTTTAAGGTGGTCATTTGGTAGTTAAAAACACTTATCTTCAAAAACTTCTCTTTACAGAAGTTGGTCTTACATCACATAGGACAGAATTGAAATATCTTGGCTTAAAAAAACAAAACAAAAAAACATCACTTTCAAGTGAACTGCCACTGTTGCGTAGCAGTATTATCTCTGAACTTCAGGAGGGAGAAACAGGAGTCAAAATTAATCTGCTAGTGATGTACCTCTGAGCCAGTAAGAGAAT
Source organism: Telmatherina bonti (assembly GCF_933228915.1). Classification (NCBI taxonomy): domain Eukaryota; kingdom Metazoa; phylum Chordata; class Actinopteri; order Atheriniformes; family Telmatherinidae; genus Telmatherina; species Telmatherina bonti. The sequence continues at coordinate 24,593,129 of NC_136617.1, read as the reverse complement.
TAGTTACAGAGTTGAAACTCAAAGAACTGGCATCTCAAAACATTTTGCTTTGACTATTAATGCAGCCACCACCACAAGTGATTCTTTGTGATTCTGTTATCGTGGCTTGCTGTGTGTAATCACACACTGATGCAGCACCGAGTTGCCTCTCTTTCAGTCTATATCAATGACCAAAAGGGGATCAGCAGTGGTTCAGGGGGCAGCAACATGGCCTGATGCCTGTTGTATAATAACCCATCCCCAAGAAAAAAAAACCCAAAAACTTATGTCACCAGATGGAACAGATAATTTGGCAAACTTTTTCAAAGAAAGAGCAAAGCATGGACTCATAGGGCATAGTCCAATAATGAAGGGGTCCATCAATGTAGGGTATGGTGACAGGTCACCACAGCATTCTGCAAACACTCCACACATAAAAAGAAGTAATGTACACAACCCTCCCCTGCCATCCATCATGCTTGAAAGGACACAAAGTCAAACAGGCAAGCAAGAAGGCAAACACAAAACTATAATAAGCAACTCTACTTAAACCTCTACTCCTTTTTTGAGCCTCATCAGTTTATCTAGTCTAACAAGAAAGACTTAAATCCCCAGACACGCCTAAACAAGCCAGCCTTGAGAAACAGAGGCATATATGCAAAATTCAACTCCAGATATCTCAAAATGTTGTTGTGCTCTCTCTCATGAGCAGCCCTCTCATGGGGATCAAGTCAGAATATTCAGTGAGACTTCATGTTTTGCTGCGTTTCCAAGAAACTGGGAAGTGCCTTTTCTGCACACAGTATCTTTGCTTCAGCTGCAAGATAATCAAGGAGGGGGTTGGGGAAACAAATATGCCACACTCACTTTTGATTTCTTTCTTATTCTCTCCCCTTTTGCAGGAGCAGCGCTCACCTTCTGTTTACACCAGTGCACTTTTAAAAAGTTTTCCTGGCTTTGCCCAATAATGGAAATACTGTTTAATATGCATTAATGGTAAAATGATACACTCCAGGCCATTACAAATAAGACAATTCAAAAAGTAAGTAAGTGTTTACTCCATTTCAATTCCAAATTCGCCCTTTTTAAAAATCACTTTTTAAAAACAGCTGACCAATGTGCTGTACAATAACTTTAATCCTTTTTTGTCATTTGTGCTTATTTTAAAGGGCACATAAATTATGAATAAGAATGAAACCATAAAAATCCAATTTACAAAAATGCAAAAACAAATTAAATTTATGATTAAAGACATATAGCTTGACACAATATAAAATAATATATTGCTTACAAGTAAAGCCAAAGAAGCACAAAAATTGATAAATCTTAAAGAAGAATACTGTTTACATTTGTATGAATCATAAGAAAGCGCCATCACTTCTGTTATAGTGGGTGGATGGTGTTTGATCCAGTCTAGAAATAGATAAGGGGTGAAGAATGATCCAGTCTAAGTGCAACCCTCCCACCAAGCAATACACAAATATCCACAGGGTTGCCCACAAGCTGGATTTCTCCTGTCCCCACAGACCCCTTTCAGAGAAAAATATTCACATCTCACCTTAAAACAAGAGTAAAAATCTACAAAAAGCAGGTGATACAGCTGGCAAACCTCATAAGTTAACTGACAAATGAAAGTGTATTTGTGCACTAACTCTGTGCAGGTCTTTCGACATTAAATTGCAATCAACCAAGAGATCTAAGCAAAGAAACAAGATACAATAAAAGTGCTGATGCTGTGTTTAACAAGCTTAAAATAAATGTTTGTGGTGCGTTTACTGTTACACAGCTTCCCCAAAAATTACTTAAGACTAATGGTTTACCCAAACTAAAACAGGAAGCACACATTTCTTTTCACAAGTTATTTACTTAAATAATTTAACTTTTTACTTTAATGCTACAGTAAACTTCCCATTAACCCGCTCTAACACAAGTTCCACTAATTAAAACTAAGTCTATATCAAATAGTTACCAGAGTGTGGCTTGAAAATACTTGTTAAGCTTTTAGTCTAAGCAGCGCTAATGTATCATCTGCTGCCACAGCAAATGCTGACAAGTTGTCCTCCACCTCATCTGGACTCGGTTGCATCATGTTGGCCATGTGTCTACGCAACAGCCAAGCTACTACTTGGTGCCAACACTGGCACAACTGGTGAACACCACATGTCTGTAAAGCACAGTCAATGCTGAAAAGTAGGACAAAGTTGTATTGCTTGTATTTAAGCAAACTGCTTGCATTTAAATCAAAACTTTGTTTCTTTGTTACAAGACTACAACTCTGGAACGGAATGGCCTTTGCCTACCAGTGTTCAAACAAATATGTATGATCATTACTGGGAGAGGCTGACATAATCAACATGGCATAACACGGTATTGTGCATACTCTCCAGAATGAAAGCTAGTCTGTGCCAAAATTTCGTCTAAGCTAAACATGCTCATTTAAGTGGACCACCTCCCTTGTCTTAGTATACAAGCATGAGAGGATAAATTGAATTAGTGAAAAAAAGAATGTTTGATGCTGGAACACTGAAAAGTAGGGCTGTGACGATATGGTTTTATCCCAATTCAATTCCAATTTTTTTGGGAGCCGATTGGATTTAAATTGCGATTTACACAATTCTTCAATATTGCTGATTGCTGTAGATTAAAAACAAACAAAAAAAAGGTCTAAACTTTTTATTTTTTTTGCTTGTCATTTATCTTGATGGGCTGCAAGAAGGTTGCTGCTTCGATCCTCGGGTGGGGCAGGGCTTTCTGTGTGAAATTTGCATGTTCTCCCCATGTCAGCGTGGGTTCTCTCAGCTTCTTCCCAGCACCCAAAGACATGCACGTTAGGCTCCTTGGTTACTCTAAATTGTCCATAGGAGTGAGTTTGAGTGTGAGTGGTTGTCTCTGTCTTGGTCCTGCAGTGGACTGGCGAGCCGTCTAGGGTGTACTCTGCCTTTCGCCGAAAGACTGCTGGGATAGGCACCAGCTTCCCCACAAAGACAAGTAAAAAGATTAATAAAACAATAACAATGACAACTTTTATAATGGATTATTATTGTGAAGCAAAAAATCCCAATTTTTAATTTTTCGAATAGATTTTCCTACCCCTAGTGAAAAGTCTAAGAAACAAATTCAGTATTGCTGCTCTTTTGAAGACATATCTCTTAGTTACAGCCGATTTAGTCAGATGATGCTGAACTTATAAAATGACGACACTATTAGAGCAGAGTAACAGTCTTGAAATGCTTAAAGTGACCACAAATTGAAATGGATTATTAATGGGCTGCTTTAGTAAAGTAACTCAGCTACCGAGGAATTTCACTGACTGACCAAAGAAACTTAGCATGTGGATGAGAATACCATTATAGTGAATTTTGTAGAATTAATATACAATTAAGAAAAAAAAAAAAAAAGATGCAAAAATATATAACATTGGAGCATATGCAGAGCACCTACACCCATTTTGCACAAAACGGGGTGACACAATGTTCTAAACCATTTAGCTTGTTTAGACAAAAAGTCTCAAACTCTGGTCGAACTAACATGTACATGCATTTTTTAAGACTGTTTTTGGTCTGATAATATTTTCTCCTCTTCTACTTTCTGTATTTTTACATGAAACCACGTATTGTAGTCTGTTCATACTGCCAAAGAAGTCGCTTGAATTGAAAGAAAATGTTAAGTCAGATACGATCGCGTCTTGCTTTTCAAATATCTTGCATATGTCTACTTATTTATTTATAATTCAATACATTATGAGTAGCTGTAACCCAAAACAGTGCATATTATGGAGTAATTACAATTTCACCAACTGATTTTTAGTTGAACCTGGATTTATTTTAGTCATCTGTGTGCGGAAACTATGCAAATTGAGCTAAATGTTAATTTATTAGCTGAAAATGTCAAAAGTTAAAAAAATATTAGATTGCATAAAAGTCAATTGTCAGCATTGTTTTTAATTGCCCAACAACGGTGTTGTTGTCATTTTGATAAATGGGCATCCTAACTGTATTCCCCATTCAGCACAACAGGTTACTTCTCTGTACTCCCAGAGGACAGAAACTAATCTTCCCCAGGAGTCCTTGTTGTTCTGACACACAGAGCCAGAACAACAAACAGCCTTCTCCACCCTATACTGGGGGAGGGGGTGCGAGGGAACATGTAAACCCCACTCCTATTTCTATGAACAGGAAAAAACACCCACCACACATATCCTACCACATGGCAAAGCCCACTTATCACATTGCTCCGCAGCCTCTGAGTGTGCACAGATAAACAGTGTGACAATCAAAGGCCTACAAGCCGGAGGGCGAGGGGGGAGAGACAAGAGCTGGAGAAGACTGAAAGACACAAAGGCTCAATATCTTTAATAAAAATAAAAAAATAAAAAAAAAATAAAAAGGGGGGGGGGGGTGAAACAGGGCAAAACAGAGAAACAAAGCCCTATTCTGTACTCATCAAGCTAGCCAAGCAATGCTACTAGTTAAGCTTCACAAACAGCAAACACCTACATATGAAAAGATGGAAAAAGACAACATTTCACACAGCATTGATGTTTTGCTATATTTTTAATAAATATGCAAAGTGCTGGCACCTAAGGTACACAATTATTTTCAGAGTCATTGTGGACAATAACTGAAAGAAAGCGGAAGATGTTTACATTCAACAGGGTTTAAGCCATTTTTAAAATTTTACAGATTTCACCGGGACAGCCTCACAGAGCCCAAGTGTCTGAAATGTTAACCTGGTAGAGCTCAAAGCATATGAACAATTCTCTTCTTAATGCATCAATAAATCACTAAATAGTTCTTGAAAGTAAACCATTCAGAACAATAATGGAGATGTTGCAATGAAGTCTCAGTAACCGATAAAAGGCAGATGGTACACACAGCTGGAAAAGTTTAACTTCTCACAAGCATGAAATTCTCAGATATACATTTACCAGCATGCTTTAAGTTCATAAAGTACCTTAAATAATCCTATGAGAACAGAATTAATAGCTATACGCAACCATGCAGAATGCACTTCCTCACACCACAGTGCATAGCAGATTTAGATTTAGCATCAAGGGATACTAACCTGGTTTGGCAGACAACAATAAATGCAAATTTAAATTCGATTACAAGAAAATAGCATCAAAAGCACAAACTTTTCCAACTCCAGTCCCCCACAGGGAAGAAAACTAACTTTGCTTTAATCTAAAATGTGGGTCAGGAGCCTATATTCGGCCATGTGAGCTCCTCTGATAAGTCATAATCTCGTCACAATCCTAAATCTGCTCCTGGACAACATCTCCAAGCAACGGTGCCATGGCAACAAGCCATACCTCTACCTGTATGCCAACATAAAATATGTATTAGGTGGCTTGTAACATAAAAAAAAAAAAACTGCACAACTCCAAGACAAAGGACAGGGTGATACAGCCAATAGGAAAATTAAAAGCATATTTCATTAAGAATCACTATCAGTATCAACAAACCTAAACAATTCTTTATTAGCATGCACAGTATATATGCTACAACAAAAAAAAAAAAAAAAAAAGAAAGATAACAGAAATGTTGACGATCAAATGCTGGAAAGTAGAAAAGACAAAGTACCTCAACAAAAAGCTTTGCAGCTCTCTGGTTAAAACCTGTTGATCTTTCTGTTGACATCCTAACCAAGCCAGCCAGCCTTGTTGCTCTAGATAAGTGCAAATCTTTCTCCAACCTTCTTCCACTAATATTTCTACTTGTCATGCAAGATGACTGCTAAAAGATTAGGCCACTGGAGACACAATTGTTCCCATTCCACTATACACTTGTTTAATGCTTAACAAAACAAGCCAAGACCTTTCATTTCAGTAGCAAGCTGATATGGTTAAATGCAGGGTGGTGACGCTTTGCATATCAGACTTTGCAAATCAAAACCCAGTACCACACCAGTCAATTAAAATAAGATTTTCGTCATTGATAATGCAAGAAAGCTCACCTGTGCATGTTTCCCAAAAGAAATATGACATAACTGGCAAAGGAGTACTGATCTAACTTTGTCGGTGTGGACTGTAGATCTGCCCACACTTTGACTAGACATGGTTCTTTTCTATTTTTGTGCTTCTGCAATAACCAGAGCCAATCCTGCTTTGAAAAATGGCCGTTTTCTCCTTCTAACGTGAACATGCGGAACAAAATGTCACTTAGCAACATTGTAGTATGAACAGACTTGAGTGGTGCCTGCAGGTGTTCATGCAAGCCATTAACTGGCTTCTACTGATCTGTTACTGAAGGAGGAAAACTGGACTTGTTAGTGTGTGGGCTGTAGATTCATCTTATAACTGATATTATTGCTATATAGAAGAATAAATACGGAAAATGTTTCAGTTTAACTTTCTAAAATATGCTCATATCCATGGCAATACAGATCCAGTTGCACTTGGGGAGACCAGTGCATAGCAACAGACAGACCCAGATGAGAGAATGTCTGCTCACATTTTTGCCAGGTGGTGCAGTCACACTGCAACATCAATTCTTCTGACATTTGGAAACAAACTTTGCCTTCTGACAGCAGCATCAGGAGATGTCTGTTGCCATATCAACAATTATCTCTGTGGTAGCAACAAGTACTTCAGCTGGGAATTCTTGTGTCCCTTGTGAGGAGATCACAGCAGAGCAAATGGTGCTCTTTTTAAAAATTCACAAAGCAAAGATGAAGAGGCGCTAGATGTCCACGTTTAAGGTCAAGGTTCAAAACTGATGGCTGCACATACATCAAAGGGCATTTTAAACCCATAAACTCACTTCCACCAGCAGAAAACTAACACCAACGTGTGATCTCACATTAGCCTGCCTTTGCTTTTTAAAGATTATGCCCACATTGAACATGGTTTGGAGTCAGGTTGCGAGAAACGGCCGCTGATTTCCAGCATTTAATAAGCTGCTTAAGGAAGTGCTGGAAAAAAAAGCTGTTCTGAAAGGCCTAATAGTGCAGATGCAATGGGAAAAACACAGCATGGTTGTTTTTGTGGGATAGCCCAGCACTTTAACACAGCTGTTACTACTCTCAAACACCTTCTACATTTATTAAAAAAAAATAAATAAAAAAAAAGTGAGCAGCAACATGTGACAACTGCTTTAAAAAAAAAATTGTATTTACGATTGCAAATTTAGGCAAAGAACAGAGTGTTTCCCTGCAAACTGCAGCTCTACCAGATGTAGCAAGACATAGGGGATGTACACAGAAAAGAAGCTAGATCCTATCCCTACCTGTTCCTATCAGGAGACAGCTTTGCAGCAGCATCAACAAGATATCAGTCTGTCACACACATTGTGGATGCTAGAGGGCCTGTGTCTTTGCTTTATGTGAACGCTGTGGCAACAACTGTAAACGAACACCGTGCCGACCAGGGCCCAATTCATTACCCAAAGCGCTGCGCAAGAAACACATGAGATGCACACAAACAGTGCCCATGGCTACAATGGCATAATTATGCACAGACTTTTACTTAATGGCTTCAAGAGACAAGACTGGGCACATACTCCAAGCTTTGGCCTGATATCAATACATTTTTTTCCTATGGAGCCAGAGATTGTAGCAAGCTAACCCACAGTTAAAAACCACATCTTGTGTTGCACTCTCACCACAGGCAAGTGACCAGGCAAAATAAAAAACTGGATTTTAAGTTGGCCATATCTCTTAAAACCTCCTCAAGCCACCTTTCAACACTCACAAGGAACCCTGTGGCTAGTTGGGCTGAATGCCAGCAGGCAACAACATAGGTGTTCTTCTCCCCCAGTAACCCGCCTTGATAATTTGGCATCATGTTGCAGTACACTGTGTTCACCTTTCACAGTTTACAGTAACCAAGGCTGAGAACTTCCCTTCTTGTCAGTGTATTTTTATGTTGCCAGTATACAACCCTTTCATTACTGTTAAACAGAATGCAGACACAGAGCTAAATTTATACCAATTATCATACTGTAATTCCTACATACCGATTTAAGCTTAGGACAGTATATTGCAAATGCTGTGAACGTTGCAAGAGATCTTAAAGTGACGCAAATAGAACACTACGAGTTTCTCTGACATCATAGGCCCGCATTGCGTATCTGTAAATTTAAAAGTAAACAATTGAAAGGCTGTTAAGTTACAGCCTTTTAATTGTAGTATGTAGTACTTTTAATGTAGTACTATGTGTGTTAGCCATCTTGTGAATAACTGCTTCCAAAAGCAAGATATGTCGTATGGGGACTGTTTAGCTAAATGCTATTTCTAGATTGGCAAGTACATTGTGTGTTAATTCTTAATATTGATAGACTTAAATCTACTATAAAAAGGTGAGCACGGAGACTCAAGATGACATGGACATAATGTGTGAAAACCTGCCCTTTCACAGAACAAACCAGAGTATTTGCTGCTTAGAATAAATCTAAACAAAAGAATAACAGGTTTCGGATAGAGTTAAGAACTTCATGCCTTCAAGTTGTTCTGAAAACTGCTACAATACGCCTTACCTTCTATATAATCTCCAAGTATAACAGGTCACCTTGCTGTGACTCATCAGCAGGAATGTATAATTAGCTTACCTGTTACACCAGTTACTCATTGACTCATCCGCTCATGTTGGCAGGGATGTTCAAAGCGACCCTATTGTATCAGCGGCCCACTCGGATTTACAAGCAGCAAGGAAGCTGAAATCATTGGGAGGTCATAAATTGAAAACTGAGAGGCATGGGAATGTGCCGCGGCCTTTAGTGTCACAGCTGCTCAAGTCAACTTCCTCCCAAAGTGCATTTCCTCCTTTCACTTCAACCCACATGGCTAAATGGACGGGTGCTTTCCGTTTTAGGAAAACCAGAGAAGGATAAATTACAGACCCACCTAACCTCAGAGTTAGCAACATATTTCCGTGTGAGCGTGTCGAATAAAACGGGTCAAATTAAATGTAAATAAGGACAGTGACTTATTGGTACGACGGGAACCTTTGATTTTAAAATATTTTCTATATCAGTTTGTTTATCAAAAAAAAAAAAAAGTCCGATATATGGCTTGAAATTCCTGGGTTCAACCATGATGTGGGTCAAAACTGTTCACAAAGGGCGGAAGGCTGTTAGCTAGCTCAGTCGCCATCTGGTTACCTCTAGCCACCCTTTTCAATACTCCTCAAGATGGTCGAGACCACCAGTAAAGCACCAAAGCAATCAACACACACTACCGTGTAATTGGTCATGTGAATGATAGTTACAAAAGCTGTCAAGCACTAGTAAACCTTAAGCTGGAAATTGTGCGAGCGACATGCTAACATTACCTGCACAGATGCACAAGCTCATTGTATAGCTGAGGGTAACGTGAAGTCTCAGAAACTCCGGGTCACACTGAGTTTGGAAAATATTATGGCGATAACTAGTAGCCAGCGTGCGACGTAACTCACAATAAAAAGTAGAAAACAATGAAGGAGTTCGTTTCTGATGTTCTTCTTTTTGGAAATAGTAACAGCCAGAGTAGCAAGCTAGCAATGCTACATTAGCTAGCAGGTTAGCTCAGCTTCGCACTTTGCCTGCCTTTACTATGAGCGTTTTGAAGCCAGACTATAGATATTTAACTCCATGTGTTGCAGTGAATTCATCTCAAAGTGGCAAATATAAACTAAACAAACAGTCAAAAACCACACATGCCTGTCGAAGACTTAATAAATGTAGCGATCATGCTTCAAAGCTTTTTCTTTTTTCTTTTGTAAGCTAGCGAGGCTACATAATGGTTTGTCGACTCAGACGACAACCAATGCAACTTATTTTGTAGCACTGTATAGAAATCATCTTACAATTTCAGACACAACTTCAAGATCGGACTCTAGCATATAATATTATAACCGTACACTATTATAACAAAAATGAAATGGTTCGTTTGAATGGTTATTTTTAATTAAAATACTTACAAAGAGCAGGCTAAACATTGAAATCCCGTGACTACCCGGAGAAAGTGGAGGGAGTGCAGACACCGCTGTCAGGTCGCCTTTTTGTTCCTCTTCAATGTGGCAGACTGGATTCTCGTTGGAGGTCGGGCTCTGTTGGTGGGGAGGAGCTTATTCTGTTCTTCCTCGAGATGTTCAGGGACTGTAGGAGAAAATGTTTTACAAGATTCCACTAATTAAGCGAGGCAAGCTAGTGTCGTGCCTTGTGATTCTGAGGAATGTAGATAGACGCAAGCAGCACGAGCAAAATATTTTACCTAAGACAAACCATTAAAAAACAACTGAGGAATAAATAAACACGAAACGCTAATAATAACGCACATAACTAATTTTAGTCAAATAGTACACAGCTTTCTGGTAGTTGTGCTTCATTATTTAACCTCTGTATTTTAAAATGTTATACACGTTTTTAACCCATACCGTTAAGGATTTCGCTTGGATTTGTGTACTTTAATCACTTGTCCATGAAAACTTATATGTTGTTACTAAACGACGTCTCAAGAGCACGAGTGTTAACAGGTAACGAGGTTTGTCAGTTTACCGTGATCACTCAAATGTAACACGAAGGGTCTGGCGTCAATCGACGTAAGAAGAATCCGAGTGAATGATGACAGCTCACCATGGTGACGATAGTTCCAGACTTAAAACAACACATCCGCAATAAAATCCTTGCACTCGTGTTTTCTTTTCTTTTCTTTTCTTTTCAAATAAATAAATCCATGAATAAATATCGACCTTGTGTTCTGTTGTCTTCAAAACCTAAACAGCATCAGAAATTTACTACAAATTGTTGCTGCAAATTTAGAAAAACAGTGATCTATCTATCTATCTATCTATCTATCTATCTATCTATCTATCTATCTATCTATCTATCTATCTATCTATCTATCTATCTATGTGCATTTTTGACATATATATGTTTTTAACTGACAAGCCTCAGTATTCAGGAAATCATTTTTTTTTTATTTCCTCAGTCCAATTAAGGGTCACGAGGAAGCAGAGTCTGTCCCAGCAAACATCAGGCAAGATGGTCGCCAGTCCATCGCAGGGTGCTCAGAGTTTACTGTTGGTCAAATCTGTTCGAGATCCATCTGAGGCTTTAAACAGTTTTAACTCTAATTCCATAACCCCCTCTAGTGTCCGTTCCCCTACCTGCGTCGGACTGCCAAACTACATCTGCTATGCAGTGGATCTGCATAGATCCCTGTCATGATGCGATCTTCATGTGAAAAAATGAATATCACTGCATTTACTCATGATATAATTCTAAAAGTTATATTTTAGTCTCTGACAATGAGTTACAGAGATTTGACAAAGTCTTACAGTTTCACAGTCACGGTGTTGCTTTCCTCACAACACAATTAACATTATCAACTATAAGTAAAAAATTCACAACAATTAGTAATTTCTGCACATCAAAGTAGCATTTCTCGTTGCACTGATCAAATTGTAAATGCTTATAGAATTTGCTTCTTATATTTTATTTCATTTTTATATCATTTGCTTTGCAAATATCAGTTCAAGTAAACTATACCAACAACTGCTGAATCGTTGGAATAATAAAACTGTTAGTCTTCATTTCATAGCTTGAGACATTACATACACAAGAGCTAAACTAGTTATCAAAATGTCCTGCAGAGGACTCACCACTTAAGGAGATACATTTCTCACTGCATTACAAGGGATATTTGATGTATATAATATTCCTGATATAATATTACATCATTTTTATACAGAAGTGATTGAGTATGTTCAGTTACATGCAGTATAGTAAAATCTATGTAGCCTACTGTTACCGCAGTATGTTGTTTACAGCTGCGCACAACTCTATCCAAGTGTTGTTACCTAGAGTTTGTTTTATAGAAGTAACTTAAGTGTTTCTTTTTTTTTTCTTTTGCATAATGCCTGTGAATAAATTACTATAAGATGGCAAAGAGCTTATGAAATGAAACACGAATGAAATAGATTCTTTGTAACTTATTCAGTTGTTCTGCTCAAGACATTATCATGTAAGTTTACTGTTGTTTTCAAATGGCTGTGCATCCATTTGTTGTGGGCATTTTCAGGTCATGGCTGTAAGATCTGACTAGCTTATATCCAAAAACACTTATAGATCAGACTATCACAATGAAAAGATGACTAAACCATTTGAGTATCTTGTTAATACTCAAGAGGCGCAAGATTTTTCATTTTGATGCCTCTGATGTTTCATTGACATAAATACTTGCCTATGAAGAAGGAAATATTTATTGTTTGCAAGTGGCACGCTTTTGCAGGTTATTCACTAAGTTCTGCAGTTTGAACTAATTGTTGTAAAACTATGCGAATGTTAATTCTGTTGTGAGTAATGCACTAAAGCAGCTGAGAAAAACTGTATTAATACATAAAACAACATAACATTTGGTAGAAATCAAGGACAGACAGACAGCAGCATACAATAAGGTTTTTATTGATGTGATATCAATATAATCAAGTACTGTAGATTTTGTATAAGCAGACAAACATTTTCAATCAAAGAGAGTGCATTTTATACCCAAATTCTATTGCAGAGAGTGCACGCCATGGCGTGTATGACAAAAAACAAAAAAAACAAAACAAAACAAAAACCTATACGCTGATACATCGTAAATGACACAAATAGAAAATAGAGATCCACAAATAATCCTTCACAAACAACTCTAAAATGCTAACTACATGTTGTAAATGCTCTTAACTCATCAATGCTATTAAATACTATTTATAGGTTCTAGGCCTCGGTGGTCAGTTTGGCATGCCTATTAAATTATCATAAATGTATAATTACATCTTCATTTAATTTCATGTGCAAATGGGAATGGCTGTTTGTGCTTGTTGAAGCAAAAACACAAAAATATCCCTTAAGAACCGAAGCAATGTTTTGTGAAGTATTTTTATCTTTTTTTTTTTTTTTTCCTTTAGTGAACGAAAAACAGAAAACAATTCAAAGCAATAATTTGGAACTTACTGACACTTGTTAAATGATTTGCACACAATTGCAACTCAGCAAGCAAGTGACATTGTCTATGAAATTACAGAGAGTAATAGCCGCATATAACTCTCATCATGTCCAAAAATAGATGCTTACCAAAAGAAAAACAAAAAGTAACATACAGTACATGACAAGTTTTGGATTGCCTAATAGACTCACGTAACAGTTATACATATCAGCTGTAGGTGTTTTCATGTTATGAGATACAGAAGGTAAGAGTAAGTGCATTAATTTAAATGTAAAAACTGATTACTGCTTCAAGAATTAGAGTTTGGAGACACGGCATTGTGGATGGTTTATAGAAACAATGACAAATCAAACAGTATACATTCTTTTTTAACTGAAAAACTCAAGATTTGGCACTGTCCTCCTGTATGTTGACTTTCCCACAACAGAGTGTAACGTAGCTGGAATTCAGTGTATCAAGTGTTTGGGCGACATACGTTGGAGTTGAATTAGACATGTAGAGGCACAAAATCAGTAACATAAATGACATCAGTTTTAGCAAGACCACTTTTTTTGTCTTCTTCCAAAAGCAGACAATTGAATTTAGCACATCTTATAGCTTCTGTCCTCTGTTCTTGACTCGGTCTGACTCAGAATTATTGCACATCATTGGATAAACATGCAAAACAGCCTGTTGGAAATTAACCAGGGATGTCTTCATTTGTGTCAATATCTGTGTGTTTGTAATGTGTCTCTGCTGTCATTTAACATTTAAAACGTATTTCAGTAGCTTGTTTCCTGATGCTGCAAACACATTTTTGACATTAAGCTCTAGTGAGATTTACATAAAACACAAATGAGGCCAAAATATTCAGAAATCTGAAATTTGAAGCTTTCTTGGGGGACGTTGACATGGCTGTAAAGTTTTGTAACTTTGTTCAAGTTTGTTTTTATCTTTGCCAAAGTATTCATGACCTGACTAGTAAGGGCAACGTGACACAGCTGCACACACACACGTTCACACTTACTCATTTATACTGATACAAAGACAAACAGAAAGGTAGATCTAGAACATACTAAAACACATGGACACAGAGTGTATCTTTAATGCTTCATCCAACAGAAAAGAGTAAATACACAGCTCTTACCTCTGACCTACCACCTGTCCCAGAAATCTGCCAGGGGTTTGTTAAATGTTACACAACCTGCGTTTCACAACCCGTGGGCCTCTTTCAGTCCCTTTAGTTATTCATGTGGCAAATGCAAATTGATTCCTCTTTCCGGCTATGTATTTGGACCTTGTTCCGTTCTGAAACATCCTGTTGTTGTTGTCATGGCTGTTCCATCAAGCTAAAAAAAATAATAAATTAGCTATTTTTTGACACAACAGTTTGGAGATGGACAGTCATTTCATTCAGAACTACAAATGATTCAAAATTACTCTCATTTGCCAAGAAACAATCATAAGTCACATAAAAATGGCTCTGAAGAAAGAAATAGATGTGTATTTGCCATTTAAGCAGGATCAAGTTTTAAGCATTTTCACAGATTTTGAAATATAATGTTAGAATGGCCTTTTTATTGCAAAGTAGTCGAAACATGAGGGTGGTAAAGATTTATTTGTCTATAATGTAGGATTAAAAATCAGCAATGTCATGGTCGGAGCATGTGCCACATTTGCCTGCAATATGATGATATGACATGCTGTGGAAATGGAAAAAGAGGATCAATATAAAAAATGGTGTTGTTGATCCAATAGTACAAATATTTTTGCTGTCTATTTGCTGTAGCTTTCAGGATCTCTTCTATGTCCATGTACATAATTCCTCTATGCATGCATATTATTTAATTTGTCCTGAAAGTTGAAAAGACATTTTATTTGCCTTGTAATGTTGATTCTTTTTATTGGGGCAAATTAGTTCAAGTAATCGTCATACCATCAGGTCATATTCATTATTGGTTTGAATTTGTTGGATTACCAGAAATGAGAAGACTCTATTAAACAAAGAAAGAAACAGAAAAACAGCATCCATCAGATGCGCACTGCCAATTAACTTCTCAATCTGTATATATTTTTCTAATAGAAACTATTAAACCCCATTCATGACTTCAATGTGAAAATTCTTCAAAGTACCAGAGAGGTCAAACAAATAAAATTGAAAAGTAATGATAACAGACCACCAATCATTTGTTTTGCAGCTGTAATTTTTGCTAATAGTTTCTTTATGGGGGAGTTGCTCTTTATGACAATATTGCCATTAATGGTTCAGATGATACACATGGGACATGACTGCAGCTCGGGAACCAATCACTCTCACGGGTTTGGTGATGTCCTTATGTCAGAGCACGTGGGCAGGATGTGCAGTCACATGGGAAAGCCTGTTACTGGTGCATTACGAAGTAAGGCACTTAATAGTCTGAAACCAATAAACAACAACGATGATGACATGGATCAAACAATAACAATAAAAATATGACAAAATAATAATTAAAATAATATAGGCTAAAAAATAAAATAAAAACAACATAAAATACAACCCAAAACACACATTTGATGGACACTGAAACAAAGAACACAGTATTAAAAATCCTTCCCCCGCCTTTTAAACTTTCATATTTCATTCACAAAGTTTGTTTTATTTCTTTTGCTGTTGTTGATGTTGAGAGTGAAAAAGATACGGTGTTGGCAGTTATATTTGGAATTTCATGTTTTATATATTTTGTTTGTTTTCTATCATGGCTGCAGGTATCTTAGGGTTAGGGGTACTGTGAGGTCCTATTCAGGAACAGGTTTTAAGGAATGGACAGCGTTATGTGGGGCACAGAAGGAATCCTGAGAAGGAAGAATGAATGTATTCGGTAGAATACAGGCCATTTGCCTGATCGGAGGGCATCTGGACCCATACCTGGTCACCTTCCTTTAGCTCTAGGACAGCACTACCAGACGCTTGGTCCATATAGCCTTTCTTGTATTCATCATAGGTGTAAGTGGCTGGTACATTGTTCTTGTACAAAGCCACCCACAAGCTAGTTCCCTTTACATGCATGTGGTATGCAAAGTAGTAGACACCAGACAAAGGGGCAGTGAAGATCCCTGTAGAAGGGCTATAAGCATTTTGCCCGTTGTATAGGGTCCGATCAAATTTGATTGGCATGCCAGAGGGAGGGAATGGTATGGTGAGAATAGCTGTAAAGGCTGGAGCTAAGGAGGCAGAGATTGGAACCTGACTGTATACAGGTCCCTTTCTGCCCCCTGGTACTTCCTCACCACCCAAACCTGTAGCTTCTGGCCCTGCAGAAACCGTTTGGCCATTTCCTGGTAGTCCAGGAGGTCCTGGAGGACCAGGTGGACCGGGGTTACCATTAAGTCCAGCAGGGCCTGGTTTCCCCGGAGGACCTTGAGGACCGATTCCTCCATTTTCACCATTCTTGCTTGGCCCGGGAGGTCCTGGAACTCCAGGTTCACCCCTTAGACCAGGAACACCCTGTGGGCCCATTGGACCCATAGGCCCCTGAAGACCAGGAATGCCCGACTGGCCTCTGGGACCTGGAGTCCCCATAAGCCCTGGCTCTCCTTTGGGCCCTGAAGCACCTGTCAGTCCTGGATTTCCAGGTGAACCTATATTCCCTGCCTCACCTTTGGGTCCAGGTTTTCCTATAGGACCAATGAGTCCAGGGAAGCCTTTTTCCCCAGGGTTACCAGGTTTTCCAGGAGGCCCAATAGAGCCTTGATCACCTCTCAGGCCAGGCAATCCTGGAGGGCCCTTGGGGCCTAGCTCTCCCTTCTGCCCTGGCACTCCATGTTTTCCTGGGAGCCCCATTGGCCCTTGAAGTCCTGGTGGTCCTGGTAGTCCATCAAGACCTGGTTCCCCATTTGGGCCCATCATTCCTTGATCTCCTTTGTCCCCTGGGAGACCAGGCAATCCACTATGACCCTTTTCACCCTTTGGTCCACTCAGGCCAGGTTTTCCATAACCAGGAGTCCCAGTAAGTCCAGGATTTCCTCGGGGCCCTGGTTCACCTTTTGGACCAACTGGACCTGGCATTCCTGGAAGTCCATCTAGACCAGGCTTTCCTATCCCAGACGGTCCTGGGAGACCTTGGAGACCCTGTGTCCCAGGCTCTCCTGGTACTCCCCGATCCCCTGGAAGTCCATGATCACCTTTAAGACCAGGAGGTCCAGGTAAACCTTTTGGTCCTGGTTTCCCAATACTTGGAAGACCAGGTTGTCCTTTACTGCCTTTTAATCCAGGAGTTCCCCTCAGACCTGGAGGCCCTGGTTTTCCATTTCCATTTTCACCTTTAAGCCCACGTTCACCCGGTGGCCCAGTAACACCATTAAGTCCTGGTTCACCACGTGCCCCAGGGGGGCCTCTGATTCCTGGGAGTCCAGGTTTCCCATTCAGAGACAGACCAGCTGGGCCAGGGAGGCCAGGCTGTCCAGGAGGTCCACGGAGACCTGGTTCACCACGAGGTCCAACTTCACCATTAAGTCCTGGAAGCCCTTTTGGCCCTAACTTTCCTGGAAGACCTGGAAGTCCTGGCTTACCTATTCCTGAAAAACCAGGAGGCCCCTGAGGACCTGGTTGGCCAGTTTGACCTGGCTTCCCCATTCCAGGTTTTCCTGGAAGTCCTGGTGGTCCTGGAGGACCTCTTGGTCCGGGTTTCCCTTGAGGGCCCATTTCCCCCTTCACCATGGGTGGCATATCTAGAAAAAAGGAATAATAATAATAATAATAATAATAATAATAATAATAATAATAATAATAATAATAATAATAACAGATGGACAGACAGATGGACAGAGAGACAGACAGACTCTTTAGTGTAAACATTTTATTTGCACATTTGATTACTTTACCACTGGAGCAGCAGGGAAAAATGTAAAGATTAATTAAAATGGTTTATCCTTTTTTATTTAGTGGTTCAGGTGATTCAGGTTTTCATAGGTTAAGGTTAAGATTGTGTCAATGGACAGTCTCCATGGGTAATTTACACGACAACTGTGACATGTCTCATTATTCTATACGACTGCACAACAGTATAAAACCAGGCCAGAGGAGTACAAATACAAACTTGGTCTCCAGGATATTATGATTTGCTGCCAAATGGCTTGTTGTTCCACTGCTTTATTTCAGCAACAAACTGGTAGATTATATGGGTACAGAACAACTCCTTTAGCACTCTTTAGAAAATGTTTCATCCTATAGACAGATACAGGTATTGTAAAATCTGTCATTTTCCAAGACTTGGACATCCAACAAGAAGGCATGTTGTAATCTGGCAAACATGCCTTGTTTGAAACCAGTTTATGCCTTTAGTCAGATTATACTTTTCCTTAAATTTAAAGCCCAACAGAAGCATGTAACGCATGGTTTCCCTAACATGTGGTCAGCTCAAACAACCACACCATGTTACAAAGATCCTAATGCTCCTAATAGTCACTGAAATTTCTTTCCGTGTACTTATCTCTTGTAAACCGAACCGTTTGTTCTGTACCTTTAAAATTATGTTAATATATTTCCATGCTAATTTTCAAAAAGACATTTTTCACAGTCTGTTTTGATGAATATCCATAGTAATAAAAGAATTGTTTACCAACAGGATCAAAAGTCAGAGTTCTACAAAACCAAAGTTAATGAGCAAAGTAACACTACACCACCAGTTGAAGAGGACACGAAGAGGAAGCAAGACAGGCATAGAGAAAAGCAGAGAAAATTTAAACAATTTCTTCCAAGCAATTTGATGGGAACATGAAGTTTCTTACTAAACAAATTGATAAGTTCAAATAGATTACAGAGAATGCAGTATTATGCGCACCAGCACCAGCACCACCACCAAGACATTGCAGCAGCAGTAGAAACATATACCAGGCTCTCATGTGTCTCCACACTGCTTTAAGACAACACAAGCAGACCGAGTAAGCAAAGTGAGGAGAAAATGTAGTAATGGAGATGCCGTCATCTTGGACATCTTGGTGTGGTCATAACAAAAAGAATATCTGGCTTTAAGTTAAAGAGAATTCAGACTGATGGAAGTCTGAACAGAGCAAATAAGATGAATATGTTTTTTAACAAGTTCAGTTCAGAACAACCCTCAACTCTCCCGTCCACCTCCACTTTGTCACCCTGTAGCTCAGTCATTGAACTTAACACTGCCTCATCTCCCCTGAAGCCACATTAAGACCTCCTTGGCTTCCCCCTCGAGCCTGTCTGTCTCCTGCAGTCTGGTAAAGACAGAACTAGAGTAGGACTCCAGGTCTGCCTGGTCTAACTCCAATGGTTTTAAAATCCTTACTTGAAAGAGTTCCTGCACAATGAAAGACATCCTGAATTATTCTGATATAAAAAAAATATCTCATCCTCTGCCTTCAATCAGTACGGACCGGTTGCTCTCACATTTCACATCATGAAAGTCTTTGAGTGTCTCTTCACACCATTTACCTCATATTTCCAATACAACTCTGATTCCTAACAAAATACTCTGGTCCTGTAGTAAGGGAATGTATCAGTGATGGATAAAAAGCTGAACAGGATAAAATGATAATTGTCTTGTGGTATAGTCCAGAAATAATGAAACTGCGAAAAGCTAAACCACAGAGATAATCATGGACATGAGGAGCAACAAGGGTAATAAAAATAAAGTTTGCATCCTGGGAGAAGAGATGAGGGTGGTGAATACAAATACCTAGGATTTCAGCTGGACAACAGACCGGACTGGAAATGCAACACGAAGGCCTTCTATAGGAAGATGCAGAGCAGACTCTGCTTATTGAGATGTCAAGATGTTGCCTAACTTCTAGAAACCTATTGTGGAAAGTGGAATCAGCTTTGCAGCTTTGCTAGGCTGCAGAAAAAAAGCACAAGATTTGTTTGTGGAAGCACACAGATTACTAGTGTGTCACATTATCAAAGATAAAGATAAAGATGATCTTATATAAACAATATATATACATGTTATTTATATATATATATATATATATATATATATATATATATATATATATATATATATATATTATATAAATGATGAATTGATGGTTTTCTCAATATCAAATGCCATTTCCAATAATGGGATAAATGCAATGTCACATAATAAAGTACAGGTGGAGAACAGATGAAGAAATTCAAAATTCAGTCTTTTATGTAGAGATATTTAAGATATCTGAACCTATCAGATTTATTAAATTCTTTTCATACAGATTGATCACTTTCAGATGGATTCAAGTTTGAATACAACTGTTGATGTAATGTGAATATATGACCACTGAGTGGCAGTAAAATCATTGTTTCCAATGGGAACCGCAGAGTATATTGGTTTCACATCACCAGCTTCTTTTGCACTGCAGCTCTAATTAAAACACATGGCTTTAGCATTAATATCAGCGTGAATCAATGCAGAAATCTCATTTTAGACAACATAAGAAATGAGATGAGGCAGAAGGGCTGGGGTGGAGGAAGATAGAGGGATGTTTGGGTGGTGAAAGGGAGTGTGAGAGGGTTTTTCTTGATGCATAGGAAAAAATGTTTGTGGATGTGCAATCGTATGTGTATCTGCAAGTGTATTTGTGTGTCTTCGATTGTATTTATATTTGTGCGAATGGGGTTGGAGGATGTCACACAAACATAACTTTTATGGATTGTGCCACATAGTATCAGGCGGGACTGCTCGGGTGGGTGGACCACTGATGTGGCATCACACCCAACACTAAATGCTTACAGCCCCTGACAATTTTGTTGTTGTTGTCTTTTCATGGGTGCTCCCAATGATGGTCAGCTTTGTTTTGCTTGAAGATGTCATGGTTTTCTGCTTTCTTACAGGTACGGCAGCTGATTGTCTGGTTTATCCTGCTATTGTTTAAAACAGCTGATGTTATTACTTTTTGGTTTATCCTTGTCTTCTTTATCATTTCTTTATTCTCTCTGTTTCTTCTGTTTACACTTTCCTTGCTTTTATCCACACCCATTTCGTCAGGTTCAACATTAATATGTAAATTCAGCAACAGCCAAGATTAAAGAAAGAGGAAAGTACTTCATTATCAAAAGGGGTCTCATATGCATAAATCTCCTCTTGACAAAGCAAATGAGCAGGGTACAACACTGCAGGCAGAGCACCATTCTGCTGGCTGTGATGCTGGAACAGACAAGTTTTAAAAAAAATCCTAACTTCAGATCAGCTATCTGGCTGATTTTTCAAAGAGTATAGTGCAAATTTTAAACATAACATTTTCTCAGTGTCAAACTATGTGGATTATTTCCTGTGTGAGAAACAGCTTTTCATGTCATTAGGGTTAGTTTTGGTTTGAAATTGTATTGAAAATGAAGCCTTTGGTTATTCACAACACTTCTCGTATGATCCTGAACTTGTGGTGTGTAGTTTTCTCCTGGGAAATATGTGATAAACAATGGGGTAACAGCATTCAGATGATGAGATGAGCAAGTAGCCGTGTGGAGTTTAGCTAACATTTGGAAATTAGGCCTATATTAGGTCCCAGGTGCAGAATCCAAAATACCAGATATGAGCATTTGCGTACCTGATGTATAGGTTTTAAGGACTGTCTATCTGATTTTAAATGAAGCAGAATGAGGCTCACTGCTCCACATAACCACATAAACAAGGATGACTCACCAACATAATGTCCCTTGCCTTCTCGAAATGGAGGTCCGATGGGCCCTTTCATCATAGGCTGCATGTACTTCATGTGTGGGATTGGGGGATATCCTCCAGCAAGAACATGACCGCCAAGCATCAGTAGCACACAGACAGGAACCAACAGCATTGTCACTAACATCCCAGACTTCTCTTACAGGAAAGAACTGCAAGTAACAGAAAACAAATGAAAGTTAATATGGACTTGTTTTTCACTCACAGCAGCAATGGCTTTTGGTCTCTACTGAAATGAAATGGACAAAAGCTTATCTTAAACTTAGCATACAGGATAGGACACACGTTTCTATACGCTCACCAGAGACATGAATGTTATGGCCGTCAGCTTCTTTTAAGTCTTGTGTGTGATGTAGAGTGAGCTGACCACGTGTTCATAGAAAAAGCCAGCTTGAGAAAAATTTGAATTATAGATCAGATAAATGGCCATTATTATGTTTAAACGGGGTAAAATGGTGCATGGAACAAATGCTGATCATGGCAGAGGTAGTATTATGATCTGGGCTACCAGTGGAAGTGGTAGATTGCATGGAGATTACAGGATTCTAACAAAGAACTACATTTAGATTCCTTTGCATGAACTCAACCAATTAGACAGTAAACGGGGACACATCTGGGCCTAAGTCCATGGATAGGACTTAGGCTTAATACCTATCCAAGGTACTTTTTTAAGGTACTTTACAGTTCCAACTTTCCCTCAGACCAAACCAACTTTACCTACCCTGCAAACAATAGAGGTCAAATACTCCAAAAGTCCCAGGTCAAAAGCACTTGAAAGATCAATAGTTTGGTCAAAATAACCTTGACATATATTTTTGTTTACTTTTATTCACTTCAAGAAGGAACGTCTAACATCACTCTGCTAAATATTTTTCCCAGCCATGGCCAGAAAGCAAACAGGAAACCACCCGACATGTTTGTGTATCATATGCAAACAGCTACAGGTGAGCTTACATATGACCAGTAAAATGATGTGTGGAAAGGATTCATTTCCATTCTGGCTGTCCCCTGAGCTATTTTCTTCATCCTTCTTTAGACTAGGGGTTTATTTTTGCGATGATGTGGGATGCAAAATGTAATTTCAGACTCAGGCTGCTTGGTTTTAAATGCCTACTCTATCACAGTTTTATTAAGCATGGAAACTCCGTAAGCCGGGTTACTTATCATTGCACAGCCACATTTGTTTTCATAAGAATTTACTGATCTGATATGTAGTCGTGTTGTTCTAGACAGCATTGTGCATCATATAACAAGTACTCAAGTATAATATCTGCAAGGTACTTTTTTCAAATTATCATAAAGAACCACTATAGTTAATCTGCAGTAACTACATCATGTAAAATAAGTATTTCGTTCCTCTGTGACCTCTTTCCATTCATGTAGTTATAATCCTGTCTCTACCACTAAGGGTACCTTGTTATATTCTCTGGAGATATGAACTCGGTTTTGGACTGCAAGAATGAGAAGAGAGTTCGGTCTGAAAGTTTACTCTGAGCCATAGCACTTATACGAACATGAGTTGACATTTTCTAATTTGAAAATTACATCTCTTTACACAATACGCTTAATTAGCAGCAGGACTGGGAGTCATCTGGGAATTCACAGCAGACTTTAAATCACAAGTACTTAGAAAAGGGTGTGTTCATTGCCACCAGATGTGCTGAGTTTAGTTTCACAGCTCTGCTTTTGCCGTTGTCTGTGATAGTTTTGTAACCACAGACTGGTAGCAAGATAGTCAAATTTTTGTCTTAATGCCATTTACTGAAGTGTTTTTGAGGTTTGCTTTGGACTGACCTAAGATACATTTGCCTGTGAGTTCTGCTTGTTTATGTTGCTGGAGTCATTGCAGGGAAGAATCAAAGATCGTCACAATTTTCACATCAAAGCGTAATCGAAGAAAAATGAGGAAAGCAATGAGAGAGATGTTAAGAGAAATAAACAGAAGAAAAAGGGAGAACGGTATTAGTTGGTCAGTGTTTTGTTGTTGGCCGACTTTCTGGCTGGCTGGCAGGGAAGTTCGTCTGGTTAAGTGGGGTCTGCGGTTTTGGTGTAGACGTAATTTAACAGGCAGGTCTGGATGCCCACTGTCCTGCATGCATCGAAACGAAGCAAGAGCCAAATCGGTGCAAGACCATGAGCTTGTGCAACGAGCAGGGATCTGTCACACAGTCCTTCAAAACATGTTTGTCAAATGTTTTTGTTGAAAAGCTTTGCAGACAAAGTTTAAATAAAAATAATAGTCCAAAAAAACGAGAAGAATCTTACAAAAACCCTTCTGGCTAGCTGCTGCTAGACAAGAACTCACACATGCACACAAGAACACCCAAGTAAGAAAATACACAGTCTTGGTATGCATGAGAACACAGTAAATGGTTATGAAGAGTGTCTCGAAAATACCCGTTAACCTTCACCCATTTTCTCCTAAATCCAGTCCACTGAAAACAAACTATTAGAAAAATGGCTCTGAAAGGGAAGAAGAGCATAGATGAATCAAGGCCTTGTTTAGTCATTAAATGTTTGCTAGATTTAGTGATGCTTTCTACATACATTTATACAAAATATACAACTTACTTTATACATCATATCTCTTACTACTGTAGATATATATCAGGGTAGCTCAAATAATAACGTTTCCCTCTAGCAGCCTATAATCTATATAAAGCTGATTCAGAGTTGTCTTGGAATTGTAAATATATCTGACAGTAATAGTTTCTAACATATGGAAGGTTGAGAATTGCATGTAACCGAGCTGTTACAAAGTTTGTACTTAATTTTCAGTTCAGGATTGTTAAGGCATGTCCAAAGTGACCACTGCACTGCAAGGTAGGGTATGTTGAGTATATCATGCAATGACTAGGTTATCCTACAACAATACATCTGCTTGAGATAACTGGATCATTGAAATGTGTCTTTTCTGGATGCCAGATCTAGCATTTATTGATCTGTTTCCCTAAAATGCAGAGGAACAACGACAGCAAGAACATCTGGAGCAAGTTTTCTAAGAGGAAAGCTGAAATACAACATGATCTGACAATACGGCAGTATAGAGAATACGAGTTTATGCTTGCTTGACAGAAAAGTTAAATTAACCATCATGGATTATGGCTGTTGAATGTATGTGCATATGTCATAGTTTAGTTTTGTGAAGAGCCAAAAACCGTCCTGTGGAGTTCTCAGTGCATTTACTAAGAAAACTACTGTAGCTACAGTTACTGGTCGCTTTAAAATAATTTTGTACAATACTACAGTGAGAGAGTATGCAGGATCACCACCAACACCTGGCAAACATGAACTTTTAGCAGCTTTTACTGCAGACAGTCTGGAAAATGAACACACAATACACTGCTGTGAGTCAAGGTGTCGCAGTTTGAATTATTCATACGTGGTTGGGGGGTTAACACATCTGTCTGTGATACGACAATTAGATGTAGCAATCCACTGTTGGCTTTGTAAGTGTTATTATGTGTTTTATGAAGTTTTTATAATATTAATGCAGTTTCAACTTAATAAAAGTTTCCTATAAAGAAGGTGTATACAAGGAGATGTAAGTGAAACATCATAAGAAGTGAGACTAACATAATGGCATTACATGCTGCATTCTACCAAGAAGTGAAGTCAAGCTTAAGTTTAAAATGTTCTGTGCAAATGTTATTTATCATCAAGTTCAAGTGCTGATCTCATCTAGGTGGTCTGTTGATGCATCAGATATGTTGACTTCTTTCAACTCAAGCCAAGGAGTTTTCATTTGAGTCCAAATCTCACATGTCATTTAAGAAAGTGGCCTTCAAAATGGACAAGAAGCACACAATAGTTTGGGCAAAATATTTTAAAATTGATTTATTTCACATGGCAATCCATTGTTTTGATGTACGTGTTATAAACAACACATCAGGAACTAAAACAGGAATCTTTTTTGACTCAGAGTAAACCTCACAGATCTACCTCCAAGCAACCTGGCATTGGAAAGAAACTTGTTACATTCTTGAACATGTGTTGAAAGTTAGTTAATATACCTAAAACAGCCATTTACAATGACTTCAAGCTTCCAAAAGAGACACAGCAGCCTCCAAACCCAACTTCAGCATCATCTCTAGAGGCCTGCTCAGACATGTTGAAGAGACATGAACAGCTAAGCACACACAAACTGCTTTGTCTACCCACTCATGAAATGAACAGCCCCCAGGAAGGTGATGCTGAATAAGTTCTGCCTCCACTTCCTGATAAACTGTGTATGTGTGGACACAGACAGCCAGATCCTGAACAACGTGCCACAGAAAGTTTACTACAGCACCCTCGTGTAAAGATTCACTGTCATACTCAGGCGAAGAGGCGCTTGCTTTTGTGGGAAACATATGAAATAGTGCTTGGGTGGAGGAATCACCACCTCAACATCATGTAATGCATAAAGTCAGTTTTTACAAAAACACCAAATGGATCTGCAACAGTCAAGTTCCATATTGCATGAAATAGTTTTGGTTAAAACCGCAGGCCTTGCAAAGGGCCACTCTTAAGACCTGACCATATATTTTAGCTGATTCATCCAATTCTGACAAACCTCAGCCACAGCTTTGACCATAATGATTCTTAACTCTAACCATGAACCCACATGGGTTATTCAGCCACAGCCAACTCCTCTCCAGTGAATAAACAAGTAAAAGCTGGAAAGTTTAATAAAAAAACACAGAATTTAAAGCAGAAGAGAGGCATAAGGGCACGGATTCATGAGCATTTGTAGTTGTTCAATCTGTAGTCTTACTCAGAAGAATATAAGCAGTTTTTTTAGGCAGGTATTAAAACATTCTGCATCTTTCAATGCCAAGGAAACTCATGTAAGTTATAAAACCAGGCTTAAAATGCTTCCATAGTAGCTTCATTGGCCATAATAACATGTGTATAACACTTCTTTTTAGTCACAAAACATCTTCTCATTCCTAACTTACTGCTGCTTGTTCAATAATTCTTTGTCTTACTTTCCAACCCACAGGGGTTCTCTTTTTCATCACTTTTTGATGCAAAGAGACCATAGCTACGGCTTGATATTATAACTGATGCACCATCTGCACCATTGGATAACAGAAAACAGACTAGATTTTCAAATAGTCACACAATAAATACAAATACAAGTTAAAAATAAAAAATAGTCTTTTTAATTTCAACAAGCTTTTATGACATTTCCCATGTTGCCAGGGTAACACATCCGTAAACTACTGTTATCAACCCAGATTTTCCAGTAGCAGCACCAAACCTGATGCTTTTTAGGTACCTTTTGGTACTAAAACCAATGGGCTTCTCATCAACCATCTTCATGTAAAGACAACGGGTTGAGAAGAAGGGTTTAAAAAAACAGAGAAGAGAAGCCAGAGAGTAGAGAGAGCAGAGCAGTTGTACAACACAGTAGTTGCAGAGTCCTAATGTGGGTTTATGTGAATGAATGTGAAAGATTTTAATATTTTTGACTGAAAGTTGGGCTTTTTATGTTAGTGTTTTATTAAGAGTCACCACCATTTGAATGAGGTAATCCCTCAGCCTGAACACCACTTTGAGGTGTCAGCTCCAAGCATAATATGTCAATTGTGGTCACAATTTTTGGTGGCTTTGAACCCACATTGAATTTGTCGATGTTGTATAAATAAACACTAAAGAAACAGAATGGCTGCTCTTAAATTTTGCCCATGCACTGGTGCGCTGGGGTGCGACCTGGCTGCCGCTGGGTGGCGGTCTGGGGATCCTGGTCCTCCGTCGGTGTGGGCTGTGCCCTCTGCCTGCGGGGGCGGGGGGCTGCTCACGGGCTCTTGGGGCCCTGGGGCCTGCGCTCTGTCTGCCCTAGGTGGCCGGTGCCCGGCGGGATCGGCCCTTGCCGGCCTGGGCCTGCTGGGGCCTGTTCCCCCTGACTGCGGGGGACTCTGGTTGGGCACCTCCTTCGCCACCTCCTGGGCAGATGCATGGCTGGCTCTGGAGTGGGGGGGTTGGGATCTGTACCTGGGGGTGACTGTCGGTTACCCGGGTCTCTGGGTTCTCCTGGCCTTCCTCTAGCTGTAGGCGGGCGGGGTCACATTGGCATGATCACTCTTCTCTAAACACGTTCCACTCTGAATGTTCTGCATGAATGTTCTGCATGTGTCACAGTCACTGAGTCATCCAGCAAGTTTATTCACTAACAGCAGGTACCTCTCTTTCTGTCTTTTTGACTTAACTTGCTAGTTTCTGGTCTTCATGATTGTCAACGGTTTTGTTCTCCACGAATCTAGAGTTGGCTTGTGTGGGTGTATATATTTATGTGTGTGGGTGGGTATGTGTGTGTACTTATGTGTATGTGTATGTGTATGTATGTATGTGTATGGATATGTATATATGTATGCATATGTGTGAGTGTATGTGTATGTATGTGAGTATGTATATGTGTATATATGTATATATATATATATATATATATGTGTGTGTATGTATGTGTATATGTATGTATGTATATCTATCTTTATGTATGCATGTATGTGTACATGTGTGTGTATGCATGTGTATGTATGTGTATATGTATGTATGTATGTATATATGTATATATATAATGTATGTGCGAGTGTATATACATATATATGTAGGTGGGTATGTATGTGCATATACATGTATGCATTGATCTCTTTCTTTTTTTTTTTTTTTGTTTTTTTTTTATGTTCTCTTTTCTGTTCTCTTTCTGCCCCTTTCCTGTCCTTTCCGGTCGGGTCCAGTAGCATAAACTCTGTAATACAAGCTATTATCCAAAACAAATTGAAAAATAAAATAAGAATCAAGAAATACAAGGGGATCATTACATCTACAAAAGTTCCCCTTGGCAAAATAAATTTGCTCAGCAGAACACAGCATCCAGAACATCAGTCTGCTTGCTTAAATGCTGGACAAGACAAAAAAAAAAAAAAAAAAAAAAAAAAAAAAAAAAAAAAAAAAAAAAAAAAAATTTTGCCCATGCATCTGTATAAACGTAGCCTCTATAGTTATACCCTCTGCGTATGAATTGAGACGTTAACATCTGTTAGTTTAGTCACTACCAGCTGGAACGAGTATTGTAGGTTATGTTTGGTTGCATTTCAGGAAAAATTGTTCCCACCTGCTCTGCTACAATAAAAGGCCCAGTGTTCACGTATTTGTGTTTCAAATAAATCATTAGTTTAGCAAAGATCTGTCACGGGAAACTCTGTAAATTATCCCTGTTGACTCAGAGACATGATTATTTTCGCAAATATACATGACCACATGTGTAAACACAAAGTACACAAGGTAACTCAAAGAGAAAGACCAAGTCCTAAAGATTTTATGACACTTTTTGGTTACTCTTCATCCAGCATTGGAGAAAGTACATTCACACTAAGCCTTTATTAACTGAAGTGAACCATAAAACTGCTGGTGAGAATTTATTAAAAATGGCAACCAAACGAAGCAAACCCAATGAAATGGTTTTGTCTCAAAACTTCCAATACACAGCACTGTGAGTTCTGACAGATTCAACATAAGATCCGATTTGCAGCTGTGTTCTTTATCTGTTTAAGTCTAATATTTTATAAGGGTCACCAGGCGATAGTTTTCAGAGGATGTCAGCTAGTGCCACTCATCGATATGGATGTCATCCACAGCTTGTAATGGGTTGTCAGCTGAATCGCCAAGAAAAATAAATAAAAAGGAAAAAGTTAGGTTTGAAACCAGGCAGATCATAAAGTCTATGTAAGATTTGTTCTGGCAAAACACACCATATATGTATATTCTAAAGCCACATTTGCACATCTCATCCCTAAATACTGTCCAATTTAATACTTTATGTATATCACCCTTTTTGGGACAGAGGTAAATTGGAAGATTTTAAGGCTATTTGTATGGGAATGCAGGTCAAAGCCATCTAGAAACATCTAGAAACCTCTTTGATAGCTTAGCAGAATCTAATGTATCAACCTTAACATTAGATGTAAATGGAAACTGTCTTCATTTCCACAAATTTTCCAGTAGACTTTGCAATAAGACAGAGTTCCCAAGAGCTTTGTGACTCAACTTGTCATAAGCACAGCCATACAGCTACACATGCATCTATGAGAACATGTAGATGACAGTAGTGTAGCATGTAGCAAACAGCTTAAGCATCTCAAACCATTCTAATGTTAAATGTGGAAAGACATTGTGGTGGCATGTTTAGACAGATATTACATCTCCTCTGTAGCAGTCACCATTGCCTCCTAGCATTAAGATACATACATTCACACTGACTGTTGGGACCACGTATAGCATGAACTTTACTATGGCTGTTGTATTGTTTCGACATTTCAACACTTCAGGCGGCTCTAAACCTCATTAAAAAGGAATTAGCTACAAATGATCAATGCCATACCTACACAAATTAATCTAAATAAAAATGTGCTTCTTTAACATGGCAGATTAGAAGCAATGAACTGTATGAAAGGTTTTGCTTGGTACAAGATACTTCAGACAGCTTCTTTAGCTTAGAGGCCTTCAAAAAGAGGTCATTGATGGTTAAGTGTTGTCTGCCTGTCATCTTCCCTGCATAACAAGAATTCCCTTAACAAGTTGATTACATAGGAGAATTAATAGTAGCCGGACTACAGCTAAAAACAACAACAACATACAAATAGGTTTCAGAATGGGATAATGACAGTTTCCCATTTCTATCCTATTCTTTAGATGCATTTTTGCAACATGATGAAGTTCATCGACGACACAGTACAGCATGTTAATGTCATTTCTGATATGCTACAGTACCAGTCAAGAGCTATATGTGTCCAAACTTGTGACTGATAGTGTACATGACACTGTAGACATATCACAGCCTTCTGCATGTTGACTCTCAAAAGGCTGTCATTCTTTAAATCTTGGACGAGTTGTTCCTGAACCTGAATTTCCCCTCGGAGATGAATAAAGTTGACCTAAACCTGAACCTATCCAATCCAAGATGACAATCCTTTTGAAATTCTACTTTGCTGTTATTTGGAAATGTTTCAGGCCATGAGCGAAAAACAATTAATATGAAAAGAAATGACTAGGGTTAGATGCAGATACAGTTATGCCAGTCTACATAAGGGGCATTGCTATAGAATTGCGCAAAAACTAAATATCGCAATAAAAAAAAAAAAATTACGCTAATGGAAACAACCCACCAAAAAGTTTTGATCCTCTCATGAGGTGGTTGTTCAGATGCTTTGCTATAGAAACATATTGCAAAAGTGTAATGGAAACACTTTATTTTTTGCATTTATGTCCCCGGATATGATGTGGGGGGGTAGTGACCAGTTCATTTCTGGTAAATATGGCATGATGTGGAACATACAGCAGTGAATTTTAGAAAAAAAAAATTTTTAGAAAAAAAAATGAGGGAGAAAAGCTTCAAAAAGCCGTAGCAAATTCTCCCCAGTAAATAGAAAACCCCAAAATAACATTATGTGGCCACCTTGCATAAGTTATTCTGCTCATGAGATTTTTTACAAGACTTGAGGCTTCTGCGCTAAACACTGTTCAGTGTAAACACCTGCAAATTGTAATTGCTGATTGTCGAAACTTAAAAATATAAAAAATATATTTTTGCAAAAAAAATGTTCTGTCTTATGGATGTGCTAACAGACCCATTAGCTTATGTATTTTCTTACGTAAATCTGTGAAGAAAAAAAAATTCAGGAACAGACTTTGCTTACAGATAAACAAAGTGAACACCAAAAACTATATTTTAAAAAGATTCATAGAGAAAAGTTATATATTTTCTGGAAACTGTACCTGTAGAGCTTAAAAAGGGTGTGGAAAACATGGAAAGACATTCAGCAAGGGGTTAGTTTATGCCAATGGGTCGGTTAAAAAAGGCACAAGGAAGAGTAAAAGGAAATGGAAGGTATAGGTTGTGTAAAGTGTGGAGAGGGAGAGAGGTTGTGTGGAGGGGAAAGGAGTGAGGAGGTCAGATAGGAGGTTTTCATTTTCTTGATGACTTCATTCAGGGAAACACGTTTAACACCCTTGGGAACAGCTGAGTGAAGAAGCAGACAGGCTAATAATAAATTGGGGGCTGATGCAGTGTGCAGATGAAAGTGCCTGTGTGTGGGACAAAAGGTGAAGAAGTCAAAGTGAGGCTAATTAGTGACAGAAAACATAAGCTGTAGGCCATCACACATGTTACATGTAACACAACCGTGCATATAGTTTCAAACCAGTGAAAAAGCAGCCGTTACAATATCTTAGCCAGACTGATCCCCTCCTGCTTCGTCAATCTATGCTCCATCAGATAATCTGTTTGAGAGCTTGTAAAAGTTTGCAACACATCCAAAGGTACCCCTGACCTGCCAGGAAGTGAGCTACAGCAAAGAGGAGAGCTGAATAAAAAAAAGGGAGAGTCTGCATGCAAACTCAGACAGCTGTACCTTTCCACCTGCCCTGCCGGTGCACCTAAACTCTATACGAGGGGCTGATTAGGTAATAGAAAAGAAAGAGTAGAAAAATAATCTCATTCATGGCAGTCTGCTTCCACCTTTCCAGAGCAATAAATGTTCTGGTTTTTGAGACTGAAAGACAAGTTACTGAAAGCACACTTTTGAAAAACTGACATTAAGAGCTTTGTAGCATTTTTCTCATCTTGTGAATAAGAGAGAGAGATGCTCAGACTGAGACTTATAGATGTAAGACATGTAGCTATAAAGGGATTTGTTTGTTAGAGGGCACTGTGGAGATGACCTCACCTCGGAAGGAAAACCTTGAGGAAGTCCAGTAATATAACACCCCCTCCCCCCAACCCTGCTCCTATTCCCCTTTTTCTTTTCCTTAAGCCTCCTACTTTCTGTGTTGCTCATTGCTGGTGTGAATAGTCTTATTGTTTGCTGCCAAAGCAAGACCAAGCGAGGCGATTCCTTCCCTGCTGTTGGTTGCAGTGTAAAAAGCGTAGGTGGAAGAACAGGAAAGAGCAAATTGGAAAAGGAAATGCCCATTTGGAAGATTTGGCTCTTTAAAACGAAGAAGAGATCCTGTACACAGAAAATGCAGTGCAGAATTAATCTTCATAAAGATAAAACTTGTTTCTTTTTTTTTTGTTTTTTCTATTGCTTTTGTCAAAAAAGTTAAGATATTAAATTTGCTTGGACATTTATGTTATCTTTTACGATTTCTATTTTTGGTCCATTGCTAAAGATTGAGGCCCACCCTGCTGAACTACATTGATGTCATTTAGTTTTTGTTCGGCACCACCATCATGCATTCCAAAGGCAGGAAATTATAAAGGTAGGAAATGAAATCCATGATGGGGATAGTCTCATTTTACACAACAATGTATTTTAACCCTAACTATGATCTTTTTACTCGCAGTATATATAAGATTTTTCTCCTCACATGTTCCTTGTTGGGGTAGTACTACTAATATTTATTTTATCTAAGGTTATAAACAAAGAAAATATAAGGCTAATTTAGCTGCAGTCTTGTTATGAAATAAATGGGTATATTCAGAACTTGCTTCTTTCACAACTGATACCTAAAGGTTCCTGTTGGTCAGAGTCTTAAAGGATTGACAATATAGGATACGGTGAGATGTGTAAGTAACAATGAACTGAAATGACCAGAAGTGATGTTACTTAAAAAAAGAAATAGGCTGACCATTTATTCTCTGCAGCATAATAAAAAAAAAACAAAAAAAAAAAACAAACAATGCAATGCAATGGTGCATAGACATATAATAATAGCAATGATATATTGCAGATGATGACCCAAAAGCACTTCACCCTACTCAGATTCTAGCCACCACCGTACTGAGCATGGTATCTGGTGCTACAGAGACTCATGAGGTTATCAAAGATACCATTCTTATGCTGTGCAGCTGAGTGTCACAATAAAAAAGGGGAGCCAGATATTTCTTTGTATCAATTGCCAAAAGAAGAATAATTTTGACAAAGATGACTTTCAGTAATCAGGAGGCTGATTGGACGCTGACTGCAAGTAGCCATCTGTGTATATTTCGTATCAGGTACGTTAAATGGATTATTATAAAATTTCTAATTATCCAGGATTCTTACAATACATCATTCTCACAGAAGCTTGAATAAATCCCGACGTCCGGGTAGAGGCTCAGTATTTGGTATTCACAATGGCGACAGTAAACTAGAACATGTGATAACATCACGTTCCTGCATCGATACACCAAACCATCAATCTGTTAGAAATAGTAACATAATTGATCAACTCACTCTACCAAATTGACCAAAACTGAAAAAAAAAAAAAAAAAAACACCAGAAAAGAGCCAAAAGAATTGACTCCAAGTCTTCATCTCACACTTATTTTAGATAGATGGATTTTGCATGAATAAATAATGTTACTACCTTCACCTGGACTGTCACACCATTGTTCCGTATCAGGACTTGGTGATTTGTTCAGACAGCATGGTGTTGTGCCAGATCAAGGACTGAATGAGTCTTTATGGCTCTAATGTGCTGGTCTGTGTTACGGCTCCTGTTTCTATACGCCATGTCTTTAAGTTGATGATTCTCACTTTTTCGGATTGGGTGAGTGGCTTTTATCTCTACCTTAACAGAAACCTTTGAAAGTGCAGTCAAGAGACAACACAGAGAAAAACTGACATAATAGACAAAGGAAACAGCTCAAAACAAGCCACCACACAAATGATTCACAACTTTCCAGAAACAAGTTCTGCTGTGAGCCTTGTGCATTACAGCTTAGTTATTCCCTAACTGTGTGTCAAAGTATTCCTGGTGGCAGGTCATCCAAAGTCAAAGCCGGTTGTGGCAAAGAGTCAAAGCGCATGTGGAGCAGGAGCACATGGGTCTATTTAAGATTGAGCTTTCTGAAGGTGAGAAATGTTCTGGGGCCCTGTAATAAGGGGGCTAAACCCGGAACAATCACACATCATCAATTGTTCCATTCTTTTTTGCCAGGACTGGAAAAAATCCCAAACTGCACGTAGCTGGGGCTAACTTCCAGGAAGGAAAAGCCCAGAAAAAACCCTCTAGTAGTCTGTTTCTATCGAAGGATTCCACAGTTTTACATTCCATGAAAACATTGAGTTATTACTAATCAGGCTGTTGAAGGCTATGCTGGTGATAAACTTGTGTTAAGGCCACAGCGCCTTGTAGATTAAAACGAGACTGGAGCACCAGAAGAAAAACGGGGGAAAACTACATTAAGGAGACATGAAGTCATTACAAAAGGCTGAAAGAGAAACAGGGAGATGGAAAGAGGGAAGAGGAAAGTGCAAGGTTTTGATCTCCCCATTGACCTACTTCAGATGCGCACTCCGCCAATCATCTAATAAACTCCTTCCGCTGGCTGCTATAACAGCTTCACAAGTACATGCACATGGTGCACACGTACAAACACACACATCGGTTGGCAGAAAAACAGAGAGGGAGGCCGGTTTTTCTGTCCAAAGTGAAGGGAAGGATAAAGAGAAGAAGTAGAGGGGAGATTATAATTTAATAAGGGGCAGGAAATCTTGGTCAAATCTCCCTCAAGGAGTTGAAATGCCTCTCTGCTCGAGGCTATTGCACTGAACGCTTCATCTGAATGGGCTTCTCTGGCACGGAGAACGAAAAAGACAAGAAGGAAGAGAGATATTCCATAATGTTGTTTGGGGTCATACTGTACTGTAATATTACATTTCTAAGCACTGGTTTAGGACTACCTTCAAAGTCTGGTGTGAAAACAGTAGCATAGTTAACAATAATAACAATAACGTCACCACTACGTTATGGGTTAAAAAGTCAAACTGCAAATTTTGGTTTGGTAAAGGGCTAACATCTCAAACTGGTTTTCCATCCATTACTGAAGACTCCATTCAAACACCTCCACTAAGTGGAGTATGGACAAAATCTTTTTATTACTTGTCTATGTCATGCGAACATTTAGCAAAAACAAGCATCAACCTCCAAGGCTGAAAATGAAACCAACAAAGAGGGGCCAAAATCTGCAATTCCTCCAGTGTTTAAGTGGTGCCTACTCCAAAAGCTACAGTAATAAATCCCCCTACAGACCCCCATGTACAAACATCCAACTTTACAGTTAAAGCAAACATTTACAGCCATGTTTTTGCCATTTTAGCTTTTAAGTTATTTTGATCCCATTTATGACGACTCAAAGGTGGTTAAACTTGCCCTTTTGATCTGTAGACAAACTTTTCAGTTTACGTTAATAATACAAGGCCGAATGGTAGTGTGGTGGTTAGCACTATCATCTTCGAGAAAGAAGACTCCTGGTTCAAGCTTCAAATGGGACCATTTGTTGTGGAGCTTGCATGTTTTCCCACATACATGCTTGGATACTTTGGTTTCTTTCCTCTGTCAAAAAACACATTAGGCAACTTCCTCTTCTTCGACAAGATGTCTGCTTATCTGTAAAGTACCATGGGAGGAGTTTTGTTGTGAATTTGCATCATGGAAATAAATAAAACCAAGCCTATAGTTGACCTCTTCCCAGTGGTACATAAGAAGAGGTACTAACCAGTGTAAAAAAAAAAAAAAAAAGATAGTAAGAACCCAGAATTGGAACTGGGATGCTGGTTATCTCTACTTCCTCGTTAATGGCTTGTAGCCAAGGAAGATGGTGCAGTGCTGAGTCAGCACACTGACAGAAATGAAAGATGAGCATGAGATACCAGCATTGCTCTCTCTGAGTCACTTTTGAGTTCTGACAAAACAGAAGACCATTCGACTCCAGCTATTAGCATTGGCCATACCATGATGCACTTTGAATCTGATGTTTTGTGATGGAAATAAATCCATCTGTGATTAATAAATAAGACTAACAGTTTTGTGGATTTTTTTTGTTTGTTTGTTTTGTTTTGTTCTTGACATTATACACAATGCCCGTCTTTCTGTATTTTTCATTGGGTTCATTGGTGACTTAAAGTACATGCTGTTTGGATCACACTAGCAGCTTCTTGAAGTTGTGGAAAAGTAAATGGCTCTGTACATCAGCACTGTGCAGATTGCTGGACATGCGGCATATCTGTCAGATTACTCATATAAATATAAAAATAAAGAATGACGATCATTTTTCACATCTTTACTTTAGCTTCAGTTTTTATCTTTCTACAGCAGAACCCAGCTGAATCAAATTGGATTGGCTCAAACTAAATCAAATCAAATAGGCATAAACAAGGTTGCTTTGAGTACTACTGTAAATTATCTCCACGGCTGCCAACCTGTCCAAACCCTAACCGTGTCCAAACCATTTTCTGGATCCATTAAATCATATTCCAGTCAGGTGCTTCGAGCTGTAAAATGTCACAACAATAACAACCATACAACAAACTCCACAAACCAATAGATGGAACAAAAGCACGAACAAAAGACAAGGCAGAGAATCAAGTCAATAAGCTAACTTTTTAAAGTCGGAGACATTGGAAGTGGTGGAAGTTATGTTTTATTCTTCAGTCCTTTGGCAACTTTCTGCAAAAACTACTAAGTAGATTTTCATGACTTTTTTCTTGGTCTGTCTGAGCTTCCATTAAACGTAGGTTTCTTTATCTTTGCAAGATTTTTCAGTATGCGTGCACATAGTTCTACAATAAATGGTCAGATTGCTTAGCCAAAAAATACAAGAGAAGTTCCTACTGCAGCAAAGTGTGAAGAACAAATCACACAAGCAATTTCTACAGCCTGTGCACCTGTAAGCACATGCGTGTCTTTCAGTCTGTCATTCAACTGTTTTGACAGAAAGCTTACACACTGAGCCTGCCTGATGCCTCTAATCTTTCGTTCTGTTGTATCCACTTGTAATGCTGATATATTGTTACTTTAAGGACATTGCATCCCCGATTAAAACCATATCCTGTTCTTGCTGGCTTACTGTTAAGCTCCATTACTTTTACTTGCTGCAGCCTTGTGCTTCCCAGATTATGTCACATTTTCTGCATAACCAACATTATACAAGATTGGAAAAGAAAGAAATAGTCACTGCTGGCTTCCAAGAATAAAATTACCACTGTCTTGATCAGCACTCAACCTATTGTACTTCAAACCAAGCTTCTCTGCAATAATTTGCTTTAACATCATTTGTCCCAGAACCTGTCTTTGTCTGTAAAAATGCAATATATTATTTTGAAATATTAGATAAAAAGAATGCAAATTTGGAGAACAAAGGCCTTGCATGCTGGGGTAAAAGTTACTTGTGCAACCATGCTGGAAATATCTGAAAAAATTACTTTTCTCTAAGCTTTTTCTCAGCTAGCTAAAAAAAACCAACTGAAGCAGTCTCTGTTCAGAAATCCCCAGTTCTTTTACCCCTCCAACCATTACGAACAGATACTCATTAGATGGTTTGGTTCCAAGTTGAGGATCATTAACAGTTCATTGGCCCCTGATTGATCAGTCATTTCAAACCCCAGCTGGCTGTTTCACATTTCAGAAGAATACACAAAAGCACCTCACACAACTTACACGCATACATGCATATCTCCAGACCACCAACATACAGCTCATAGTTCCCTCTGACTGTGGTCCTCGCTGAAGTCCACCCCACCCATCAGGATCAATGCAAGTCTTTATTAGCAGCTGGCTAAGACTGCTGGCTGTGTAAGAGGACCCCGCCAGTTCTGGCCTCACACCTCCCAAAATCTACTGCTGGGCTGTATAAACTGGGCTCAATGTCTGTTCACAAGTAGTTTGTGTGTACAGACATGTTCTGTGTATAACGTGGAAAACAAAGGAAGAGTCGAGCTCGGCATGAACTTCAGGAACTTGTCATCCCTGCATTTAACAGCTTCATTGTTTAAGGTTTGCCCAGGAGTTTCCATCTGCTGAAGCAACACTTCAGTGTCGACGGAGCAGGCATGTGATAAGTGGGATTTTTACTGTACATACATTCGTGCAGTCATAGCCAGTCTGCTTTTTTTTTTTAGCATGAAACACATAAAAGTAGCCATTTGGCTGCTGAAACGTACACAATGGATCGTGTAAAAATGGTGAGAAAACCAAGTGATTTGTCCCCCAGGAGCTGTCCACGGCAGAATTTATGGAGGTTATAAGAGCCACCAGAGAGCAGCACAGGTCAGAGTACACGGTACACGAAACTCTGGGACATGTCAGACACTCATGACAAGCAGAGTTTTGGGATTTTGCCCAGGCTCATTTCACACAACCTCACATTACAAGATGTCTGATTTAGTTTGTGATTTTATACAGAGTATAGCCCCAGGTACAGTAGGCCTATACATGAGCTTGCTCGTTGTGTATAACACACGGTTATGTAAATGGCAGTAGCATACTTACATGCAAGCAATCACACTGTAAGCTGTCGTGCATTTTAATGTTTGTTTATTAAACGGGAAATCATTTTCATCAATGGAATAAACTTGGATCTGTTGTGCACAGTGTTTTAAATTTAACCGCTAAAACATTTGATTATAGACTAAATAGGTATCAGTAATGCAGTGCAACTGGGTGCAACAAGCTTGTCTATTATATAGCAAAGAAAAGTTATGGAACTATGGCAGTTTGATGCACAGCTGCTACTTGTCAAAGACAATGGACAAAATGTGTCCAATAAAACAACAGGAAATAAACAATGCAACCCTTCGAATTGGTAGAAAATGGATCCTTTCTGTTTTCCTGCTTCTTCTGATTTCACCACGCTACTCTGCTGCAACGTTATAATGCCTAATTTTGACTGTTAAGCTGAACTGCGGTGAGTGAGGGACATGAGGAAAGGTTTATCTGTTGGATTGTAGAGAGTGGAAGGGAATAAATCAACACAAGTTTGGTGGAGGACAAGAGAAATGGCTCTCATAAGTACATGGGTTAACTTAGCATTTCCTCTCTAAAAACGTTTGATGTGTTGGCAAAGAGAAAGTTTGTTTTCTTCTTATCTTTCTGTCTCCCTCACTTTGACACCGTCTCTCCCATTGACTGTCCCTACTGTGCTGTCAGTGCTTCTCCACTGTCCTGATACTGATCGCAATCAGAGGCCCTCCCTGTTCGCGTCGCTTCTGCGTGACTGATTACATCAGACTTTTTTCTTCATAGTAAGAGCAGATCTCCTCATCCTTCTTCTCTTATCTCCTCAGCTCAGTCATCAGTAGGTGATCACAGATGCTCACAGAGGAATTCTTCATTTTCTGTGGGACAAGATGCTATGATGAAGAAGGGCCAATGATCAAAAGCGCCACCAGGCAACATTGTCAGTCAGGGACATTTCAGGGGGGATGCAAAAAATACTTCATAACCATTCTTAAAGTTACATCATTTGGCTATGATTTTCACAATCTGTTATTCTGGAGCGACGTTTGAGTTAATAAAAAGTAATAAACAGTATCTGTAATAGCTCAACAGAAAACAGCAGGGGGGATTTTAAGTCAATGGGCTGTAAAAGTGTCTGGTTTGCTCTGCAGAATATCAAACTCGGGCAGAGTTCAGCAGGACCAAACAAAAAAAAACCAAAAAAAAACACATCTAATGACAACAAACATTCAGATTATTGAGTAGTGATGAATGAAGTCCATTTCCTTGTTCACCTGCCTCACGGAATTCCTGCAGCGCTGCCAAGAGCCAATTAAACAGCACATTCAACCTTTGTGGGGCCAGACACATTAATAACCATCGCATTCTACATTATGTAGCAAATTGTTGAAATGAAGCGCAATTAAATAAAAAGTGTAGACTTTTTCTCCATTTTTAAAAGGCGGGATCTGTGTTCGGTGCTTTAATCAGGTTATATCAGTGTCTCTAGCCAGAGGGAGCACGGTTTGGGAGGTCATGATAAGAGACTGCATCAATCTGCACACATCTAATGGTTCATTAAAGGGTGATTCTCAAGATCAAATTTGTTTATCTCAGGCCTGGCAGCCAGACGAAGGGGACATTCTTGAGAGTCTGGAGTTCGTTTAGATTGATGGGCCCTCGCTTAGATAATCACCAGACCAAAGGAAGGCTGAAGCAGCTTCTTTGTCTCGTCTTGGCAGATGGAGAGGATGGGAGGATTGGTGGGAGGAATATGAGAGTTAGAGAGGAATAAAACTTACACCACAGACATGAGAATGAGACACAACCTTGGATGCCAAAGTTACTGTGGGGGTGGATGGCGCGATGCAGAGGCGGCAGAGGCCAGGCTTTTTAAGCAGAGCCTATCCAGATCGAATAAATCAAAACAGACGCAGAGACTGGTGCTGCTGTCTTTGCAGGCTGTACAAGGTGCACATGTTGTTCAAAAATAGTAGACGTACCTTTCAAACATCTGGATGATGGGCATGCTGTTCTGCCTGAACTGTACAAGTTTTTCCTCCAATGTTGAACTAAGGTTGTTTCTGATTACTTCCAGTTACTTTTCACACAACATATTTTTTGAAGAAAAAACCTTGCTTCCAATCCCTAACTCACTAAAACCCTGTCACTGTGCCCAACAACAGACATGGAGGAAGGATGGTTCACTCTTTGCACATTTTACCAACAAACTATATGTACAGCTATGTTAGATTACAACAGCCGTGGTGAGCGACGATAAGCTCAACCAATCAAAGTGGAGCTTTCCTTCTGTTTTATCCCACTCCTTCAGCTGATAAGCCATTTAGTTTTTGTTTTGATCTGTCTGTCATTGTATGCTTCATTCCTGTAGGTTGATGAATGTGTGTTGTTGCAGCACATTCTTGGAATTTTGGCTCCGGTTTGCAAAACCACCATCATACACTGTATATCATATACGTCTTGGAAAGTCTAGTTCCTAAATACACTGAATTTTGTCTGAATTGTGCCATCATTATGACCTTTTGGGGATCTTACACCTACCAAATAGCTAATCATTTTTTAGCACTCAGGAATTCTATTTTACCCTAATTTAGCTGTTATAAATGGTCCATATGAAGGCCAAATGTTGAGCATTACGACATCTTAGATTCACTAATTTCTGTACTTTCACACTTTAAATCGAGGTCTCTGTCTGGCTCCCTTTCACAATGTGTATTTGGCCTGCATCATTCAGCCAAGGGGTGTCCAAAGTCAGTCTTCAATAGCCACTTTCGTGGACCCTAATTAGTTCTGGCACGTGACTGGTCACATGGTGTGTCTACGCCTCATGCCAATGGACTTAATTGAGATGAGACAGTATGAGGTGTCAAACTCCAGTCCTTGAGAGCCTGTTTCCTGCAGGTTTTTGTTGTCTCCATGCTCCCAACACACCTGACCGAAGTTCATAAATAAGTTGACAAGAAGCTGCTGGATCCATCTGATTTGAATCAGCTGTGTTGGTAGAAGAAAACAACAAATACCTGTTGGAGACCGGCCCTCGAGGACTGGAGTTTGACACCCCTGATGGTCACCTACCTAAGGTGAGCAGTGTTACTCATCCTATCTGCCTAATAATATTACTGTGTACGGTGTATAATCAAGTAAATAGCCAAGCATTTTCTTGAATTTATTTGTAATATATGTTAATATGTCTGCACTGTTGACCCCAAATGGCTTAAATCATACATTCATCAATCATCACAAAACCTTCATTGAACACAATGACTCCACTGTATGCAGTATCCCACATGGAACATTAAGAAAAGAAAAAAATTGAAAGGTACACCTTCATGAAGTCATATTCAGAGCTTCCACTTAACTAAACCTCTCTAAGCTGTGTTATTACTCAAAACAAACCAAAATGACCAACCTGCCAAAACATGGCACTGGAGGGGATTTCAGGGAGAAGAGAGCGTTAAGCAGCTTTCTGTACCAAGTTTGTTTACAAGTCATCAGATGGCAAATAAATGCAAAATGGATTGTGAAAACACCTTCTCGAGTGCGGTGAGGCTGCAGATGGTCAGCATTGCTCGCCAGGTTAAGTTGTGATCGTGTCGTGCCCAGCCAATCGCCTCCAAACTAGGTTCAGGTATGTGGTGAGATCACAGATGGGAAAATGTGTCATTTCCTCTGGGAAACACCCCTGTTAATGATCTGTTGAATTTAACACGCAGCAGACTTTATGTTCTGTTAAATACCTGACACCAGAGGGAACAACTTTGTCAGTGCTTCAGTGATTTATCAGATGGTTTCTTCAGAAAGTCTATTTTTTCTTACTTCGAAGCAAAAGGTAGTCATACAGACTGACAGGTTTTAAGAGTGTACTGTCAGAGCAGACGATATCTGCACACTGATTAAGAGACTTGAACTGCTTCCACCAAACTAAGCAAAAGTCCAGACTGATGTCCAGGAACGGACATGGAGGCTTAATGACAAAAGACAGCAGCAAGAGAGGCAGAAAGGCATAGTTCCTTGGGATGACAAAGAGCAGGCTGCTGCAGGAAACCTCAGCCCCCTTCATTCTCTGTGGTCTGACAACATAAAAAGCTTCACAGTGTTTGATCTCCAGACCTGAATATGTTTCTCAGCTTCATATATTCCACAATTATTTCCCCATTATTTCCAACTCGCCCACTTCTTGCTTCAATTCCTCCCACATACACATTTCTGTCTTTCATGTCAAAGTAAAATAAAGACTTAAAATTGAGTGAGGGGAGGAATCGTGTGGTAAGGGGCAGCCTGGCAATTTGCCACAGTTTCAGACAAGGCTTGATCCATGGAGTTGTGTGCCTAAATAGCGACCAAAGTTTACAGGAAAATATGACAGTTCTACATAAAGATGCATCCATTAGATCAAGACCCTTCATTTTCTGTTTCCACCTTGTTTGCTAACATCACTGGAGGACTTTAAAAGCCTTCCGCTGGGAAGAATGCGACCCTTTAGAACTGTAAAAGCCAGCAATGTTTAAGCTTCTCTTTGAACTTTCAGCCTGTTCTCTGCCTTCACATTTTTCATCTGACATCTGCCCACCAGCTAAGCATCTGTCAGTCAAAAGTCACTAGACCATCACTGCCTCCTTGCTTTCAACTGTGAGTGCACTTTGACCGTTCTTGACCCAGGAAATGTCGCCAATTACAAAGCACTTGGTGGGTTCAGAGGGTCTGATCTCAAGTCAGATACTTTTAAGGATCATGCTTGTTAGCCTTGTCATACAGCGGATATGTGTAAGTTCTTTGCCACAGTCAGAGAGTAATGTTTATGTTTCACCTGTCTGCAAACAGCTAAATATACTAACATGTTTTTCTGTTTTTGTTTTTTTTTTTTTTCAAATTTAACCCATAGTAGTCTATTATGCACTACACAGAGAAGTTAGGACAACCACATGTGATTGTTTACTTTTTCTCCAGTTAACAATGTATTTTCTGCATAAAAACCCACCCAGTCCCACAGAAAGAAACTAAAACAGTTCAAGTCTACATATATCATTTTTACCCATGTAAAAAAAACATATATCATTTTTACCCACAAGCCTATTTATAGACTAAAAATTAGATTTCACTTTTAGTTTTAGCTCAGTTTGTTTTGGTCTGCTGCTGCACCCATAGTTTATCAGATAGCATACCTAGAAAATGAACTTTATGTGCTAATTCTTGTTGTGCAAAATGTTCCAAAAAATTTGATGTAGATTTGGATCATGCAAACAAGTCTGCTTGACTGGTCTACAGGGAAGAACAATTCATATTCTAGCATTTACAAATTTTTATTTCCACTATTTCGTGTCACTCAGCTCAAATAATATTCAGTAATATTTAGAATGTTTCAAGAGAAATGATGACCTTACCACACCACATTTAAAGCCACATTCATGCCTCCATTAGTCAG
Source organism: Telmatherina bonti (assembly GCF_933228915.1). NCBI lineage: Eukaryota > Metazoa > Chordata > Actinopteri > Atheriniformes > Telmatherinidae > Telmatherina > Telmatherina bonti. The sequence continues at coordinate 24,548,975 of NC_136617.1, read as the reverse complement.
CTTACAAAGATAAACTGGATAAACTGGGCCCCAAATTTGGCAAAAAAAAAAAAAAAAGGGAAATCAAAGCAATAAAATGGTAGTATTTTATCTTTCTGATCATTTTAAATAAAGAGAGAGAGATTATAATCTATACATGATGCATTGTTGACAAGTGAGATTTTATTTTGACAAGTAAGGATTGAGTCCAAGCAGTGAAATTGGAATCCAAGTGTTTCAGAGGGTTAATGTTCTGAGCCGCCACTAAAACAATAACAGTATTTAGAAAAGTCTGACATTAACTGTGTTAATTTAGCTAAAGGCCACCTCTTAATTTAACAGTGTCTTTGTAGTTACTTTCATCATTCAGAAGACTTTGTCTACTCTTACTCTTGTCTGCCATACACCTCAGTGGGAATGCAAAAAGGACTAAAATCATCTTTTAGTTCCCTGGGGGAAAAAAAAGTGCTATGTTCATGTTCTTGGTGCTTTTGTCTGAAATAGATCACCTGATTTGATACATTCATTTAAAGTTGAAACAAAATGGTCAAAACCACAATCAATAATCTCAAGGTTGCAAAATACAGAGAAATCAGGGGAATGTAGGATATTATTTGAAAAACAATGTTTAGTTCAATAATGCAAAAGTAATGGAAAGCCTTGACGTGTGTGTTATAGGAAAAATTATGGATGATTGCACCAAATATTAAATTCTAATCTATAGCTGTCAAGATTTGAATCAGATCAAACAGGAAATGCCATTCCACCATCGTTTCCCTTAGATGCTCAAAAGGACAAACTAAGGATGATGATTGGTAGAATTTCACTTCGACGTGATTCTATCTCTTTGGCAGAATTTCAGCGAAAGATGTAATCAGATCCATGCACATTTTGCACTGTAAAAAAAAAAAAAACACCAAGTCCCAGGCTTAACCACTAAAACTCTCACCACACTTTGCAAAAGGCAAAGAGAACATCATCGCTGACTTCAAAGAAATAAGGAGGGAGCAACAGAGGGGAGTATTTCCATCAGTGGAAAGCTTCAACCAATCCCATAATGCTACCAGGCCCATTTCCACACCACATTCTGGCTTTTCATCCCCACTGCCCTCATAAAAAAAAAAAAAAACCTTTGGCATAACACTGTTGTCGGGTGAGAACAAAAGGAAGGGAAAAAAGAAAACGTTTTAGCAAAGAAGTTGCACATTTTTGAAACACTTCAGTTGGCTCCTCGAGGGATTCATAGACAGTTAAGACACGTTTCTCAATCTTGAAACTAATCATTTAATTTAAATATGAATCTTATGCACCCCAGGATGCTGCAGCTTTTATATTTTTTGAAGTGAGAACACAAACACATCAAAATGGTTAGTGGCATGCAGTTTGCTGCAAGAATAACAGCTGCATATTTGTTTATCTTAATTAAGATGAATATTTAGCAACTCTGAAACAGCAACAGATTTCCTGTTGCATACGCACTTTTTTTTCCTCTGTGAGGCTGGCCAGCACATGGGCCGGAGCCCCTCTATGAGAAACAGAGACAGAGGAGGAGATAGAGTTCTGGAGACTCTGCTGAAGATATTATCTTGTTCCCCAAACCTGCCGTTTAATGGAAATCCTAGGCCTTAGCCAAACTACACGCTGGTCTTAAGGTATGAACCTCCAAACAGATCCACACCCCCTTTTCTTCCCTCTCTCATTCCACCAAATATTTTCATAGGACATCTGACTTCAGTGGCTCGCTATTAGTTCCACAGGTGTAGAGAGACAAACTTCATTAAAACAATCCAGGACATTCCACCGCTCTCCTGCCTGGGCTTCAATACATGAAATACTCCCTTTTTCTTTCATGTCAAACCGAAAATGTCCATTCTGACATCCTTTAGAATGTAACTAGTCATCTGCTTTTTAATTCATAGCTAATACTTACTCTTTTGCGTTTCTCTGTATATGACCATATGTGTGTGTGTGTGTGTTTGAGGGAGCATGTTTATTGCTACAGTAGCTGGAAATATGCGACCAGTCTTCTCGACTGTGAGCTGTTGTTGTTTTAAGCCCCTTGGAGGTCTCTGTAGCACTCCCACTCAAACTGGCATAGGATCCAAACTGCAAGCAGATGGAGACTTTCTGCCATTGTCTTTCAGTTGAGCAACAGTACAGGCTACTCGCAGGCAAGGCTGAAGGGAGAGAGGTGACCATGTGCATCATCCACCAAACTTGAAATGTGTGTTCAGACAGAATGTTTTGTCTTCCTGTCATTTTCTTCTCATGTGCTTATTGGTAACACCCCTCCCACCCCCCACCCCCCTACCCCCCCCCCCCCCTTTTTTTTTCTCTGTTTCTCCCTTCTTGCAAATCTCTTTTCTTCATTTTCCATCTTGAACAGTGCAAGTGTAATAATAAAGTAGAGACAGAGCATGTGAGGGTGATTGCTAGCGAAAAGAGGAATTATGATCTGTCCAGAGCACAAAGAATGGCTGCCTGCAGCCCGCAACCGACCCCAGGATGACTCAGAGTCCAACGTATGTAAATTGCCCACAAAACCTTCCTTTCCTTTCGAATCATTCACCCGCCGCTGAGAAAGCATAACCTCGGGGCCATGTTTGATGCGGCTCTTTAGCGTGACTCTGTATGGTTTGGAAGTCAGCGTGTTTACTTAGGTTTGGGGGCCATAAAAGTGAAAACCCCAACAATCTTTAAGTGTCTTTTTAATTCCTATCCAAGACAAAATGAGACAAGGACAACAGATACTGACTTCCACCAGTGGTTCAGGTAAACTGGACTTGTGTCTGTGGACTAAGTGATGCATGTCCTCTAGGTTTCTAGTTGGGTATAAAGGAGAACAAACCAACATGTGCTCTGTAAAGCTCATGGATAATAGCTTTTGAATGGTCTGTAAAAATGTTCTGAGGTCTGCGATTCGGAAACATGTTTGATGGATGGATGCGTCCACATCTGTGTATTGTGTATGTGGGTAACATATTTTTGTGATGCTTATTGAAAATGAAGAAATAAAATAAACAGAGCTATAGTAGAGTGTTAAACATTTTCTAGTAGGCGGCAAGAAACATCAGGAGGGCCTATAGTTCAGCATTAGGGATGTCTTTACTGGTGTTATATAGAAACATACAGTACAAAAGTTCAGACACTTCCACTCATTCAAAATGAATAAGTGGGTTTTTATAAACTCTTGTCACTTTCTGTATTTTCTTTTTCATAAGCACTAGATTGTAAAGACTTTGGATTCAATGTCCTTTTGAATCAAAATGTATGGCAAGTGTGGTATGTTGCTGATTCATCAGGCAATTATTAGGACATGCCGCAAGGAAATGTCCTAGAAGTTCCTAGAAGTAATATGTCTTCAAGAGATTATTTAAGGCAGGGATGACTTCCTCTGATAAGATTCAGTTGCTTCTTTGAACTTCACGGAACCACAAATGAGAACAGTCTGGACTGTGGCTGCCTTGAGCAGAATGGATGGCAATAACAGGAACCATTACCAATAAGGGTAAACATAATGGACTCAATTCAGTTTCTCAACCGTCTATAGAATCATGTTTCTGAAGTCCAAAAATAAGAAGTTCAAGACTATTTTATTCAATGGCTTTAGTCTCGTGTTAAAAATTAGTCAGAATATAAAACCCCTTAATATGAGCTAATATCCAGTTGTCCCAAACAATTTATTATACTTAAAATTAATCAGCCCACACTAAAGACATTTGGTCCATCCATCCGTCCATCCATCCATCCATCCATCCATCCACCCATCCGTCCATCCATCCATCCATCCACATGTCCATCCATCCATCCATCCATCCATCTGTTCATCCATTCAACTATTCGTAAATGCCAAACCCCAAATAATATTGGAATCAAGCCGGTTGTATGACCATTATTATTTGGTTGGACCAGAAATATAGGATGAATGATATTTTACCTGTTTTGTTCAAATATGGTCTTTGGTTTCATATCTGCCATATTGGGTTGGGTTAGGATGAAGAACTAAAGGCTGGTTAATGCAGTTCATTAGAGTTGTCTATCATCACCTGCAGCAGACACAACCTCAGAGACTGACAGGTGAAAATACCTCAGACCATCTGTATGGGCAAATAAAGCCAGTGAGCTAGCCGAGCTTGTGTAATTTTGGAAATTTGATGTCTCAATACTTCCAAATTAGACCGAGAAAGAAAATAATGAAAAGTGGAAGGAGAAAACATCAAGACAGAAGGATGGAAGGAACAACGTAGCTAGTCAAAGAGCATGGCTAATTCAACATCTGCATTGCTCTGCATTACTTTAGCTTTGCTAACACTGGCCAAGATCCCATGGTATGAGAGAACTGTGTTTAGACGGCTTTTCGCAGCTCCTCAGCTCCAACAGTGCAAATAGACATAATGCCAAAATAACAGTCGTCGGAATGCATTGATGCATATGTGGTTGTTTGCCTTGGATGGAGATTTAAGGTCATGAGACAGACAGATAAACTACCCCTGCTTTCCAGTTACACGCTGGTCTGGGTCTAACATTTTTAGGGGAGGATCTTTTCAGAGGGTAGTTTGGGGTTAAAGTGAGAGGCATGAGTCAAACACCAGTCACCTAGCAAATGTTAGCAAGGTGCATTGGGGTCAAACGTCTCTTACAAAATCTCCTGACAACAAGCTACCAACAAGGGATCAATATTTAGATAGTGTAAATAGCTACATCATTCCTTACGGTTCTACACCTGTGGGAAAAATCACACATTTAGCTGAGGGATGGCGCAGTTGATAATTGATAAGCCTTTGTGCCTTCCTGTTATCAAGGAGTCATTTTCCCAGACAGGAGAACTCACAACACTCTCAGCATGAAAAGCATAAAAAGATAGGAAAAGAGCACACTGCAAGACAAACATTGTCTGACTTGCTTTTCCTGCATTTTGTTAATACTACCCCTCACCCATAGCCTGTCCATGGCGTAGCGTTGTCTACCTCTCTCTCCCCTGTACAAGGTATCATAACGGCTGCGGTTTTTATTGGAATGACTTAAATGGCTCCAGAAATGCCGCTTTACTGATGGGTGTTGGTGTCTGCTCTGTCCTCTATGTGTACATGTGTGTTTATGTGTGAGTGGAACTCAGTTCCAGACCTCGTTTCCATTCGCAATGCCAAATTTCTTTCACCCACCCGACCCCCTCCACCACCACTTCTTGATGTTCACCACATCTCCCACAGTGGTCGCACTCATTTTTGCTTGTGAGAGGGTTTTCTTTTTTTCCCCCATTCTCTGCTTATTTATACACTCTTTGGGGGGAAAACACAATTGCCCTCTCACACTCATAAGGTAATAGCTACAATTTGCTTATCGCGCAAGCACAGATGTGTCAATAAATGGAGTCTAGACTGATAGTGGAGACAAAAACCATACCATCTGGGTTTAAAATTCAGTTCCCAAAGGAATCATATGTTAACAGTACAAAGATGCTCTTGTACTAATATACTTGTCAAAAATAGTTCAGACAGTCTTCATATCCATGTCTGATGATCAGATCATTTGCTTAGCTAACAAACAACACCTTGTACTACTTTGCCTGTCTCTCAGTGCTGTCTGTGAATTTTCTGTATCTATGCTCCCATCCACCAAAAATGCTTTGTTTTACTGTCTGGGCTCCCATCTTGTTGCAGAAAAATCCACTGAAAGTGATTACAGACACATTCCAGACGCACTGTGTGGAGTGAGCGATGCACCAGTGAAGAAACATACACAGAGGAGATGCAGGGAGTCCATAGGATGAACTGCATCTAAGGTTCTAGATGAGGCATGACCCCTTTTTTTCCTCCCTTCAGACCAGAGAATGTAGAGCAAAGTCTAATTCTACATGGGAAAAGGGGGATTGTATGTATTTTGCAGATGATGGAGCATAACATTGTCATGCTATCCTTTGACATCAGGCAACCATGACAAGTAGGATGTAGGAAAAATGCCAAATGGATAAGGCAGAATCAAAACATGTCAGATGGAAACGAACCCACAAGCAGGCAAAGGCTGTGAAAATACTGTTGTGTCTGGTAGGCCTGAGAACTATTTGGACAATTTTGGACATTGGCAGCATTACAACTAATGCTCCCCCCCTCTCCCCTCATTCCTCTCAGAATAATCGCATTTTGAGCAGTGTAATGGGTAGGGATGAATGTAGGAGTGTCACATGGAATAGATTAGCAGATTAATCTATGCAGACTCTGTGGAGTGCGTTCTCCAACATTGTTCCCCTATTTGTTTGATATGAATCGCTGATCAAGAGAGAAAGTAGCAGTGAAAGTTCTTCATCCAGCTGCTGCTTGATGGCGTTCTTGGCCTGTTTGTCACTTTGCACCATTTCTCTCTAACTACTATATACTGTAGTATTAGTATGCTGTATTATGAACACATCAAATACACCCACGGCAGATATTTACATTTGGGGTGTCAGGATATGTAACAAAACAATAATAGTGGCAATTAACTAGACAAAAATCATTCATAGACCACAGCAGTCTCAGTTTCAATCACCTTGTTTGCCAGCGAATTACACTAAAAATTCCAGGTTAGGAGTTTTAAAAACTGGTTTACATCCAATAAAAGTTTATCATCAGAAATTGAATAACAATATTGTCTGGTATATTGCTTACAGTTCTCCAATAGCAACAAGAATATTGTCATCAACCTGATCTCACTTGTAAAATGACCACAAACTCCTTATAGAACATAACAAAATGGTGGTAAATAACTTGTCTTCAGTACCAAATGGCAATGCCAACATTAGTTAGCAGTAACAAATTACCTAGATTTTGAAAGGGGAAATAAAGGAAAGAAAAGATCAGTATTTTAAGTTAAATCAGGGTGTTGGCAGACTTTTATTAGAAAGACTGGGGTTGGCATCTCATGTAGGAACATTATTCTTTCAGTTGTAACTGCAAGTTATTTTTACGCTTTTATTACTTCCATTTTCAGAGACAACTTTGTTTAATGACACTTCTCTTTCACAGTGTGATGAAGCAAAAGGGAAGAGTCAGGAGTCAGGTTACTCGTTTGGTAACTGTTCTGAATTTCCCCAGAATTCCCTCCAGCCTACTGCCTACTACCTACAGTCCTTAATTCTCTACAGTAACATTTCATGGAACTATGTAGTACATAAACCCAAATAATGTATTAGGGCTGAACAACATGGGAAAATATATTATCCTGACATTTCTATAATGATTCATCTTGAATACAATATAAAGTTTAAAGTCAGTTTCAACATTAGTGCTCTTTATAACCTTGTTGCTTAATTTTGAATACTTTGCAAGCCTTCTGCGTGGGGCTGGTACCTTTTCAGGTGATTAAACAAATGAGGTATGTTTTCCGTTTTGGTATTTAAAAACCAGTGACAAATCCAAAACACCTCCTTAAGAATGACACAGGGGGACTGTTTTGTCTACTGCTTCAACAGTTTGGGGAGATAATGTAAGTTCAGTTTCAGTCTCCCCCTGACTTTTGTGGCACTTTTTGGCTACACACACATCTTCTCCTACTTTTCTGCTGAGTTTCCTTTCTCAGCCCTCTGGATTGCTTACTGTATTTCAGTTTATTAATTTTTGTCTTTGGCTGTCTTGTCTATTAAAAACCAGCTTAGAAGTGCATTACTGCCACCTAGAGGGCTGGAGTGTGCTAAGGGACATATTCTTGTGGAGACAGATCAGCTGATAATATCTTAAAATTATAATTAAGATCAACATGAAATGATTTTGCTATGTAATGTTCAGATTGTTTTATTTCCCTGCCCTATCACTATTACCATTAATCATTACTGTATCTGCCACTTTCTGCTGTAACAAGAAATCTCATCATGTAGACTGAGTTTCAAAAGTTTTAATATCCGTGTATATGAATGTTTTAAGTTAATTCAGGTGCTAGTTATCGCCATGGGATTGGTAAAATGGAATAATCACTGTTACCTTCAGCAGCCATAGGATCACAGATGTTTGCTGTGCAGCAAAAACATATTTAGTCTTAGAAAAGAGCTCTGGTACAAGACTGTGTGATTGTCATCATCCTTTAGAAAAGCAAAACTCACAACAGCAAGACATTTGTGATCAACAGAATTGTGGACTGGAATAGAAAAGAGACACAAGATGGAAGGAAATGTCAGAAAACCTGCTTTTTGGATCACACATTTATATATACAGCCCTCCAGAGAAAGGCCTTCCACTCATTAGGGGACTCTTAGTGTGTGCAGTGCTGGCTTGGAGGGGGTCTATGCACATTCCCCACAAGTGCTGAACAGGTCTGGATTTGTCATTGTCTCCATATCAGAGCAATTGGCTGTTGTGCTGTTCTCTACTTTGTTACACCTGGCTTGCCTCAGCTGGCCTTCATCAGCATCCCCTGAGATGAGATGTCCTGGCAGATTCACCCTCAGACACGTACGAAGCTCACAGACCAATGCTTCTCCTTATGTTTCTGATATCTTACAAATTTCCTCATATCACAGATGCCTGTTTTTTATATTGCAAATGGAAAACATCTGCATGCAAAGTCAAGTTTCAAACTTTGACGTGTATTCTCTATATCCGTATGCCTCCCTGCTAAAGGGACAGACTTTTGTTTAACAAAATTTGGCTCTAATAAGACTAATTTTACATTTCTAAACGAATGAAAACAAATTTTATCCAATAGTGTCCTACTTCTAAGTCTTTATATTTATGTAATTACGTATAAAATATAACATAAGTCCTTGTGAAGGACTGGCAATCTGTCCAGGGTGTACCCTACCTCTCGCCCAATGATTACTGGAATAGACTCCCGCTTACCAGCGACCCTTAATTGAACTAAGCGGTTAAAAATGTGAATGGATATTACATTATGAGTTTATAAAACATGTGTACTCTCCAACATCTTGTCCTTTCATAACATTGAAATAGTGATGGGTGTTTGTTCTGCTAATTCTTGCAGAAATAATAGTAGCACAGGCATAACTGTCTTGCTTTCTATGTTGTTTTTCCTTGATTTTTTTTCTTTAAACTGCAATCCGTTTTCTAAATACAATGCAAATCAGGCATTGTTAGTTTATATTATATGCAGTCAAACCTTGATTTTCACATTTAATACGTTGCAAAATGATCTGTTTGGCTCTTCCAGCTTATGGTTAAATGAAACATTTATTAGTCCATTCATCCATCTACAACCTCTTTATCCAGTTCATAAGCTGAAGTGTTCATGAAGCGTTCAGATATAGTATGAAAACACATTTTTCTGTGTATCATCCTGGAATAGATTTTTCCTGGAACTACCATATTAAATGTTGAATGTGCTGGATTTTGTATCATCTGGTGGAAAAGTTATAAGTTTTAACCAAGTAGATACAACCAGACAGATGTGTTTTTGCCTTTTTAACAAGAGTGAATGTAGCCAAATTTATTTTTTCTCACCACCAGGAACAGTGAGAGTGCAAGTACAGAAAATACAACTGCTTCCCAGAAGACAAGCGTGTGGGGTTCATTTGTCAACAAAATATCAAATAAAGTTTCTTTCTAAGCCTTACAGGCTAAAATATTGAGCTCCTGCAGTCAATTACAGTGTATAAACATATGTTTGCATAAGAAAAAATTGGAATTGAGTTTGTTATTTTAGTAGTGCTGGGTTGTTTACTTATTTATTTGGGTTTTTTTTCTGTTGTGATGGTTTGGGTTTCTCCCTTCCTCCAGGCAGAGGCAGAGCAACAGCTTAGAGTTGTGTCACACCTGCATGATATCTTCATCACAGTCATAATTTGTTGACCAGTGTTGTGTTCATTCAACATCAGATGATTGCCACACATGTAAGTGCTTCTTGGGGGCTGACTGCCCAGGACTGCTGACTGCCTCTGGTTTCTGTAGATTTCCCTCTTTTCATGACGTTGCTCTTATTGTCTTACAGCATCAACCCTGCCCCTCAAAGTCTGATGCGTGACCAGCATGTTTTAGATGTTTTCCAGCTGCAACACCTGATTCAGACTTAGATTGTATGGGGCTTTACATCAGGCTCAACACCAGTGCAGTGTTGAGCCTGATGTACATTTACATGATACTGTGAGTCGTGTGTTGCAGCAAGAAAACTTCTAAAACCTGCAAGATACAGGCCTGTGAGGACAAGGATTGAGTATCCATGTCATAGAGCTGGGTCAGCAGTTATGGTGTTGGTTCAGTCAAAAATATAACAGACCTTCATCTTCCATGCAGACAGGTCCTCAACATCAGAGAAAATTACAATGTACACACAGATGTTGTGTCCCTCTCAATTCTGATTGTAGCCAGGAAAACACCCATGGTTACCTAATATTTCTTTAGTGTGTAAATAAATGCAGATTAAACACTTTCCCAGTTTGCCTAAAAGCCACATGTTAGTAAGCTTTAGTAGGTGTTTTTGACCAGTGTAAAAACACATTATGTAAAAAAGACATCTTAACTTTCTGAGAAACTGTGCTGTTACTGGAGTTGACAGAGATACCAAAAACAGACATGGGTGTTAAGCGTAAGATATCTGAACGGCTTTAGAAAGTCGTGAAGTTTTGTATTGTGTATTGATGAGTGTTCCCTCTCACATTACATAGTTTTATAAGTGCATCTAAAAGGGAAACTTCCACTTTTTGGAAAAACTTTCTAATTCTAGTTTGTTTTCACGTTCTCCCTGCCACAAACATGAGGCTCCAGTCAGCAGGCTCAAGTCTTCCAGATATTGTTTGGACATAACATTCTTAACACAACCTCTTAGGATAATGATTTGGCAGTCATGAATCTTTGTCTTCCCAATCTACCTTCTTAGTATCCTTCCTCGCAGACAATGTGGGGTACAACACATACCCCATCCCTTGGATGGACTACATTGTCTGGAGTAATAACATTTGCATTACACAACTAAATAAAAAACTAGTACTAAGTAAAGGCAGCACTGTTTAACTTAAAGTTATCTTTAGATCTTTTAAACCTTCCAGATTTTTGCTTCCCTTTGAGACAAGGGACAAAGAAAGTTTATCTGACGATGGAAGTTCTGAGATTGTTGATGAGCTTGATGAACAGGCTGACAGAGTAAACAGATATTAGAGTAGTAAGGAGTTTGTGGCAAGCTGAGGAAGACTGATTCATGGAGGAAAAATCTGTGACTGGGAGTAAAAAGAAGGTCCCTGCATGTGTCTGTTGACACGGGTTCAATTCCTCTGCCAAATCAAAGACACCGCATGGTTGCGAACTGCGTGATCCTCAGACCAAGCTTATTTTCCCATTTATGTTTCCTTTTACCTTTCCATCTTTGAATGTACTTTCACCTCTACTTGCCTCTTTCCCGCAATCGCCACCTCTTCCACTTCTATCCCCATTTTCACCACGTCCTACTTTTGATCTTTTAAATGGGTCCATTGCCATCCATCTTTCCTAACCCTTGCTGATGTTTCCCATATCTCTATCACACTTTCTCCATATGTCGGGAAAACAAGGATTTGTGTGGTTTCTGGCCAGCTTTGGGAGTGGTCCAGTAAAGGATCATTTGGACTGGTTGATAGTTTGTCTTGTAGAATGGGCCGGGGCCCAGTGTTAGGAAATGACCATTTCTCTGGTTCAAATTAGCAAAGAGGCAAACACTACAGAGTTTCCTTGGAGAAGGCTTGCAGAGGAAAGAGAAGCAAAAGTTAGAGAAAGGGTATAGCCATCTGTAAACCACATGAAAGTCAGTGGTAATTGATCCAAAGCCCTCTGTAATTAAGTATTATGTTGGTTGGCCAAAGAACATCCTCCAGAGGTGGTTATACTTCTGTAGCTTTCCACATCCAAACAATCACAGACGTGCAAGGATATCGTCAGGTTGGGAGGATGTTTTATATCCATTCCACTTAAACTGTAATCTATCATCTACTGTGCAAAACATCCAGTTGAACACTGAGGTCATGTAAAATTTCTCAACTCTTGATAAGGCAGTCCATGTCTGCACTGTTTTACCAAATTGCAGTCATGCTTTTACAGCCAATAGCAGTTTCCTAAAACATGTAATTCTGCTTTCATGTGTCTAAAATGCGAATGGCATTGCACCCACACAATGACTCTATTTGAGCTGAAAACTGCATTTTCTCCACTGACATACTAAATGTCATCACTGAGCAAGGCTACACAACAGCCCTGTGGTGTGGAAGTAAAAATCTCACAGGAAATCTCAAAGGAAAATCTTTCCACAATCACTCTCATGCTTTCTTATGTTTCTACTTAGATTGACACTGACAGACAAAACCGAGCAAATGCACGATGGAAAGGGAAATGGCAAGGCTGTCATGCAATTTCTATTATATATGTTTATCTTAGTCTTCCCTTTACAGGATCAGAAATTTTCTTTATAAAACTCCACATGTATCCTTCCTAAACTGTTTACTGCAGGCAGAGCAATAACCGTCATTGTGAGCTTAAGATAAAATTGTTAAGCTGCTTTTTTTAAACACTTTTGAGTGCTGCCAAACAACATCACCTCTGCTGTCTTACTTCTGGAAGCATAACATTGTAGGGATTAACACAAACAAGAGTGATTTAGTAATTACTGTGGACACACACATACACAAAGTCTCACACACACACACACACACACACACACACACACACACACACACAGGAAAACATAAAGCATAGTTACTAAAAGCAAAGCTTACATCCCGTTTACCTCAAATGAGCTGGAATGAGCCCAAAGTCGCTTTTCCATTTTATCGGTTAACTACTTTGCTGCTGATTACAGGAAATGATTAAGACAAAAGCCTTGAAGGACTGGTTGTGTTGTAGACTAGCTAAAGCCTCTGAACATTGCATTATGAAATACAAATTGCTCAATGGCCCCAAAGTCTGCACAGAAAGGATTAAGTCTTCAAACTGAGAATATATATTTAAGAATATAGTCTGAGAAAGGAAAAAAAATAAAATAAACAGGAAGCATTGAACAATCCTGAGACAGTATAAAAGCCCAACAAAATGTGCCTTCTGTCAGTTGTTTTTCCAAATTCATAAAGACCTGCTATTTTCATCGCAGTTTCCAAGGACTGTAGAAATAGAATGTAACTTGTGCTCTTAAAATGCTTAACAAAGGGTGGCATGACAAAAAAATTACCCAGGGAGGTTAATGGTATGGATAAGTCATCCCAAATCCATTGATTACAAGACACACTATGAGCCAAGGTAAATTTCAGGTGTTTATATGGGAAAAAAAAGTGGCAAATCCCCTTGCCAGTTTGTTTTAGCCTGGAAAAAGGGGGCTTACAGATGGTTTTGGCCATGTGTCAGGGACTTGAAGTCACATACAAAGACATTAGAAACTGACATTTAAATAGGTTTTCATTTCATTATTCATTATTAGCCTGGGCAACACATACAGTGCACGATCATAAAGTCTACATACTGCAGATGTGTAATTATTTATATAGGAGAGATCCGAACACAATACCTCAGCTCAGCCGAAATTCAAAATGATAAATAATTTACATATCCCCCAAAAATTTAGGATGAGTGATCCACATAAGAAAAAACTTTGGGAAGGGAATAAACTTTTAACAGTTAGAGTAAAGTTAGGGTGCATGGGTTCACTAGCTAAGGCTTTGTTATAGCCGGCCCAGGTCTGGATCTAACTCAAGGCCATTATCAGCAATATTCAACCCCACTCACCTCCAGCTTTTTTGTAACAGTAGTTCAACATGAAGCCAGAAACAGGAAATCCCATCCCCCTATTTAATATTATTATATCTTATAAACACTAGAGGACAGTATTCCTCGAAGTGAGGATGTATCAGTTTAAAGGCACATTTATGCTCGACAGAAAACGGAAATGCAAACAGATGGTCAGTTTTGTCCATCTCAGTTATGCACTTAATTTTCTCTGATTTGAAGGGGCTGAGCTATCCATCACTTGATGCAAAAAAAATACCGATACCACTGGAAATTTTGGGGGCAGTGTTAAGTTGTATAGCCTACACACAACCAGCAAAAAGAACAAACAAAAGAAGAAGTGGACAAAAACAACAAAGAAACTGGCAAATAAAAAGCATAAAAAAATACACAAAAGATATTCAGAATTTTTAAAAAAATGGTGTTTTTAATGGCTGTCAATAACTTTGTAGTCGTACATTATTGCTACTAATGTAAAAGTTAACTCCAAACTCAACACTGCATATTAGTGGATGAACTGACTTAACATCTATGGCAACAAAAAAGACACATAGAAGTACAAGTGCGGTGACATATGCCATCATTTGACATGGATAAACCCATAATACATGAAGGGGAGCATAAATGGGCCTTAGTTACATCTGTAGAAGTTGTTGACCAAAACCAACTCCCCAGAAAGTGTGGGACAACCTTCCACAGTGGTCTCAGTTTAAGGGGAAACCAACAGAAAATCCACAACGTGGAGTGAAGCTAAATGAAGATGGTTTGGCCTGTGTTGGTTCTTCTGAGAATGTTTTAATTACTGTTGCCATTTAAAGTTTCGTTAAATAACTTTCTGACCTTTAATGCATATGTTTATGACTCGTTTTAATGGTAGAACTTTTTCAAAAATCCTTTTACAGCAGCATTTTGCTTTGCAGCACTGCATCCCATGCCATCAACTGGAAATATAAACATTTTGAACATGCACTGTGATTGATTCATCACAAAAACACAAGATGACATTATGAGAAGAACAACAAGAGAAAGGTAAAGAGAGAGCAAGACAACAGTCAACATTGGACTGACTTTTACTGGCTGGGAGCTCAGAGAAGAGACAGGATGCAAGATGAATGGTAAACTAGTCGTTGTTAGGGAGTGTGGGAAGTCTGGTTCGTTTGGGTAGGTGTGAATGCACAACTGAACTCTGATGCGCATCAAGGCAGTTAACGCTAGTCCACCTGTAAGTGTAGGTCATGAGCTGTTTGAAGTGAACAGACTGCTGGAATATAACTACAACTTATACAATGAAAACTGAAGTCACCTTGTATTAACTAATAGATGAACAAGTTTTGTTTTTTATATGTTTTGTCCTTCTCTTGCTTAATTCATGGTGCAGCGCCACCTCAGCTTGGGAGTATACATCATTTGACTGTTGCAAACTTTACTATGTGTGAAAATTACCAATAAGACACCTAAAATCTTGTTGTAGTAACCAAAATGAGTAGCCTAAATTGTTCCAGGTTCTTTTTTAATTTGTGTGTGTTTTTGTTTGTTTAATTTTTTTCCCAGGGGGCATATTCATTCATGGAGATTGTAGATGTACCGAGAAATTAAAGGCAACAGATCTAACTCTGGGGTAATTGGTGGAATAAGACTTAGTTGACAACTGGTATATGAAATTATTGTCTGCTACTGAAGAGTGGGAAAAATTCCTCTGTGTGTAAGCAACATGATGCATATGGCACTATAAGCTACCATTTCCTACTCCAGAGTGTCTGTCTCTGTGAAATAAAATGCTTTTTATTATCCTGCTCCAAGGGGATCATAACACCACAATAACCCCAGTCTCTTTTCTCTTTTTACGAACACCTACACACACATCTAAATCAAGTTCAGACTGAACAATAACAAAGTCTGGAGCTTTTCTAATAGTCTCTAAGGAGCCGTTTCCAGCTTCTTACTCACTATTGACCCATCAGAGACAAATATATCCATCGTGCATCTGAAGTGAAATAATAAAAATAAACACTTGGCTCGGGAAGTTTGTCTGTAAAATGATGAAAGGAGTTTTATATTGAGAAGTTGACCCTGTCAAGAATCGGCCCGACGTTCTATTTTCAAAAGCCCCAAACAAAATTCTTGCCGGACAGTGAACTGAGGGGCAGTGAGGTAGCTGAGTCAAAAACTAAAATCTGAGCATACAAACACATGTGCTGAACAACAGGCCAAACTATCTTCATTTAGCTTCACTCCACGTCATGTATTTCCAGTTGGTTTCCCCTTAAACTGAGACCACTGTGGAAGGTTGTCCCACACTTTCTGGGGAGATGCAGGTAAACTCTTGCATCCTTGCATCCAGATTTAAAATGAAAGAAATTAAAGGAAAAGCAGATGTCACATCCCATTAACAGGAAATAGTGTTGTTGCTGGATACATACAGACGTTCCCCATCCCTGTTTGTTCCTGTTGGATTCTGTTTAAACATAAGATTCTGCTCTGAAAAACTTTAACTGACCATTGGAAAAATAGAGGTTTGACTCCAGAAAGCATTGCTCAATGTATCGCCACTGTTTTGTTCTGGCCTTGCTGTCAAAAACAATGTTTTGAGGCTTGGCTTTTAATTTGAGACCATTAAGAAAATGCAGAAACAATGGAAGAGGTTGGGACAAGAGGGAATGTTACAGGGGGGAACTGTGACAATGCACTAATGACCAGCTTTATCTTCCCTACAAATTTCCTCTTGTTTTATTCTACTAAGTGGTTTTGATAAGAGCCCTCTGATAGATGCCATTGTCAAGCCACTCTGAGCTCACAGGCCTTCCTCAGAATGAACCAAGTGCTGACAGAGTCAATGGGAGGCGGAGGAAAAATAACAAGAGTCGTCTGCCAAGCCTCCCCACAGCTCACTCTCCCCGTCTCTCTTTCTCCATCCCCGTGTTGCTGCCAGCACAGTGGAAAAGCTTCCTCTGGTCCAGACAGTTATGAGAGAATGAAACAGCAAGTGGGATGTTGATAAACTGAGATATAGGGAAGCACCTAAATCTGAATCAGAGAAAAACAAGAAAGCGAAACTTCCAAAGTTGTTTTCCTCATATGCAAGGTCTTTAATCAGGGCAAACCCTCCTTCCTCTTCTTGTCCTCTGCCTCATGCTGAGCCAAAACAACCCTTCAGTATAAGTGGCTGGATTAATAAAATGCTGCCCCATCCATTACTGAGGATCATTTCTTCTTGCAGATCCACTAGCTTAGCTTGCATCTGATTGATTTTCACATATCATCTCAGTGCCCAGGCCAAGATGGCTACTGGGGGTGTGCAAATAAGATTAAGGAAGCATAAACATGAGGCAGAAGGAAGCAAAGGTGCAAGTCTTTCGGCATCATCATACCAAAAAATGTGTTTATGTATTTTATTCTCTCGGCCTTTTTCTCATTGTGCTTTTAGCCAAAAAACAAATCCAGCCTATTAGTCTTGAGTGTTTTTGGTCCAAGCTCTGATTAAGACCAGGACCTGTATTCTGTTTCCACCGCCCTTCACTGCAGTTCCTCCCTCAGCATATCAACGGCACCAGTTAGCATTCCTTCTAATAAGTGCTGAAGACTGTGTGAATGCACAGCATTTGTGTGTGGCTGTAATCGCAGCTTCCGGCCAAAGAGAGCGCTTAATAAAAACAAACTCAGAGCGAGAGCTTTAAGAGCAGGAGTGCCCAGTTTGTACTCTGATGCCTCCTTATACACCAATGAAACAAAAGAATCTGATGAGAGACATTTTGTGAAAATGTGTGTGTATACTGGTGCGCTCTTGAGTACAGTGAAGGAATAGATGGGCGTTAACTTTTGCCTGAGTATGAGTGGCATTCTCCTTCATTTCCTGCTAGCACTAGAAGTACAAGAGGCACATGTGCTGGCCCACAGTGTGACTACAATATACATCTACACTGAAGAGGAAAGTTTTATTAAAGCAGCTCTGGATCCTTTATCAAAACTAAAAACATAATAGTGCATTTGATAAATGGGGCAAGAGCCGGTAGGCATATAAATAAATCATAATAATTCTTCAAAAAGAACATTTATTTTATTAGCAGTGGTGTTATGAGCAAGTTTAACGTTGTGAGTGTAGCATCACTCCAAAAACCACTATTATTAATCCTTCATACATTTGTCTGTGCAACAACTTTCAACCTCTTGTTTACTCTATATGTTAGTGTTTGTATGGTAGTGAACTGTCTGCTATTCTGCCCTCTTGTGGCCAAAAATTGTAACTTGCTTCACAAACTTGAAAGCGGGTGATGGAAAGTGCATTACACAGCTCAGCAAAAACCCCAGTTCAAGTTTTTCTGTAAACAGATAGATTATTTGACTGGTTAATGACCCTCTTTCCTCTACCAATAACAAGGATGAAGCGTTATTACCTCCAAACAAAGAAGAAAAACAAGAGAAAGTCGAGCTGATGATAAGTTTGGAATCTAACCAGTTAAGAATATGTTCTGGTCCGTGAAGTGAAAGCATTGGAGCATGAGAGGCTCTGACAGTGAGAGTGCGGTCATCTGTTTGAAATCTGTGTAAGTGTTTATGTGGAGTGTTAAAACCATGTAGTTGTTTGCATTGCACAAGGCGTAAAGTATGCCTTGTGTATCCAGCATGACTGTTGTTTGTGTATGCTCAGTCACGCTTTGGCACTTTGTATCAGAGCCCTGAATGGGCAGCCGGATGGAACTTGGTATATGTGGTTAAATAATGTACTGCTCACACAAGCACACACTTTGGCTTTTTGTAACTGTAAGTCAGCCACTTTCTGGCCAGCTGCCACATGCTAGACGACACAACTCAGTGAAAGTCAGTGGTACACGGTTGCCATGGCTCCAGGGCAAATGTTGCCATCACATATATGCCTGAATTTGTTCAAAGAAACGAGAAACCTGGAAAGAATAGAAGACAGCAAAGAGCATGTGGACGCTCACTAACAGGTCTGCAGACCTGGCAACTTTTTGTGCCTCATCATTAAATGGAATTAAACTTAATTGTGTGTATTGCCATTCTGATGACTGCATCCTTCAATTCTGACATAAACGAAGTCACCCAAGTTCATGAGGGGCTGCACATGCACAAATAGACACACACACTCCCACACAGGTACACATGCATTTGAATTTTCTTCTTGCAAGCCAGCAAAACAGAGAGACGCTGCCAAATGTTTTTTGGATTTCAGAACTCCAGACTGTCTTTTCCAGACTCCCCCACTCTGTTTGCCTCTTATATTCTCTGCTCCGAAAGCCTGCTGCTAGTGCGCGGAAACACATGTGATCCTTTTGGATCAAGCTTTGTATTTTGAGTCAGTTTTTTCATTGTCACAAATGAGATTCTTTTTCCTCCATTTCACTCGTTGATTTTTTTGTTTTTGTACCTTTTTTCTCTACTTTTCAGTCTCTCTCCTTGGATATGTCATGTGGGATACCTGAGGACACAGTGTCACGACTATCTGTCCTCTGTTTTCGATGGAGGGATGTCGTTACAGGAGGAATGCGGTGTCACTTGCCAGAGAGGATGGACGGAGTGAAGTAACAGGAGGGGGGGGGTGCAAAGAGAAGAAGAGACGAATCCATGTGCAATCTTGCTTTATCTTGGTACACTTGCAATGTGATTAACAAGTATATAAAATAAGCTGCAGCACATGCCATATTAGAGACAATCGCATTACATAAAAACACAAGATCCATCCGCATGGAGGACCCTTCTGTTACGTCAGTTGTTCTACATAACCTGCTACCACACTTCCCTATCCAGATACACACTCATGATACACACCACGCCCATTTTCACAGCATCACAGAAATCCAAGCTGTGTGAGCACAACTGCATCAGCAGTCGAACCCCAGAGCTGGAATTCACTTTCGCAAAGCAGGATTCACACTTCCCATACCTGCCATCACTGTCCAGAGGTTCCCAGTTATTACAGAGAAAGTAAGACCAGCATCCAATAGGTCATTCTTGGAGAAGAAAGGTGAACAAACTGGTGGTTCATTTTAATCCACACATATTATGCTGTGCACTAGCTTAGGGCTCAGTGGAATTACACTGGTCTCATGACTCCGAAGTTGAATAGGAATTCTTACTTAAATGTTTTTGTTCCTTCTGTTTCTTTTGGACAAGCTCAGCTCAAGCACGTGTAATAAAGCAGAAAGATGACAGGACATAAGGATGCTAGCAGAGCCAGAGGAAATATAAGGAAGCATAGAGCTTACCTGTATCTCCTCGGGTAGATTGACAGGTTTGGGTGGGGGGTGCGCTAAGAGAGAGGGCAGCTGTAGGTGTGCACTTCAGGTGGGTTTCTCTCTTCTACCTCCCTCCTTGCTTCAGCCAAGCGAGTCTCCCATGAGATACAATAGCATCAGATATTCAGAAAACATGCAGCCGAAAATGAAGAGAGGTGTCCTCCTGGTCAAAGAGCAGGCACTTTAAGCTGGTCCAGTGCTGCTCACAAGCGCAGGAAAGTAAATCTTATGTTTCAAGAAAAAATAATTAAAAACTGCAAAAAACAGAAGTTAAAATTGTGATGTTCTTAGCTGCAGGTGGAGCAAGCTCTCTGTTCAGTTTCAATCTCTATGCCTCCAGCAAAACGGTAAAAGAAATAAAGATTTGAAAAAACTAAATTTAAAAAAAAAAAAAAGCTAAAAAAGTCGAGCCATGAGCTTTTTTGGAAGAGATGGTGAAAGCAAGGGAGGGGGATCAAAGTGAGGGAAGAGGGGAAAATCCTGTGTGTGCCGTCTTCAAGCTGTCCAGGCGCAGGTCTGAGGAGCACCTTCCCAATCTGTGCACTCTCGCTCTCCAGGGTGGAAAGTAGGAGGGCAGGAGCAAGGGAGCAGGACAGAGAGGGAGAGGGAGTGAAAAACAGTGGAGGGAAACTCAGTCTGTCAGTCAGTCAGTCAGGTTAGTTAGGCAGGCAGGCAGCAGGACAGTGTGAGGAGCTGAATGCTGTGGGTCCCAACAGCAAGCGCTTCCCACTTCCAAGACTTATAACCAGGGGCAGTGCACCTCGCTGCTCCAATCTCCCTGACTTACACGGCGATCCCTCTCCCACTGGCTTATTTTGGGAAAGACAGACAGGATTGTTCATTTGGTTTCCCCCCCCCCACTTCATACAGAAAAGCAAGTGTCTGTGGCTGGCTGCTGCTGAGAGGAAGGAGGGGAGTGAGCAGGATGGGGTGGGGTAGCTGCAGTACAGAGAGGGGTGGGGTAGGATGAGGAGAGGGGAACGAAAAAAGAAGAGGAGAGGGGAACTTGGAGGCGTCTCTTCCAAGTTCCCCCCCACCCCCACTCCCACCCACTTTTCTTAAATTCATCTCCAAGAAATCAACTCGGTCTTTAACAAGTGTCTTTTAAAACATGAGTTCAAATCAGCTCAACAGATAAAGTTAAAATTTAGAAAGTATCATAAAAAATTTCCATCCATCCATCCATCCATTCATCCATCCGCTATATACCTGCTTGTATCCCAGCTGAAGCCTACCCCAGCAGCCACCAGACAAAATTCTCTTCTTATTCTACCATTCTGTAAGATTTGCCGCTCCACGTTGGATCATTGTCATATGACATGATTCATTTTCAGACAAGTCTTACTTGTCAAACAGATGGCCTACAATTTGACTTTAGAAGACTTTACTACACAGTGGACTTTATTGTTGACTCAATGACTGCAAAACAAATTTGAATCATCACCTCTGCACCAACATATTTAACAGATGGTATAAGGCATTGGCACTGATATCTTATATGTGCTAGTAGGTGTATTGAAAATAGTTGAACTGTCCTTTACAGTCACTTTTGTTTCATCTGTCTGAAGGACATTGTTCCAGATGTCTTGTGGTTTGTGCAGAAGCAAACTTTACAAGCTGTTCAGTGTCATGGTTTGGAGTTTTTGTCAGTTTCTTTGAGTATACTCCTTGCTCTGATCTTGGGCGATCTCCCTGACACATCTTGTCCTAGGAAGATTGGCCACTGTTGAAAATGTTTTCACTACAGAATAATCTTTCTAGTTGTAAAATGATGGACTCCAGATTGCTTAGAAATGGTTGTGAAACCCTTCACAGAAAGTTTGATGGGCAGCAACAATTTCTTCTCTATGATTATTACTGATGTCTTTCCTCCTTGGCATTAGGTTAACACACACATGAATGTCCCAGACCAGCAAGCTGACAATACTTTTACTTTTATAGACATGCTTACAGTTGATAAGTCCACTTTAATATAGTGCATTTGATTTGCAGCACCTGGCTACTTCTTAGTATTGCAATGCAATACTACGTATGTTTCTGACCTGAAAACCCTGCGCCTCTGACTCCTATGTACGGTCTTGGGGTTATCATTAACCTGCAGTAACCCAAGGCTGAAAAACTGAACTTTACAACTATAAGTTTTAACTTTAATTTCATGTTACAGGTGCATTTTGCTGTAAAGCACCATGTACAAAATGGCCAGAAACTAAATATCAACACACTGGCCATTTTGGCTCAGCAAAAGGATTTAACAAAGAAACACAAAAGGACATTAACAGAGCAAATTAGGCGATGAAAGAGAGAAATGACAGAGCTAACATCAAGGCCAAGGTCACCACTGGGCAAACTTTTACTTGTTAGAGAGAGCTCAGAAAAGAGAGGGGGTACAAGACAAATGCAGAGCTAACCTACATTAAGGGACAGCAAAGGGCAAAAAATATTTTGGACTTCAGAAGTTTTATTTCAGTCCTCTTACGTCTTTTGAAAGTATCAGACCTTAATTTGTCATATGCTACATTGACAATTTTGCAATTATTTCCCCAATAAATAAATACAGTTTGTCAACTGATGTTAAACATCTGAGGTGGCATTGATTTATGTCTTATTACCAGAAATGAAATAACTGGATATAATTTCACATTTTACAACTACATCTCCCCAATTTCTTATTAAAAAACAGGGATAACAAGTAGAAATCAGTCTGTCCATTGAAAAATGGACAAGGGAAAATGAGTAAATTCTCAACTAAATGGGAACCATGTTTTTTTCTGTTCGCCTGGATGAAGAGCCATTGTTCCTTATCAGTAACTGGGTAACTTCCAACAGGGCAGAGGGTTACAAGGACCACTACAGGCATAGCATTCAGAGTTTAATTGGCTGTATGCTAGCTGGCCCTGTGCAATGGAAGTAGACCTTGAAGGCCATGCTGTTCTGTGCTATGATTGCCGGGCCCTTTCCTGAAAGACCTACAGGGACTAAGCCATTGGCTTGGTTGAAGATCAGATAGAGTCTGTGATTTTCAAGTTTTAATAATTATCAAGCTACGCCAGTTGGTACTGATTTATTAGAGGCTCTGCGGTTAAAGCAACACCCACCGATTCATTCCTTCAATCAGCACATAAGTTCCAGCCAGTTATCAAAACCTGGCAGTCTTACTGCACTTCTCTCAGTCATGTTTTGCCCAGGAAAAGTAATAAACATCCCCAGACTGTATAATCTACCAACCATTAGAACTAAAGTTGGGCTGAACACAGCTTTCCTCTCCATGAGAACTACAGGCAACAAGGACATGTTTGGATAATGGCTCTTATATGTAATGGGACCGGCTGTTTGAAGACTGTCATTATGGGCAAATTTAAAGTGCATTTGTAGCATTTTATTTGCACTGCTTTGGCAAATTCTGCATCCATAAATATAGAAAAGTAATTAAACATGAACTGGTAGAGTCAAGTATGGGACATAGTTTCTTGCAAACACATGTCCTTTACTGTTGGAAGGTCATAAACTTGTTGTTCTGTGACGTTAAACTTTCTAAAATGCTTCTAAAAACATATTTTGTTCAGGACTGGAGCCAACTAAATTGTTTAATCTCTCAAAAATAAGTAGCAGGCGTCACATTTGTGAAAGAGCCATGGTGCAGCGGTGGTCAACTGAAAAGCTCCGTGAGCATGTGAAGGGTGGAGTGACCAGATGCCTGGCGATGATGTCATCAATAGAAGCCCTGTGTGGCAGTCTGGCTTGCCATTCATGCACTCACCAGGTGTGTGCTTCTGTGTGAGCTTGCTGTTGTTGATCACACCTTACCACATAAGCAATGGTTGTCTGTAGCTCAGTGAGGCAAAAAATTAGTTGTTGGAGCCTCACACACACCAACACTAGAAAGCCTCCGCCCCTCCCAGTCATGGCTATGCTACAGTTACACTGAAGAATTCAGCCGCTTGTTCCTCAAAAATCTCAGCCCTAATACACTCACACAACACACATTTATGCTCACTCATACCCTTTGGTCAGCGCACACCCCTTGAAAAATCCCCAAGCCATTCACTTCAGCTTGGTACAAAAATCCCCTCCCACTCACTTGCTTTTACAAGGTGAAACATTCCCGAGAAGAGGGAAAAAACACCTGGTTGTCATAAGTTTCTCTCTTTTTTTTTTTTTTTTTTTTAAAAAGCACTTTTCTCCCTCTCTCCCTTCCATTAGTAAGAATAAAAACAAACAGACACAGTTTACTGACTGGAAAAGTGGTGCATTGCATCACACAGACCCAATTTGCCATTGAAGTTGGTCAAAAAAGCTCCAAAAATAAGCCATGAAAGGCAGGCTGGCGTCACAGATACACCCCACCCGAGTCCACACCCGGTGTCACCAAACATAGACCCACTATGCCTTGACGTATGGGGGTTTCTTCTCCTGAAAGGTGGTGTGTTTAAGGTGGAGTGGAGTTTGTCTGGGGGTACACTGACTGTGTCTTTTCCTTCAAGAAGGTTGTGTGAATGGTTGGAGTGTGTTGTAGGGTGGAGTTGTTTGTGAGTTTGATTGGAATTAAGTTTTGGGTTGTAATTTGACCTTGTTTACTCCACTAAGTGGCCACTTACTGAGTAGAGTATTGTATGCCGGTAACTACACTACGCTAGTATAGGCTCACAAGGTTTTGATAGTTTTCCTTTTCCCTCTGTCTGTCATGGTGAAATACTGGATTGGAGGTTTGCTTCTTTATTTAAGCCTGCTCCATTCAAACAAGCTATCAATATCAAGTAACAAAGGTCAGAGTTCAAGGTTCATCCAAAAACAGCTGTGGACAGGTGCTTTCGCTCTTTTCTCTGCTGCTTTTAAAGTCCCTCTCAAATTCACAATCGGCCTCATTCACGTGGGCGACAACTCAAAAGAGCTGTTTTCTCACACGTGATGTGGTCCACCTTTGTCTGTTCTAACCTTACAAAGGAATGCCTGGCATTCACCAGGCGGTGGCTGTGCAGGGCCATCAAGGAGAGCAAAAGAGTCGGGCAAGGGGAGATGGTTATACTGGGAAGATGAACTTAAATGTAAAGGAGGTTTAAAGCAAAAAAAAAGGAGGAAAAGGAGAAGATTTAGGGATGCTAATGGACAAGCAAGGAAAGACTGGTCTGTTCCCATGGTTTGGATAAAATCTGGACTCTTTGATTTGATTCTTGTAAATTTCAACAGGGAAATACCCCTGAAATGGGTTTTGGGCATAGGCGCTAACCTGGCACGAGGGTGCAGGTGGGGTGATGCAAGGGCACAAGAGAGGAGGAGGGATGTTGAAGTCTGGATGGATAGATAGAGCAGGTAGGGGAGGAGACATTTTTTTGATCAAATGCACCCTGTCTCACCTGAAGCATATTGCTGCTGAGCTCAGTTTCCTCATGGGTAATCATTTGACACTGATAAAAGGGTAAAGGGAGGGGGACAGTTCAGAGAAAAAGGATAACAGTGTTTCCACCCTGGGAAAAAGCTCTCCATGGAGATTAGAAGACAGCTGGGGCAATTCTTCCCTCTGTTTAAGTGGGTAAAGGAAAACTGGGGGAAAAGACAAGCAAAAAGGTTTGCTTTACCACAGTTTTAAAGGTGATTGTGGAGCAATTCTCCCAATTTATTCTCCTTTAACCTTGATTTACAGGTTAAAAAATGGGCGCACACTTAGGTGTGTATAAACACAAGTAGACACAAGCGAGATGCTGCAGCATGTGCAAACAGAAGAGGGCAAATGAATGGTATTTTGCAGCTTCTGTATTTTTTTTTTTTTTTTTTACCCTGGGTGGTCCCTGCGGAAAGACTTTGATGGTTATTTATCATCAGTCAAGAATCAGATGTCAGGTGTGTGTGTATGCATGTGTGAGGATAGCAACAAAGGAAACGCAGGACTTACTGGGCTTCATGGCAGAAACAGGAAAAATGCAAGTGTGTGCGTGCTTGAGGTTTGCCTTGCGTACCAGTGGATATCCTAATCAGCTGAGCTGGTGGTGAGATGAAAGAATGCGAAGATTATTGCCTAGTAATTGTTTCCAGAGTGCAACAGCGCTGCCATCTCTCAAACAGAAAAGCTTTCATTGTATTGTGTGCACACATGAATTTGCATTGCTGCAGCACAATGGAAGGACATGGGATATGGGCATGATCCGAACGCCTACTGAAGGGAATCTAAAAGGAGCAACCCTCTGAGTTAAAACCAGTCTATCGGATTATGAAGCTGGTTTTATGGACATTTATTGATCTCATGAGTATATCCAGACACAAACCACCTTTGCCACAGTAATTTTCTGTTCATTAAGCAAGCTAATGCCAATGCCAATCCTCCATTGACATTAACACGCTTGTTTGCAAGCATTAAAAAGAACACACCAAGAGATGTGTACTCAGCTGATAACCTGGTCACCTCACCAGCTATTCAGCTATTTGAATCCTTTCTTTTTTTTCCAGTCTTTGTTAGCCGGCCCTGACAGGGCACCAAGAACGCCCATTTTTCACAAAGAGATTGAGAAAGAGAAGCGTTTACGTTTGTTTTGTTATAATTTTAAAAACCGTTTTCCGTTTCAGAACCAAGCAGGCAAGAGAGCAATTTCCTTCACTGCAGGAGCAACAGAATCCCCAAACCCAAACAATCAGGTTAGAATAAATAAAGTCAACTGCCAGAGTTTAGAGATCTAGCAAGCAACTCCAAAAGCTCCACCTCAGTTAGATATGAGGGGCTGGCATTGTGCTCCAAGGATGAGCAAAGTTCATTCACGGGTGTTGAGGATTTTTGTTTGTTTTGCTTTTGTTTTAAGAAAAGAAACGTGAGGTTTTAGGTTTGTTATCTGAAGTTAAACGATGCATTGCAGCCCACAGTGCTAAGTTTATTAGAGGTCTTATCTAAAGATCACATTCTATCCAAGTGTTTCACGTCACCATGACTTAATGACCTCATCTTGTCATACAGATTTTTGTACATTTGTCCACAAAATGAAATGAGGAGATAAATAAAAAGGCCATGGTGAGTTTAATAGGTTTGTCTAAGCAAAAATAGTCTCCATGATGTTTTCAAATCAAATAGAAAATGGACACCCCTCGTTCCATCCTCATACAGAAAAAAAATAGGTTTTACATTGCTCTTGATGCATCATGACCTTAGTTTATTTCCATCTACGACACTACTTGTGTAGTGGGACAAGGCACAGCTGTGCATGGTCAGCTAATAAGTTGTGGCACACAACATAAGAGACAGGTGGCAGTCTCTTAATCTTTATCTTAATGCTCCCAAACACACTATTTTGCTACTCGTGCCACAGCTGTGAGCCTCATCTTTCCTCCAGTTTCTGGTCTGCTCTGACATTTTGCCCATCGTTGCCTCACCTGTGTTGTAGTTTGTCTGTCTAGCAGATTTATCTTTATTTAGGACAGGGTTGATCCTCACTGGCACGGTTGGAAATGCATCAAGCTTCCAGCTGAGTATGACTGAGTGCCTACTTGGTATGTCGTGTTTATTAAACTTCTTTATATTACCAAAGTTCCGCGCTAATGAGCTGCTTCATGTCTCCCATCAGCTGCAAGTTCAGACTGCCGCTCGGCTGTTGACATCTCCACTTCTACCTCAGTGTAGACCAAGGTAAAAACCTGCTGTTTTGTCTTCTGTTTTGACCCGTATTGTCACATTAACATTCATTCTGAAGCTGGCGTTGTCGTGCAGCTTCTCAGAGCTGACAAATCCCGTTTTACATCACTGTTCCTAACTGGCGAATCACGTGACGGCTGCGTGTTGCTTTTAGGCACTGCCACCCAAGCTAGCAAACAGATACCAAAATGCTAGCCATTTTGGATGCACAATATGTTTGATTTGGAAATGTTTTAGTCTGATGAGATGTGGTGCACGTCTCAATCAGTGCAACAATCAGGCACAGTTTTAACAGACAGGCTGCACTGAAGAATAAGTTCACATGGGTCAACAAGCGTTCAAACTCGCACAAGTTAGACAATGTAATTCATCAATGTGTATCTTTCATTTCATAATGGGAATAAACTGCACATGAATTCCATTTCATGCACTGACTTCATGTATACACTTCTGCTCAGGTTGCCCGTGATTCTGTTTGAAGCTTGCCTCATAAAAACCACTTTTATTGGGAACATATTCACTTTTCTTCTCTGTGAATATGTATTTCTTTCAAACGTCGGTACCTCAACACATTTTTCAGCAAAAGTTACTGGGGGTGGGCTGGTGGGTTTTTCTGTTTCCAGTTGAACAAAATCCATCTTCACGCTAACAAGACCTCTTCCTCTAAGATTACTTTTATGCAGAACACAGCAGCCAGAGCTGAATCTGGTTTGAGTTGCTTCTGTTGAGGAACCTCAGTTTTAAAAATATTTTAGTTCAGTAATTAACAATGCTTATCCAGTTCCAAAACATGAGTGCTAATGAAGCCTGTGCCTGTCAACATTAATCACAGGGTGGATTTACTGAAGGAACCATCTTGGAAAGGTTCAGTTTCAGTGCAGGTGCAGGCTGCGTTCATTCTTAAACTCCAATAATCAGAAGAGGAATAGACATATTCTTGGGCCTTTTTCCATAGACCCACTGTGATTCCTACTTCCTTTACACTGAGTGGAATCAAAATGACATGCCAAACAGGTTGACAGTGTTTTATTATCATTAATGAAAGCATTTAACCTTTAGTATGTTAACACCTTGACAAAATCTAACAGACTGTCTGCAAGGTTGAACTCTTGGCAGTTATTTAGGGCTTAGCACTCTGTCCCTGTGTCGCATTTGTCAGTCTGATGGGTTACTTCAACAGACCATTAATTGCAATGTGGTTTCTACACTGTGCAAGAAACATAAAGGGAGCACTAAACATGTTGTAGATCTGAATGAATGAAATATTTTTATTAAATACTTTGTTCTTTCCATAGTTGAATGTGCTGACAACAAAATCACACAAAAAATTATCAATGAAAATCAACCCATGGAGGTCTGGATTTAGAGTTATACTCAAAATGAAAGTGGAAAAACACACTACAGGCTGATCCAACTTGGATGTAATGTCCTTTAAACAAGTCAAAATGAGGCTCAGTAGTGTGTGTGGCTTCTGCGTTCCTGTATGACCTCCCTACAACACCTGGGCATGCTCCCGATGAGTCGGCGGATGTTCTCCTGAGGGATCTCCTCCCAGACCTGGACTAAAGCATCCGCCAACTCCTGGACAGTCTGTGGTGCAACTTGGTGGATGGATCGAGACATGATGTCCCAGATGTGGTCAGTTGGATTCAGGTCTGGCCAGTCCATAACATCAATGCCTTCGTGTTGCAGGAACTGCTGACACACTCCAGCCACATGAGGTCTAGAATTGTCTTGCATTAGGAGGAACCCTAATGGCAGTCAGGCTACCTCTGGTGAGCACATGGAGGGCTGTGTGGCCCTCCAAAGAAATGCCACCCCACACCATTACTGACCCACTGTCAAACCGGTCATGCTGGAGGATGTTGCAGGCAGCAGAACCTTCTCAGTCTGCCATCCCCAGACTCTGTCACATGTGCTCAGTGTGAACCTGCTTTCATCTGTGAAGAGCACAGGGCACCAGTGGGGAATTTACCAATCTTGGTGTTCTCTGGCAAATGCCAAACGTCCTGCACGGTGTTGGGCTGTAAGCACAACCCCCACCTGTGGACGTTGGGCCCTCATACCACTCTCATGGAGTCTGTTTCTGACTGTTTGAGCAGACACAAGCACATTTGTGGCCAGGTGGAGCTCATTTTGCAGGGCTCTGGCAGTGCTCCTCCTGTTCCGCCTTGCACAAAAAAGGTAGTAGCGGTCCTGCTGTTGGGTTGTTGCCCTTCCACGGCCTCCTCCACGCCTCCTGGCGTACTGGCCATGCTCTCCTTTATTGGGTGTGTCTTGCCAATTGCCTATAATTTCCACCTGCTGTCTATTCCATTTGCACAACAGCATGTGAAATTGATTGTCAATCAGTGTTGCTTCCTAAATGGACAGTTTGATTTCACAGAAGTGTGGTTGGCTTTATTTTTTTGAGCAGTGTATTTTGATTTGGATTCTGTAGGTTGTAATCATGAGAGAGTGTGTTTTATACGGGAAGATAACAAGATAAACTGCCTTCTTGGCATATTTAGCACAAAATGCATATTTGTATATTTTGGAAAAACAATGTGATAAAAGAAAATTCAGGGTAATCAAGCCGTGATCTTCAGATAGCAAGCTAAATAAACATGATAAGTAATCATGGCTGAATTCCTGCTTTGGAAGCAAAGTCTTCTAGTATGAGCTGTATAAGACTTTCTCTTTGAGAGCACAGAGAAAAGACTGTGGAACTAAACCAGTAGGAGAGCCCGGTTTCCCTTCACATGCCTCTTAAAAACGTCTTAATGCTGAAAAGGGGTGCATTTTAAGCCAAACTGATCTTCTTTCAAGACTTAAAAAAAGACTCAGTGGGTCATTTGCTTATGTGGGCACATTTGACCTTAATTAGGAGCTGGACTCGATTAAAATAATGAATGTAATGAATTAGAAGCTTTTGAATTAATAAATCTTGATAAATTGCATTAATTGTTTAACAATATTTGCCCCAATTATGCAACTTTTTAAATTAAATCAATTTTAGTGGACAACTGATTCAAATAGTTGAGACAGACAATAATATTGTAAACTTATGGCACTTAATTGCATTTTAATTTAAAACAGTTGAAAAAGCATCAAGATATCCGCGGCCAAACCTGAACAGAACCAAGGTTAAAGTCCTATTTTAAGTACTTTAACTTACAGGTGTGGTGGTTCTTTAATAAGAGTCTATAACATGTCACAGAACTTTTCAAATATTTTTGTCCACAGTCATTATTATGTCATGGCAAACCAAGGTGGCAAAATTTGTATGTTTAACTTTCAGTCTGGTCAAAGAGCTCTGAATTCAGAATGCATTGGGTCAAATTGATGTCAATATGATCTCTACTGGGTTGCACGGTGGCAGAAGGTCACTGATTCAGTCCTTGGCTGGGGCAAGGTTTGGCCAGTGGCCTTTGTGTGTGGAGTTTGCATGTTCTCCCCGTGTATGTGTGGGTTCTCTCCAGGTACTCCGGCTTCCTCCCACCGTCCCATTTAACCAAAGACATGCGTGTTTGGTTAAATGGCTAATTTAGGAGTGAGTGTTTGTCTCTGTGTGGCCCTGCGATGGATAGGCAAGCTGTCCAGGGTGTACCCTACCTTTTGCTGGGATAGGCTCCAGCTTCCCAGCTTCGTTGGATTAAGCGGTTAGGAAAATGATCCCTACTGGTAATTCACATTTTGCAGCTTGCAAACTAATCTTAATGTCTGATTGAAGATGCAGAAAAAACACTTCAAAACAAATGCAAAATAAAAAAAAGGCAGCCATGGTTAGTAAAGATACTTGCAACTGAAGGCTAGTTTTCAGCCTTGTGGAGAATGTGTAGCTTCTTACTTTATCACCACTCATTCTACTTTCTTCTGCAGTTTCTTTTACTTACAGTGTCAGTAAATTCTGCCAAAGTACAGTTCATCGTGAGCAAGAGGTTTTTTTTTTTTGGTTTTTTTTTGTTTTGTTTATTTTAAATGGTTTGTTAAAGCTTGGTTGGCAGTGTCAGATGTGAAACTGATTGTCTCTAAAGTGCTTTACCCAAAATATGTCATGCCTGCTCCTCCTCCTCTGGTTCGCTCAGCCTCACCAGCATACTCATCGCCAGCCATTACTACATTTCCCAGGATTCTCCTGCACCCGCCAGTATGAAGAGCACCTGTGTTCACCCTTGTTATTGTCATGTGTTTCCCTTTACTTATTCCCTGTGCTTGGCAGCTTCATTGTGTAGTGTCCTCATTCCCTTACCAAGCTTTCACTCTAGATCTGCACATGTAGTGTTCCTCGCTATGCTGTTGAGATGAATTAAATACTTCGAAATACTTTCTTCCTGCATTTGTGTCCATCGTCTCCAAGCTCAACCTGACAATGTTTCTTGGCCCTAACCCTTTTAAATAATTACACATTTTAATAAAATGAAATGCATTATTGTTAAATCAGAATTCAGAGTATCGCTTTCGAGTGCAACCCCTAAGACCAAGCCTAGTCACACTGTTGGAGACTGACTGTACCCACAGGTAACATTAACCCCTTGCAAGCATGTTGACTGGCTTTCCTTTTAAACCTTTACTACAACTTGGGTTATGACCTGTTAGTAAATTTTGATTTAATTTTTGTACATTCCTTTGGTCTCTGTCTTAAACCTAATTCCTGTTATCACAAAGTCATGTAAAAGCATGACCGCTTGCTGACTGTAGAGAAGCTTTTAACAGCCTCCCTGTTGTCTTAATACCTTTAAAGCTAAAAGAACGGCACTTTTCTGCAGGTATAAAACCCTCAAAAATTAGGTATGTGCACATATAAGGGTGTATTGTGTTAATGTGCTAACATTTCTACAGTCTTCTAGTGGCCTGCCTCACCTGGTTTCCTGTCTGGATGAGTGATTGTCCCCTGACCTTGGTGCTCACAGGAACCTCCTCCCTAAACAGCTGTTTCCACATGTCCCACCACCCAACGGCCTCAGAACAGAAGGAAACTGAGAAATTGCAACGCAGTCACTGCCTGTGAAGTGGGGTCACACACATCATGTGAACATCACATCATGAATTTTAAATTCTGGGAGGGTAATGTGATAAATACCTCTGAGAAAAGGTTGGAATAACAGTAATTTAGTTCTCAGCAAGACATTAGAAATATTAACTGTAAGAAAGGATCATTTTTCCACTTCGATCATATGGGCTGTATGAATAATGAACAATATGACCTTGTTCAGAATGAGAGAATTAACCATAGAGTGTTGGTGACTGAGTGACTGTTTGATCTGTAATGCACCCTGTGGGGAAACACTGTTTTTTCATACAAAATTCATTAAGCTAACTTATTCCTCCGGAACAGAGAAGAGAGGATGGAAGTGTGTCTGTGTATGTTACACAAAACAAGCTGTCAAAGAGGAGTATAAATACTGAGGCTGTCAGCATGAGTGCCAGATCTGTGCCAGCAGACCACAGTTTACATCAGGGGAACAGGGCTAACACTAACTCTCACTTGCATCTACAGGAGAAAGTGGAATGTTGATTTTAAAGGAAGAACTCCTTTTTTTTTTTTTGCCATTCTGCTTATCCACCCTCCCTCTGTTTTCCTGCTTTTTGTCCAGTTTCTGCTCTAGATCCTGCACATGTGTAGATATGCAAAAGAAAACAGGCAGCAGGCCTCCGGCTCTGGTTAGCATTGAGAGACATGCAAGAAAAACGAGGATCTCCAAACTGTACAAACACCTCAGCAGAAAAACTGTAGTAAAGACCACCCATGAGGGAGGAAACCAGGGTCTTAATCATTTTCTTGAATGAGGGTGCTGCTAGATAAAGAGTATGACATGCACGTCCTGTTCATATGTGCCAAACATAAGTTAGATGAGGAAAGATAAGGGAAAAAAAACATAGTTTAAGGATGGACATAATCACTATGACAGGAACACTTGTGTTGTTGGCAGCCATTTTTAAGTCTTGTTTCTTGTGACAGGAAGTTATAAGTAAGTCATGAGGATGCCTTGCTATACTATAAGACAAACACAATCAAGGCCTTGAAACACATCGATCGAGCAGGAAGTCAAGGCATCTCAAACTTTCACAGAGCAGAACATACGGTCGTAAAATCGTATTTTAATGCTGAAAATACTTAAATTCTAAACCTCTTTTTCAGCGTTGGTAGACATGTTGCCGGTGAACACACTGTACAGGAACTAGTAATTGGCAGCCGTACGCTTCTACCCCTTCTTCAATGAAGTGTGGTCCTGGAAAATCTTCACTTTAAGGGGTATGTAGCCCTCACCCTTCCCCCTTAGCCCTTGTCCAAAGGAGAATTGGGATACCCCTCCCCCCCACATGATTAAGTGGAAGGGGGAGGGGGAGAATTGAGAATCACCCAAAGTCTTCATCTATAACTTTTATCCATTTTTCTTTTCCAGCAGTCACATGCGTCGCCCCCTGCTGGCTGTTGGGTCGACCTAAGGCAGGTTCAATGTTACATCGATTTTTAATTTATAACCTCTAGGATGAAATTAAGATGCAGCTATATTATAACACAGCCCAATATCACTAGTAATCCTGTTGACAGTGAGATATTACATGCAGTTTTCCTGAAATACAAAGCAACGACAGGAAGTAGGCACTAGTTAAGGGTGTGAAGGTGCTGGTTGCTCTGCGTCCACTGTGGGAGACTCAAGTTTGCATCTATTCACTGAATTTCAATTATAATTCAGATTTATTACCCATGACTGACCAAATGTTTTAGTATGTCTATCCTTAGCCAGAAATTAAAGTTGTAATTTTCATTCTTGTTGCATTTTTAACGAGCTACTTTGTATGAATTACAATGCAAGCAGTGGGGATGTTTAAAGTGCAGCCAAACAAAAAATGAAGACTCACAAGTTCCACATGTTTTTAAAATAACAGCTTGACTCTTTACAAGCTGCTTTATTGTCTTGCTGAGAAGGTGTCAGTGAACAGTCCATTACCCATAAGGCCTCATCAAACTATTTACAATTGCCTTCCCTCTCAGAATGCTCTCTGCAACATTTAAAATTGATTTACTACACAGATTCAAAAGGAAGCCAAAGGAAATGTTGGGATTTTTGTAATAACATTGTGGCGGACATAGCGAAGATAATATTACAGTTTTGACGGATTACATTTATTAATAATCCATCTGAATCCCTCATTCCAGAACAAAAAAAAGACCATTTAAATCTGCTCTATATGGAAGTTAATGACCGTCAATGATCTTTTCTGGTGATAAGATTGCACGTATAGAATCAGGCCGGGTGAACATCTTAATCCACTACTGTCTTTTTCAATAGCATGCTTCTGTGTGCTCACCAGGACCAAGCAAACTGACCCCACAACACTTTTCATTGCTGCTGCTGCAGGCTAGGGGCCACAGTCAATGTGTCCTCACTCTTGAGACTTGAGTCTGTTTGCACACCTCAGAGTGTTTATGGGGAAGAGTTGCAGGCCTGGATATTTGCAAGACATCTACATTTTCTCACGTAGATTTCCTGCTTTGACTAGCTGCAACTGGCAGGCGTGTCTTTTCTTTCCTGAGACAGCCAGATAAACATTATTGTTGGAGCTGAGACTGTTGTATCGGACAAGCAACTGGGTCGTGACTTTTGTTAGCTGCACATGTGCATGTTCAGGAAAGACACGAACAGGGCTGTAAAACATGCAGGAAAGAACAGAAACAAACTAATTGGAAAACAAAAGTATTAACAGTGCCTGTTGAACTGCATTTCCCATTTGTAGCAAACAACAGCTTATCTAATTTGCCAAATGAATGTTAGCAAAGCTTTGTTGCTGTGTTTGCTCTGCTGGTGGTTCTGTTGCAGTAATTCCCAATGATGCCGTGCCCATTTGTTTAGTCCAAACCAGAGAGGAGCTGTGATCACACCCAAATAAACTTGTCTGTGTTTTGCATCCAACACTGACTTGATTGAACCAAAAGGTCAGAATATCATGGAGAAAGGCACACATAGGCTTGAGCTCCTTTTTGGCAAGTTTCTCATGTATGAAAGAATGTGAATTGCTGAAAAAGGAACATTTTTAAATACTGTAATGAGTTCCTTGATGGCGCAATTTCTGTCAAATTGTATAAAATCGTCACAATCCCAATTGGGCGGTATTTATTTAAGTCTCAAATGTGAGCGCAAACAGCATGCTGGACTTTAATGATGATGTTTAATGTCTGAGAATGCTGAAGTGTTTGTTCAAGATTTCTGTGTGATAAAAAACTATAAGTGGAAAAAAAGAATTAAAGAAAATATTTCCATATGTACTACATGACCTTGTGGTCATCTTTATGTGGTCATTCTGACATCATCCAGTATCGCTTGAACACATCTATAAAGTAAAAGTACATCTGATGATCTCATCTTCACAACTCCACATATCTTTTTTATTATGAATAATTTCTTTCCTTGCTTGGGGGGTGAATTTCTTACTCTCATTGCCTTATAAATCCTAAGTCACATTATCCTGGAAAAGATATCAGCCTGGCTTTTGTTTGAATCATAAAACCTGCTTTCACTTTAAGCTTGCTACTACTTTATATTAAATGCAATGAACCCGACAAACGCTCATGTTCATGTAAGCTACATGGAAAACCCCCCCTCTCTCTGATATTCCTTTATGTTATTTAACCATCTCGTTTCAATACTTATATTTTGTCTCTTCTTGAGCCTCCAGCTCTCCATCATCTACATATTCTTCCTTGTTGTGTTTTTTAAAAAAGCTGAGCCTTGAACCCAACCACGGCCTGTGGTTGCCTCCCAAATCATTCACATGGAACTGGTTAGAAAGACATTCCTTCCATGGAGGGAATGTCTGGAAGCAAACGCCTGTGATACAAAAATCATAAACGAGAGGTCCAGCCTAATCGTATCTCGGGCATTCTGACCCTCTCTGAATTCCCTCTTCCTCTTTTGCCTTCCCCTTGCCCTCTATGACAAGCAGCTAAAATGAATATAGAGGATCTTTACCTGTTGTCTCTTTTTTCCTATGCAAACATGTCCGTGTAGACCAGTGTTAGAGGCCGAGCAGAAGAGATTCTTCTGAGTGCCAAGCTTCTTTGCTCAGGAGATCATCTGCCAGCAAGTCTCAGGTAGGCAACATTGTTTGGTCACATAAAATTCAGGTGAGAAGAAATAAACTCAACCAAGTAGTGCCAGTAAGGCTTATTCACTTAAGAGGTGAATTTATGCACTTGTTCACCCCTTATCATCCGTCATGGACGACATGGAAATGTATTCTTCCTCTGATTTGGATTATATCACAACTATATTCAACAGTATCACAACAAAGAAGCAGATCACTGTTGTCAGAAGCCACGGATTAATAAGGAGCTGTGGCGCTTGCTTTGTAACTCGGCCTTCAAATCAGTCTAGCACATCTTGGGCAAAGCTGAGGACAGTCATTAAAAAGGCCAAAAACAGCTACAAACTCAAACTAGAGCATCACTTTTTCAACTTCAAGCCATGTGGCAAGGCACAGACTACAAACCCAACATCTCCATCCCTCCGCCATGGACACTTACTTCCTGAAAAAGCTTAATGTTATGCTCACTTTGACCTGGACGTGTACGCAGACCATGTACACCGCAGCTTGCAGACCCATTTTCAACATGTCCCTTGTCAAGCAGTTGTGCCAACATGGTTTAAAGTTACATCCATTCTGCCAGTACCAAGACACACTCCCATCTGACATGCCTCTATGACAACTGCCCAGTAGCAATCACATCCATTATCATGAAATGCTTCAAACTGCTGGTCCTGGGAATGTTTGAACACACCACTTAATGATGATACATTATTATTATCATTTTCATTATTATCATTCATTCATACATTCATTCATTATACTAACCGCTTAATCCAATAAAGGGTCGCGAGGAAGCTGGAGCCTATCCAAACTCATAACAATTTTCCTATACACTATCCCAGCAGTCTTTGGGCGAAAGGCAGGGTACACACTGGACAGCTCGCCAGTCCATCGCAGGGCCACACAGAGACAAACAACCACTCAAGCTCACACTCATTCCTTGGGGCAATATAGAGTAACCAGTTGACCTAACATGCATGTCTTTGGATGGTGGGAGGAAGCCAGAGTACCCAGAGAAAACCCACACATAGAACATAAGGACATTTACAACAACACAGTAAGAAAACAGTAATGGGTAAAATCAACAAACTCACAATAAAAAAGAAAGGATGAATAATGGTTACAGTAGGCGATCTGAACCGGTGGTTTCTGAGCCTGGATTTGAAGATTCATGGAGCAATAAATAGTTTTACTTGCATCTTCTCATTTTATTTTCTACATGCTCTTTCTTACTTCCCTCCCAGCTTCCTCCTGTGTGTCACCGGCAACTTATTTTGGATTGGTTACACTTTTCTCAAAACGTTGAAGTTGATGAGTAAAGGCAGTGAAAGTCGTTTGTTTGGACTTGTGTCTCTTAGACAAAAGATCAACTGCATTAAGAAGTTACAGGTTTAAGTTTCTGTTTCCTTTCAGAAAGCTTCCCAACTTTTTGAAAGTTGGGTTTGTATAACAAATCAGTCACCTCCTGTGAAACTATTGAAACAATACTTTTTTTTTACAAAAATGCATGAGTCACAGGTTTTTTGCCCTGCTCCTCTTACCTTTCTCAATGTCTCTCTGGAACTGTGTGTCCTCTCGAATAAGCTCCAACAAGTCTTTGTCAGTTTTCTGGCTCACTTTGTGGAACCTACAGATGTCCCTGCCTCTGTTTCGTCCTCCGGTTTCTCCCCTGCAGCACTTGGCTGCTTGACTTGCTTTGGTTCTAGAACCAAAGCAAAATGGGGCAGCAGAGGACTGCTTTAGCCCCAGTCCTTCAGTCAAGCAGCAAGCAGAATAAGTTGGTTTTCCCACTTCTTTTTCCCACTCCTGACCTTTAGAAAAAAAAATAAAATGACTACGTGCTAACACAGTAATGTAAAATTAAGTTCATGATTTGCATGACTGTGTCAAACTATTAACCTTGATAATGTTACATGTTGGACATGACTGTTTTTCTGTGCAACTGGGGCATGCAAAAGTCAAACATGGTTGTTAAACTTATGATCTTCTTATCTAAATCCCACAAAGTTGGGTTTCTGAAATTACTTTTTTTTCTGCAGGATGATAAAAACAACATGATAACATGTTTTGGTCATTGTAATTTCAAATACGCTGCAGTTGGTGCAACATGATGTCCCGGAGCAGCAAAACAGGCCAAACAGAAAACCTGTGTGGATTCTCCTCATGGAGTTTCTGTGTGATGTGAGGTCTTTTTCACTGTTTTGCTCCAACAACACCGTGCCACCTCCATTTATCTAGGTTTGGGTTTCCCACTCCCATCATTGGACCCTTGAAAATTTTGCTAACGGGAAACAATGGTGCCCTTGAATTTTTCTCGCACATTTTGCATGTAATGATATCACATTAAAGCCAATATTATTGTTGGCCAATGCAAGCCTATCACGATTTTCCCAAAGAGTATGCGGTTGTGTGGAAATTGTCTTTATTTAAAAAAGCAGCTTCATTTCCAGCTTCCTGGTGGTAGTTTTTGGGAGAGTGTCAGGGAAAACAGAACAGGTAATTACAATGTGGGGAGGAAAAGAATGAAGTAAGAGGGGAACACAATGGCATCAAGTGTTGCATGCGGGATGTAATACAAAATACTTTGAATTTAAACTTGTTTAGACAATGATCATTTTTCAAAAGTCTAGCTTGAAGAATGTGCATGTATGGCATGTTTATGAATGTTTGCATTTTCCTATCATACATTATCTGTTAAACATTTGCCTCATTTTTATTATGTTTCAGTTATCTTTGTAAACAATGTTGGGAATTATTTTAAAGCGGATCAATGCCAAGTGTTTACTGAGAAAATCCAAACCATGCACTTACACAATGACACCATGAGAATAGTGGGATGTTGGATTTAGAAGGATCCCCACTGTCACACAGTTACATATTAACTGGTCATTCTTGTCATGGAAATTCAAAGGGAAGTATGATTTCCAGTCCACTCAGATCAAAAACAGATCCCCAGTTCATGCATCTGCTCAGCAGCAAGGCCCATACATTAAATAATGTAATCTTTTAGGAGAGTCTGCAGGGTCAACGTGTGGTTGATTGCCTGCAGCCTAAATATTTGTAACCAAATGCATGGAATATGCCAACCAC
The DNA here is from genome assembly GCF_933228915.1 of Telmatherina bonti. NCBI lineage: Eukaryota > Metazoa > Chordata > Actinopteri > Atheriniformes > Telmatherinidae > Telmatherina > Telmatherina bonti. The sequence continues at coordinate 24,509,316 of NC_136617.1, read as the reverse complement.
CCATTAACCTGACTCACCCTCCAGTCAGCAAAACATCCATGCAAAGAAGATGATGAACAGAGGATCAAAATTAATGTTTGCTTTTAGAGAAGACTTTGCAAAAGAGTCACATTTAGTCACACACCAACATAAGATTAAGCAAATATTGATAAATCAAGGTTTTAATGCAGACTTTTTATCCATACTGCAGACCATAAAATCTAATGTATAAAAAAAAAAAACATGGTGAACGTCAAAGCTCTTACATGCAATTAAAATAAAACTTTAATTACATTTTATATAGTTATACAGTACCAGTATGCATTCCCTTTAAGATTTAATGGGAAAGTGTCGCAAATTTTTGACTGGTGGCATATGCGTTCATTCGCTGGAAATGAGCCATTAGCGTAAATATACTATTTAAGCCATTTTGCATCCTGCGGTTTAAACAATTATGCAGCTAACATATAGCTAATGCTGGCTAACGAGTTATTTTATGCTTCATGCACACACTTCATTATAGAAAACACACGAATGAATACATATAATACAGCCTTTCAGTTACAGGCAATTGATGTGGCTGGTGAAGAAGGAAATAGAGATGCTCCACTCTAGTTGAAAGAGCGGCTTATATTCAGGTGCAATTTATATTCAGGTGGGTGATAATTACTATATATTACCCCTTCAGCACCCTTAAAATGTTTTGAACTTGTTTTAAAGCACAAACTATTTGCTATCACAAAATTTTTAATTAATTAATATAACCATACACGCTTACTAATGCAAAATAGTTCAGGACCCATGTGATGGTGATAAAATATGGAAACATGGGTCCAACTGGTAGAGATTTCATGAAACCAAATAAATAATTTTTTTTTAAAAAATGTTTTTCTTTATCTGTTACCCCACCCACCCTCATTTATTTATACACATTTATCACATTTTTGTAGCCATTTTTCATTCATTTATTTGTTTGTTTGTTTGTTTGTTTGTTAATTCGTTCGTTCGTTCACATTAGCTGAATTTTTTGAATGAACACAATGAAAAAGCCTGTTTTAGTGATAATATTGGTTTGTAAAAGAATATATTAGAATCCTTATTACTATCTTGGCTTTTTGCTTTTATTAGTTGAGAAAAAAAAAAAACTAAAGTTGTCCCACCATAGTATCCTGTAACTGGAAGTACTGTAACACACTGTCACAATAAGAATAGACACTGGAAAATAAAAAGTAAAATGTACCAGTGCTCTATCTGCTGCAAATATTTAACTGATATAACTGATATATTGTGAATGTCTTCACATATATTATGTATGTACTGAAATAATTTTGAACATCTTGGTAAAAATAATTAGTATTTCTTGAACTTGTACTCTGCACAATGAGTCAATGTAAAATGCTGATCTTTTACTGAGTTTGCTTTACATCTATTCAGTTTTTGGTCTAACACCAATTCACAAAAAGTCATTTTAGAGTTTTATCAAAGACAGAGTAATGTAAATTATTGTCTAATTTAATCCATTTTGGGGCAAATTCAGTTAGGGTTAAGGTTAGTTAATGAGAATTGTATGATGCTATATTACAAACAGATAAGTTTCAATCACCTATCCTGAGCAATACTAAGACGACTTTAAGAGATTCTGACTGTATCAGTTGAGGAATTCACAAGAATAAAAAAGACCCTCTGAACTATAAAGCAATACTACAAAGGTTTTTAGCATATAGCTTAATTTTTCTGACTCATGTTGATACCAAAATTAAATTCTTCACACATTTTTGGGGGTGTCATTGCCCTGCAGCATCCTGAGGTGAGGACGTTCCTTATCAGTTGGCTGCCTTTACAACTCTAAGCCAATATCACACAGACATAAATAGCAAATATCCCTAAAATATGTTATTAGTTTTTTAATTTATTTTTTTATATATTTAGTTGGTTTTTTTTGTTTTGTTTATTTATTTTAATCTGCTTAAAGGGCCCCCAAAAAAAACAAAAACAAAAAAAACCTCACATAAAAAAAAAGGTTGTGTGTTAAAAGAATATGAATAATTGTGTTGGGATAACTCAACTTGTGAAGGTTACAAACTTAATTGAGCAAAGTACTTTAATCTGGAGCTGCCATGAATTAAACTTGCATAAAATTTGAAACTGAACTAATGCAGCAAAGACAAGAACGAGAGATGCATCCGTTCACTGATTGTTGTACCATTTCTAAATCCAATTGAATTAATTACACTACAAAGAGAAGATGCATAACATTCATTAGTGCAAAAAATGTTTTTTTACCTCTACTATCACCAACCTATAACATTCTTCCTTTACCTTTTCCCTTCTCATCTGTCTCCTCACCTGGGTCTCCTGAATAACAATCAGCAACACACAGAAACGAAGGGTAATCTGTCTGGGTCAACGTGCCGGGCTATGCTGGGGCTCATGTGGAGGCCAGCCTAATCACCTTTCGGATCAGCACTGAGAACAGAGAAGGCTGTACCTTTTATCCTAAACCAAAGTCAACAGGACAGGATTCTTGGGAGGCATTTCAGACATTCTTGAAAGCATAAAAGAGGGATGAAAAAGGAGCCACTGACCCCTTTCTTCCTAATTTAGGAGTAGCAGAAAGAGAACGTGCTGAAGAAGATGCTCCGAATGCCTTTGTGATACCTCTTCTTTAATGCAGATTATAAGTAAAAAATTTGAGTAATTAGGAATATGCTTCATACTATCGCAACTAACCTCAGCCAAGCTTTTCACTCTTTCTTCTCTTTGCTTAATAACCCCCCCCCCCCCCCCCCCCCCAAACACACACACACACACACACACACACACTTATTCTGAACCAATCTTCTTTGGTTGCAGTAATTAATAACTCCCCTAACTAGGTGTTGTTTGCACAGATGGGCCTCTTCCCCCAGAACTGTCCACCCTTTTTGCAGATGCTATTTCCTCTCTACTGTCAGCCTGACATATCACATGCTGTGTAAACACCAATTCTCGCAGAACATGGCAAGTACAGCAGCACTGTATGGGTTTTTGTGATTAGGTTCTCCTTAGTATAACCCAAGGTGGATTTCTGCCCTTGAGATTGTGATTTTATTTTCAGTCTGATATTCATAACAAAGCAAAAGTATGAATATTCTGAATCATAATCATAACTGACCACACTTGAAAGCAGAAAATAGAAGAAATGTGAAGAAAATGAGCTGAATACAAAAGATGAGGGTAAGTGGTAGGAAGAAAGTCAGGAGCGGTGGCAGTTGGAGGATGGGATTGGAGACTTTTTGGCCAGAGATGTCAGAAAGGAATCAGTAAAACTTGGCTTCTTTCTTTGTGGTGAGAACAGCATGGGCTGTAGGCTGGAGCCAGAGCCCACAATGTCTAGCCTAGAAGGTTCTCTCATTAGGGAGGATGGAGCGCGCAAGCCCCTGGGAACAGCAGCACTCATGAGAGCCATGGGAATGCTCACTATCAACGCCATCTCACGTATAAAGTAATGGTAAATTTTGTTTACAGTCTTTCTCTTAAAAACATGTTGCTTTTGTCTCTTGTCCCAAGTATCTATGGTGATGCTTGCGATTGCTATGTGTATATCTCCCCTCCTTTGTGTCTGTCAATTGAGAATGTGTTTGGGAATATCTGAGAATGTCTCCAACACCAGAAAAGCCTCCTTTGAAGAAGTGCAATAGCAAGCCAGTGTTTTTTGTTTAAACACTGGTTCATAACTCTCAGGGAGCTATGCTGAGCTGGTTGGCAGGAGAAATGACAAAATGCAGAGAAGGAGCAGGAGAAGAAAGGGGAGAAGAAAAGCTAAGGGTACAAATATTCCAGTGTGGGGTCCGCGGCATACAGCTTGTCGGACCATCTGCGGCAAGGTCTCAGAGGCGGCCTTAAATGTTCCCCCCATAAATGAGGAGAAAAAATATCTGAACCTGTGTACTCAGCCGTAAACTATAAACCATCAGGAGCCTTAACAAGAGCCAGGAACATGTAATTGTAACAATCAAAAAGTCATAGGGATACACATGCAGAAGTGTGTTCTTTCCTAAATTACCTCTGGCATTTGGATCCAATAGCAGGCCATAAAATTCCTGTATGTTTGACTTTACAGAACCCCACTTGGACTTTTTTTTTAATGTTTTTTCGAGTTAAGCAGCAAATTTGACTTGTGGAACGACTTGGTAGGGTGTGTACTTGCCTGAATGGCTGACTGATGGTCTGTAAGACTCTGAGTCTGAGCATCTCCTGAAGTTGTGCTTAAGCATGCATGTGGCTTGTCAGTGGTTAAAGTAAAAAATGTTTTCAGAAATACTTTTGTATCATTAGAGCATGACTATGACCTCAACTCAAGAGGTGTCTTACTGTAGCTATCTATGCTCATGTGGCTTTTGAAAGTCCTGGGGTTGAGCTGTGGACATAGGCAAAGTTTTGTGAAACATTTCCAACTAGAAGGCTTCTCCCAAAGAAGTTATGTGACTGAGATGCACATGGATCTTGATTCAGTTTACTGTGATTTTGAGGTGTTAAAAGCAGATCAAAACCAAAAACATGACAACATTTCAGGGGAAAAAAAGAAGTACATTCCTGAACACAGAAAATACAAAAACTCAGAAACACTCCTGAAAGCACTCAGATTAAAAAAGAAACAATGAAGCAAAGGGCATAGAAGAAAAAGAAACCAAACAGAAAACACAAGGACATTTTTTCACAGCAAATCTCAGCAAATGACAACAGATAAAATTACAACATTACAGAGTTTGCAACGAAGCGGAGAACACACATTTAAGAAAACAGCCAGAGAAATTAACAGTTTTTGTCTTGAAAAGATACCATATTTGGAAGATTGTTTTGTTGACTGTAGCGGTGTTTCAAATCTGGAATTGCACTAAACCTAAATATCGAAATAAAAACAACTAATGGAAACCCCTGCATTTCCAAAAAGCTCTGTAATATCACTAAAAGGTTTTTCGACTCTCATGTGGTGGTTTCAGACATTTTAATGTAGAAATATACTTCAAAGTGTAATGAAAACACTTTTTCATGTAAAATGATGTGACCAGTGCATTTCCTGTAAATGCACAGCAAATTTCAGAGTTTTACAAAGAATTAGAAGAGAGAATGGCAAAGAAAGGCTTTGAAAAGTCAAAATTTTGTGAGAACCGGGGCTGATGCACTCAACATTGTTCAATGGAACGTAGCGTATTATCATTAACGTTAACCTGGGATCCAATGTCGGAGCGACAGTGGGTGTTTTAATTATCAATTCGCTGTGTCCTTAGACAAGCGGACGATCTTGGGGCACCACCCATCCCTAAATTTGTTATACGGTCAGGCAGGGAATACCGTAATATGTCAATGATATTTGTCTAATAACAGATAACCATCAGTCTCAAAATACGCTTACTGTAAGTTATCGTCAGAGGGAACAAATCACTTATCAAAGATCGATCATGCTACCACGACTTCTTAAAATATAACACACTTTATTAAAAACCACAATATAAAATCATCAGACACAAATGAAATTAATAATGTAAACCAGAAATAGCGTCAGCAAGCATCAAATACTGAATTAGCCAAGATGAGAGAGCGAGAGAGAGAGAGAGAGAGAGAGAGAGAGAGAGAGAGAGAGAGAGTATGGAAGCTTGAGCTGAGCCAACAACAAAATTGTAAAATAAAACTATTAAAGGTAAAGTTATGTAAGCAGCTTACATAACTTACACAACTAGGAAGGTTGGAAAGATGGCAAGTCTAATGAAGTTACCTAAATATGTCAGGGTAGACTATCAGGCGGATACCGGGGGAATGGATTTAAAAAGGGGCAGCTTCTGCTTACTAACACACCAGCTGGATCGGAGACAGTGGAATAATGGGTTGGCCTTACTTCAGCGCCTTGGTGGTCGAGAACCCGAACTTTGGGTCCAGTGGACAAGGATTCAGTGGTCGTCCTGATACTTGTCCAAAGGGGTCCTCCGCAGAAGTCAGGAGCTCGCCTGGAACCGCCTGGTTCAACATCTGAAGCTGGACCCAACTCCGATTAGAATCCACGGGTCACGGGTGCCGGCAAAGTCCTGGTATCAGCTGGAGCAGTAACGTTCGGGTCGTCCGTGCATTACTGGTCACAGTCTTTGTGGGCTGGGAGAGCAGCTTCGATGGTGTGTCAGAAGCAAAGATTGTTCAGCCAGAATTGGATGAGTTTTCTGGTGTTAAGCAGTCGAGCGAGCTTACTGTTAAAAAAAAACGAACACGGCGCCAGACTGGCAAAAACACGACTAAAGCAAACATCAAACGAAAACGAAGAGAAGAACAAAACAAGATGAAAAAACAAGAGAAACGAAAGAAAAAAAAACAAGAGCAGAAAAAAAAGGAGAGCAAGTTCCGGGAAGACCCGCAGTTAAATTTGCCGGCGCTCTGGGACGGACTTTAGATTATCCAATCAGAGCGCAGGGGTCAGGACATGGGGTCTGAAGGTTTGGTCAAAATACTAAGTTCTTGGGGAATTAAACTTAACATTTTTCCAACCTCAAAACATGTCTTTAAAATCCATTTATAGATGAGAAGAAGTATGAATGATCCTTATAAACATGAACCTTAAAACAGTTTTGCTGCTGTCAAAAGGGGAAAAGGTTTGTTAACAGGTACAAGACTTTTCATCAAGACATTTCAAGACATTTCAATACACTTCATCGATGATTTTCACTTTCCACGGACCTGGTAGGTCAAGAAATCATTTCCACACAACAAGTTCTTACTTATTACTCAAAGTCGTTAATAACAACAGCATATAATGTTAATCGCGGTGTATATAATCAGCCTGAAATGCATATCTCAACCTCTTCAAGGGTGTCTGCTAGATGGCGCCATTGCTCCATCCAAGGAATCACAGAAATTAACTAATTTACTAACTTCTGTGGATTTCACATCTGAAAAACAGTTAAAGTCTTGGATTAATTTAGAAAGGAAGAAGAGTCCAATTATCCAGGTGTGCTGAGGATACATCCAATATTTTATACAGTTTAGAATTCAGAGCTTAAAGGTTCTGCTCTGGAATTTGGTCTTTGTGTGCTGTGGATACAAAGGGACCTCCTGGGGTGATGGACAACAGGCTCTTACCAGGGTCCAACTTCAAAAGGGTGCCACAGTCTGTCTGTGTAGACATTTCCTACCAGGAACAAGATAAAACCAGCAGGATTCCTGGTTTAAAGTGGAGGTCTGTCTACCCGGATTAAGATGGATCTGATTTTTAGGGCTTTCATTGAGCTCTGTTTTGGAGATGTGTGGATGGACTTCCTTTTGAAGTAGAAAGTCCTGAGTTCTTATCTGATTTGGGGGTTAATTTGGCCTTGGGAGGTTGCTACAGAAATAAATAATTGCGATTTTTCTTTGTCAAAACTTACAAATCTAATTTTTTATCACTGTAATGGAAACAAAGCCTGTGATAGACTTGCAACCTGTCCAGGGTCAGAGGTGTGCAGTCAGAATTGGCAGGATAGGCAGTGCCTACCCAAGGCAAAGAAATAAATTTAATCATTTTATTTTACAAAAAAAGTATATATTTTTTCACATTCTTTTGAATGATTATCTTTCATATAATCTTTCAGATAATATTTACCAATATCCTGTTGTACCTATCGATTTGAAACTGATAGCATTTAGTGCTTTTCATTGCACAATGAAATTACTCAACAGCACCTCCTGCTGGCCAGACCGTGAAACCCACCCGTGTGCTGTACGGTTGAGGTCTTAGGCACAGTCCTTTACTGCCTTTTCCTCTCATATCATCACAACAACGTGTCCGTTCTCCCCCATATAAAATCATTTACATAAGAAGGCAGATCACTACGCTGCCTTTTTATGCTCACTATGCCAATGGTCTACGTACATTCAGAGAAAGAATTGATGCTTTGCTCTCAAAGTTGGTTGACGTTCTCACCGGAAGGATGCTAGACAGGCGTAAACAATTTTTACATCTTTTTTTTGAGGAAAAACATCAACGTATGCTACTGGTCGTCATGACATATAAAGTTAAATAGCCTGGGGAGTGCAATTGAATCATTTAGCTAGCTTTGCAAGTTTTTTGTGATTTCTCACTTTATTTTGTTTGATTAAGCAGGCACCAGGCACATGCCGTGAGCTCTAGGGCGAGGTAGGCAGACTGTCACAAACTGTGGCGGACAAACAAATGATCAATTAAATGTTGACACAGATAAGTGCCTGCTTAATCTAACACAATCAAGATTGTAAGATACCATTAAAAATTTGTGTCTGTCTGCCTACCTAACCCTAGAGCTCACGGCACGAGCCTGTCGAGGGTGTGTGCCGCTTCTCGTCTGTGAACTGCTGGGATAGACTACAGCCCCCTCCAAGACCCTGAATTGAACTAAGCAAAATAAAAAAAGAATTAATTAAAAATAAATCTTTGGTTGAAGTCAATGAATTATATTAAATAAGAAATTACAGTAGTTGGGCAGGAGAGACAGGAACAGAGAAACTCTACCATGCCAGTCATACACAGAAAAAAATTCAACTTGCATTATTCTATCCACAACAGTACAATTCCCCGCACTCGATGCAGACTATTCCAAGTCTCCTGTCGTTCTATAAAATGTCAATTCTACCAAGGTGAGCAGGAACCAGACCCTTAAAACAAGAGTTAGCTCATAAGAAAGTGAGTCTGCTACGCTGTAGTGTATCTGTGGCCAAGCAGAACAAACAAAAGAGAAAAAGAGAAAGAGAATATGGAACAACAAACGGTAAAATTGTTTTTCAGCAGCTTGTGCAGTATTTTTCTCTGGATAAAAAGCTCCAGGGGCTCTAAGCTGTAGAGCCAGTCATTGTGTTTTTGTTCAGCTTCTGGTCTGGGCTGCTGTTTCCCCAACAGATGGCTCAAAGCTGATTGCACTTTCAACTGCAGAAATTATAGAACTTACGCAACATTGCGGTCTGTTACGTTTCTAGTCTAGTTTATTGTCTAGGTGATCTCTGTGGATTAGCAATCCTCCACACCTCCATCTCCTATACCAGGAGTTAAACACTCATGTTCCTCCTAAAATCCACAATGATTAGTTTAGTTTTGTTTTTTTTATTTTGTTATTTTTGGGGTTGTGGGATGAGGCAGGAAGTCTTGCACAGCACTGGAATTTTCTTCTGGCTCCGGTTGATGTTGAAAAGGTAGGCCTATTCTAAAATTATTAAGAAACACAATGTTGCAAATACACCAAACTTTGTCCATCACTGTGAGGCTGAATATTCCTTATTTTGACAATAGCATGTATGTGAAAGCTGCCAAGCTTAGAGACACTTCTTAGCTCTTACACATCAAGCCAACATCAACAACCAAAGCTGATGAAAAGCTCCCTGCTGTGAGTCCTTATGTGGCCCATGTCTAGGAAACCACAGAGACTACATCCAACAGTCAGGGTCAATGTGAGACCTACGCCTGTCCAGGAGGTCATAAACCTTCGAGTGTAGAAGGGAGTCATATGCTATATACATTATTGAATAATGTACATAAAAAATGTAAACAAAACAGTGTGTTTATGAAGGAAATCATGGTTGATTCATTTTATAGCAACTGAAAAACAGTTGGTTTAAAAAAAAAAAACTGATATTGTCCAACAGCGACAATAGTGTTAAACTTTAAAAAGACAGTAGCATCACACGTCCAATGTTCCCAATAGTCCCAACAATGACTGCCAAATGTGGGTGGAGTGTGAATTTAGCTTTTGTAAGTTTGATTCCAATCTGCACGCCATGCTCTCTATAATCATTTTGATCTTCAGGGGTGGAGTGGTAGTGGTGGTGGGGTGGGGGGGTATAGTAAAGGTTCTATACTTAAGGCTGTAATGTCCATCAATAGAATTTGTTATGTGAACAAAGTGTTTTACAGCTATTAAGTTAAATGAATCATTGTTAGTAATGTGCATTATCTTTAGTCCATTGTTGGGATGACTTCTTCAGCTCTGAACAACCTCAAACATGGTTTTAGGAATGTATTCAGAGTGAAATGTAAACCCTCTTATTTTAACTCCCTTCACCCAATTTAAAGAATGTACATGAATTAAGGATGGCTGTTCTATGCATGCAGATGAATTTCACAGTTTCCATGATTTTGACATTGTTGTTGGCACTAGCCCTGATGGTTGCTAAGTATACAAGTAAGATTTGATTGCAGTGAGATCATGAGCCTGAGCTGAATTGTTAGATTTCAAGCCAGCTGTGGAGGAAATTTTAATGAAACCACACCAATTTAATCTGCATTTAAAACAAAAAAATGCATAAAAAGGCAATAATTTCCCACTTGATGACATTTCAACACCAGATTTGACTGTTTTAACATGTGTTTTTTACATCACAAAAGATTGTAGGCATTACTTTGTGTTGCTTCTCAAAATGAGAAGCAACGATCTATCTTAGTGCAGACTAAAAGGCCTCAGAGAGACATTATGCAGTGTTTCAAGATTTGGTTCTGCTGCAGCTCTAAAAACATGTGGTGAAGCATAGCAAGCTCCAAAAGAAGCTTCTTTCTTTACATGAAAAACCTTCTTTGGGCTTAGTATGAATTTCTAAACATGGGGACATCTGCTTTTGCTCATAAAACTAAATGTCCAATGTTTGGGAACTGCGTGGCACAGGTGAACAACTGATTTTTAAATAGCTTGAAACATTACTATATGCTCAGATGGCTTTCACTTTGAAAATGGAAAACTGGACGTCACATTAACAAAGCTTTTGAAGAGAGAATGTGTTCAACTGTCAAATCTGTCAGTTTCATAAAACACCAATTATGACTCCACTAAAATTACTTCACCCATGTTTTTCGAAATAACAGCTCGGCAAGCACTCGTCACTTTCTTATACGTCAGTCCTGCTGGTTAGAAAGTAGTTCTTTCCCAAAATATCCAGCCAGAACTTTCTTACAGACTTTAGCTCACCCTCTTACAGCCTTTTATGAATGAAAGTCTTCTTTTACAGAGAATCTGGTGATTAATTTTGTCCCCAGCATCATAAAAGAGTTAACTGTATTGCTTCACACATGCTTGTCAGGTCTGAATGGATTTCATTTTCCTTTTGCAAAAACAAGCCTGTAACAACTCCTCAAGAAATCATGTAATTGACCCTGATATCTTATAAGTCGTTGGTTTTGACACCCAAGATGCTTTGTGTATGATAGGTGCTAAATTGGGAACTCTGTATTCTTTGGTTGCACTGGTAATTCACTAACATTAACACAGGGCGTCTGCTGCTCACATCGGATCAGTTAAAATCTCTCATACTTGTTCATGAATCTCTTTCTCTCTTACTGTACATTTTCCTGAGCATCCTTCAGTAAACACGTTATTATATGCTAGTGTTTGTACTGTTTGGACATCATTAGTTTGGCAGAAACCTTAACACTATTCCCTGGCTTCAAACATTTGTTAAATCATCTGAGATGTAGGAAGATCCTATCTCAAATTAACTGCAGCTTGCATGACTTACCTCAGGAAAAATTCAAATAAAATCACATTAATTACACATATGTTTAATGTTTAATGTTTTATTAATAATTGTGCTAAGAGAGCAATAAGGCATTGCAAAAGTCATTCAGTTACATGCCTTCTTGTTGGTCACTGGGGATGGTCTAAGTGTTGCAGCCACATCTGAAAAAATGGTAAAAGGGCATTTATGTATATTAATTTTTAAGTAATTTTAAACAAATACAAAAAGGCACCAATCACAATCACCATAATTCCAGATGCACTGGAGTTGCCACATGAGATATCATGGAAACAACCTCAGTGTCATGAAACAGCTCAGACAAAAGGTTTTCATCAAGATAGCAAACGCATAAAAACAAAGAACCTTGAACATTTAAATGCTTATTTTTTTTCATAGTATAACTAAAACTAAAAAGACTGTTTCAAAACATCATACTTTTGTGAAAGCAGATAAATGCCATACGGATCTCATTTTCTCAAGTCTCCGAACAAGCAATATCTTTTGAATTCCAAACAAAGTCTGTATTTCAAATTCCAGAAAGTCAGGATTGTTAATAAACTGTGCGAGTAGATGTTAACCCCTGTCTTCCTTCCATCCACCTCGCTTCCCTCCAAGCCACAACTGTATTTATTGTTACTGGGCTGCTGCAATAGGCCTTAACTGATTTCATATTCTCTTAAAAGCAAATGTAAAAGATGCAATTCAGTCAGTGAAGCTTCAACATCATGCTAGACATAAAATGTGTTGTTACCAGACCAAAAGGTACAAAATGCAAAAGCGCACTCGGTTCATTTTTCAGAGGTTCAGGAGATCCAGTCCACCCTTATCACAAAGAACTTCCAAGGTTGACATATTTGAGAGGTTGTAGTTCCAAGAGAATAGAGCTAAACCATTCCTTCACTTTAACAGACTAGACCAGACTCCAGAACTGAGTAAAGCAAATGAGTTAAATGACTTTAAATATTTGGTGAATGTCAGAAGTGACTTATATGTCCAGATACACATATCCTGTTCGTGAATATTTAAATAGAAATTAAATAGAAGACATGAAATGTATTGCTTTGAGACATAGCTTAAGAATTAAAAAATATGTTCTAAAGCCACAAATAGCACTTATTTATCAATAACTTGTACCAGTTGACAAATTGACAGAATGGGTTCAGATTGAAATAAAAAGGTATCATCAGCGTATAAAGGGATCATAGACTGTGTTAAAAAACAGAAACAAATTAAGCCACAAAGAAAAGAACCGGAGCTAAACTTGAAGTTCTTCAAGCTACTAAGTTTGTCTATTGTTAATAAAACAAAGAGCTACCAGAGTAAATAAGTGCTGATGAGTCACAAATTTCAATAGGACATGTGGTTCATGTGTGCAGTAAATTTTTGTGTTTGGCCAAGGTGGCAGAACTGAATTGCCAGTAAAGCAGTAAAATAACATTTTGATATGATACTTAATTACAGCACGACTGAGTAAAAAATATAATGTTTTGGTTGCTTTAACTCTACCCAGCCTTAAACATATACTTTTTAGTTGCAGAACAGTTAATGTATGAGCTACTGAATAAAAGAAAAAACAAAGAAAGAAAAAAAACCTTTCTAGGTAGTTACTCGGGTCCCTGTGGTCACAATGGGACTCTTACACTTGGCAGTCGGGTGTGCAGTGCTCCTTCAACTTCTCTGAACTCCAAATGAGGACATTTTCCCATATTAGATATTGTTTTACAAAATGCTGTAACACTTTGTTACTTGGAGTTGTTCGTGTGTTCACTAGTATTAAAATAAAACAAGGAAATTATGTCTGGACACGTATTAATTAAATAAAGTAAACAAGTAAATTTCTTGTTTTGCCATCAGACTGACTTGAAAAATACAAACTGACATTCTCAATGTATCCGTTGAGGTCACCATTGACTAAACTTACCCTGCATTGCAAATTCTTGCTTCCTGCATAGTAAGATTTCAAGTATTGACTAAAGGAATTTTTAATTGTGGTTTCTTCCAATAATATTTGAGAAACAGGAACGAAAGCTGTTTCAAATGAGATGAAAGAAGCTTTTGACATTGATTGAGATTACTATAACATACCCAGTCATAACATAGTTTTTATATATATATATATATATATATATATATATATATATATATATATATATATATATATATATATATATATATATATACATACATATCCTTATCCAGAACATGCCCTGTAACCATCCCTATCAAAGACTGAACTATTAAATTCAAAACATATGCTGCCAGTTTTTTTTTGTTTTTTTTTACAAAACTTGTCACATGTTAACCGGATACTGAGTACAATCATAACCCTGACTGTGACACTTCCTGAATCAGTGACTAAGCCTCTGGTTCACACTTGTGCATGATCACATGTGAATTCCAGTTTTCCTGCCCATGCACAGGAGTACATCCTGATAAATCAAATCCTCTGATCTTAAAGCCAGGAATTCCACCCTGCCTGGGCCACACCATTCAGATCCGTGAAATACGGAAACAGCAGCTCCGCGCACCAAGAATTCAAAGAATGGCATTAGAGTCCATTAGTTTTCTTTGCGGTGAATAGAAGAGGCAAGATAGAGGAAATTAAGATTTTTTTTATGATTCTAAAGAAGTGAAATAATCCACTTTTAACGGCAGCCACATGTTGTGCTCTGGGCAGACCACACATGAACATTTGCATGTGTTTGGCCACATGTGAAAACAGAAATGGAAAACACTGCCTTAAAGGGAAAGGAAAGTATGAATGAATCTCGCAACCAAACAGCTGCCAAAGCACAAACTGTTCATTAAGCTTTATATCAAGCAAATTAGAAGATATGTTCCACCTGGGTTGATGCAAAGTCATATATGTATAAATACACACCTACACTCTACATATCTAAATGAAAGAGTCTGCTTATGTGTGTCCATACATTTTTAACTTTTCATGACTGCTTATCTTTTATATTAAAATCTTTGTGGTTGCATTGCTGGGACATACATAAAATAGTGTTTTTGCACCCACAATATGCTTTCCGAAGAGGTAGTAGGAATATTGCAGAATAGTGTACTTGATCCTTTAAAAAAGAAGGCAACATTGAGGAAACTGGACAAATGAAGAACAAAAGAGAAATTGGCAGGCTTAAAATCATTCAGTTTCTGAAAGTGGGCTGCACGGTGGCATAGTGGTTAGCACTGTGGCAAGAAGGTCGCTAGTTCAATCCTGGGCTGGGGCAGGGTTTGGTCAGTGGCCTTTCTGTGTGGGGTTTACATATTCTCCCCGTGTATGCGTGGGTTCTCTCCGGGTACTCCGGCTTCCTCCCACCATCCAAAGACATGCATGTTAAGCTAATTGGTTATGGACTGGCGAGCTGTCCATGGTGTACCCGGCCTTCACCCAAAGACAGCTGGGATAGGCTTCAGCTTCCCGCGACCCTGAATTGGATTAAGTGGTTTAGACAATGACTGAATGAATGATCTGCCTACTGTTGTTTGAAGCCTGATCAGGAATGGTCTCCAGGAAAAGCGTCGCTATCAAGAAGTCCTTCTAAATGAAAGGCAACAGGGAGAAAAAGCTGAAGAATCCAAAATTATGAAGTAATGATTCCTCCCAAAAAACATAGACCTCAAGAACACTCAAGTTATGTGGGATAATTGTGACATGGAATGAAATAAATAGCCACCAACATCCAAAGAAGAGCACTGGAATGCCCTTCAAGAAGCTCAAAGAACACAGCTTGTTGCAGGCTGTGTTACAGAACTAAGGTCATTCAGGCCATGAAGCACCAAAGTCTACATTTAGTTACTGAGGGACTGTTTGTATGGATAGACATGCTCACCATGTCACAAATTTTATCTTCTGTGTGATACATGAAAAGTGACCAAAATGTATACATAATTTTCTGAAGACTTGTTCCTTTGCCAGACAGCATTGCTGTCTAATTACATGAATGTTAACACACTATATAAAGCACTTTAACAGCACAGTCCCCGTCATTACACAAATAGATATCACCTGAAAATAGTTAAAGCCAATTGGAACACATGGTTTGGAGGTCAAAAGTCTCACCTGACTAATAACTCTGCACACACTGTACTTTTTGAAAATTCCTGCCCTTTTTCAGGCAGCTTCCAAGAATGTCTCCTCCAGTGGTTTTGTATAACAAGCCATCTGGAGAATTCAGTCAGCACTTTCACAACTGCATGTTTTCAGTGAAGACCTGTGCAGGGCATGGGTGTGTGTGTGTGTGTGTGTGTGTCTGTGTGTGAGTATGTGTAGGGGGGTTGCTTTCAGCATATATACACTCCACTCTGCATGTGTATCATTATTGGTGGAATTTTTCCCAAAAAATAATATGCAAGTTTGCATACCTGAATTTGGGAAAACTTGTCACATTTTTTTCTGGAAGATTCTCTCTAGCTTGATCAGATTGGACTGGGACCATCCTGGAACTGCAACCTTCAGTATTCTCCAAATATAATCAGATCTGAAGTATCTACATTACACTCCTTGTCAACATTTTCCAGTCCATGATTAGACTTTCAGAGTTCTACACATGTCATGGCAGCACCTTAGCCTCAGCTTTAGCATTAGCTGCTAATGTTGGTGCTAATAAGCCTACGACATAGACTTCCTGTGTATGTCCTACTTCATTATATGCCACTACCGCATGTTTTTCTTGTGTTCTGCTCATGTCATGTCTGTTATTTCTGTCTTTAATGGAAAATGCTGAAGCGATGGAAGCATCTGACTTTTTGTGCACAGGAATTAAAACAAATAAAAAATAAAGGTCTACATGCTTGAAGACATCCAGGTATTGGGGCAAAATCTAGATATATTAATCTGATTTCTTATTGAGTGATATTGGCAGTCATATGATACAGGAAATCTGATTTACCTAATTAATGATCTGATAATTCTGAAAATCAGGTAATGATCAGATTTTGTGGTGTGCATGTAAATAAATTCATTGAGACATGTTTGATGGGGTGTTGTTTGTCCATACAGTTTTTTTTTTGTTTGTTTTTTTTTTAATCTCTGCAGAGCTTCAGAAAGAACACATTGGTCATGTCCAAAGCACTTCTTTCAGGTTAATGAATCAGCTTAGCTCAGATTTATCAAGTATTAGCTAATTTGTGTGTTTGTTTATGTGTGTTTGGAAATGTTAAAGGAGACACAAGAGGCAGAGTCACACAAGTGGAATTTGCAGAAAAAAGGACTTATGTATAATCAAGTGACTCTGATCAAAAGCTACAAAAAGCGAATTAGACATGATAATTTGAGTTAAACCCACAGCTGTAAGCTTGGTTTTTTATTGTGGTGTGGGCCTTCTGCTTATTCTGCTTCATTCAAGAGTGAAAAACACTATTTACACACAGCAAACTGCACAGAACTTCCCCCTGTCAGGCTCAGTGAGGTGAGGAAAAGCCTTATCGCTGGTTTAAGATGTAATGGAAACAGTCTGCATGCCAAAGACGCTTTGGTTTAGGTGTGTTTCTGTGTGCTGGGTGAGTTCTGCTGTTCAAAGAAGAGTGAAAGTTATGAGTGTGACTCCTAAGGCTGACAGCTGAGCTTGTACTTATCAGCCAAGCAACAGGATTGAACTCAATGCAAAAGACTCAGAGAGCAGATTTGTTGATGCTTTGAAAGCCAAGTCCCCAATAAAGAGAAATGGGATTGTCGCCATAGAAACTCCGTAGTCCTTCTGCACATGTTTACTATTACAAAAGTGAATAACAAAATATTTTTAAACTGCATTATAAAGTTGAAGTCCAAACTAAAACTCCCAATCCAATTCTTATTTTCATGCTTGTCAGGTCACTGTGTAAAGGCCAGAGCAGAATGAAAACATTTGCCATCTGAGTATATCATCGCTTCACAACATGAGAAGGAGCTGGAAGCTCATCAAACAGCAGCTCTTGGGAAAGCCAGAGAAAGCATTTCCAAGCATGTCAGATTTCACTGACACTCATATCACCACCTCAGACTGAAACAGGTAAAAAGATGGAAATGTGAGGGAGATAGAAAAAAGGTTAGGCTGGATCTGATAGCCTCAGGAGGAAAAAAAGAAGTTAAAGTTCATTTAGAGGCCTATTTGTTTCTAGCTTTTCATCAACATGACAACCGATGTTTTTCTTAAGCATTTCACTGCCCAACATATGCTAGTATATTAATAATTATGGATGTTTTCAAGGAAATAGATCCTTTTTTACTTTCCACACAAATGATTAATGCAAAAATAACTTTAAACAATTAATGATTTCAATAACTGAGAAACTACAAGCAAGAAAAAAAAAATTATTCAAACACTATACTTTCTTTTGCAGCAGTGCAATGCTGTCAGTCAATAAATAGGTACCACATATGAAATCCTTGTAAGTGGTTTTAATCCAGTTAAATAAATTATCTCCATGGCTGAAACATTTATTTATTCAAAAATAATGAAATGGAACTACAACAAAACATTTATAAAAGATCATAGGTTGCCAAGTTGGTGGCATCATATGAGGATTGACAATGAAAATGTCATAGTGTTAGCTATCCTGAAAATGTAATCAAAATCATTCATTTTCCGAACCGCTTATTCCAATGTAGGGTCATGGGGAAGCTGGAGCCTATCCCAGCCGGCTTTGGGCGACAGGCAGGGTACACCCTGGACAGCTTGCCAGTCCATCGCAGGGCCACACAGAGAGAGACAAACAACCACTCATGCTCACACTCACTCCTAGGGGCAATTTAGAGTGACCAATCATGCATGTGTTTGGATGGTGGGAGGAAGCCGGAGTACCCGGAGAGAACCCACGCATACACGGGGAGAACATGCAAACTCCACACAGAAAGGCCACTGACCAAACCAGCCAAGGATCGAACCAGTGACCTTCTTGCTGTGAGGCCACAGTGCTAACCACTGCGCCACCGTGCAGCCCCGTAATCAAAATCAGTCCATTTCTTTTATGTTACTGACAGACAGACATACCAGTATCACTTAAAACAAGAGCTCCGCCTTGGCAGAGGTGAAAAATAAAAACACATTTTCACCTTCTTCATCAGAAATGTAAGTTGCTTATGAGGAAAACTGCTCAGATTACTCATGATGCATCTATTAGTCTTGGCTACATGTGTGTGTTATGGGTTTTAATCTTAACCCATCAACAATACAGTGTCTCCAATAGAAAAGTCAGGTTTAAACCACTGGTATAAAATGGCTGTTTTCTATTAACCCCAACAAAGGTTTGACCAGCCTTTGCCGTAATGCTGTTTTAATGAAGTGTGGCATGGTGCCTGGTCTCAGTTAGATGTGATTAGTTTTAATGTCAAAATGTCAAAACAGAGACTGAACTGACACCACATTGTGACTCAGCCAGACAAGCTGCAGCTTTGGCATGAACAAAAATACATTGACTGTACACTGCACACACACACACACACATAGCCATAGGCAAAGGCAAATGCCCGGCCAGGTGTGTCCACTCTGGAGGTATGATATACCATAGACCACATTTTACAGGCCCTAAAAGCTAATATAAGCTGTGAACCTTTCAATGACACATACCTCCCTGCTTAGAGGCAGAAAAGACTGGATGCTAGACAGTAAATCTTTTAGAAACAATGTCCATATTTTTTCTTTTTTTATTTGAGTTCTGTGGCTTATAAGTCTGAGTTTGTGCACGAAGGGTCTTGTATAACGTTTGCTTTTACACGCCATTATGTTGTAGTATCCAGACACCCTGCCTCTGTTAAATACCAGGTCTTTGGATGACCACTGTTTGGCTTTTCCCCTCAGATGTCTGTGTTAGAGGGACAAGTTTCACAAGGTATGCCAGTCTGGGCAAAGAATGCAGAAAATGTGGAGGAAGTGCTAAGATCGTATCAGTGAGTACAGGGGGTTAGACTGGCATTCATCACCACTAATTGCATATTGTTTGTACAGCATGGAACAGGCACATTTTTATTCACATTCTATGGACATCTACAGTAACATGTAAAATGACACCTTTATTTTCATATTGGAGATAGGATGTGGTTGTGCAGTTGTGGGATGTAAATTCTCTCTGTCATTTTACACGTTAATTTAACAGCCTGTACTTTGGGCTCCGTAAAAAAGTCCTTCCTTGATGGCTTCTGGCCAAATGTCTTAAGAGTGCCTCCTGTGCAGAAAGGTCTTGCAAAAATGCTCTCAATTCTTCACATACTGAAGGTTGGTCAGTAAATCTTCCCATGATTTATCCATATCTGAACAAGTGATCTAAAAGTGGCAGAAAATTTCTGCAATATATTTTCTCAATTTGTGTCATACTGTTGCTTGGTCAATAGCCAACTCCATCAGTTTTGTGTGCGGAGGGTTTTTTCGTGGAATGTTGTTCCACATAACACGGATTCAGCCCCTTTCTTTAGAAGTTACATTTGTCTATTTATTTGAAATTATGTTCATAATACTACTCTATGAATTTGTCTCTGGAAACCAGCAGATAGTGGTTTCCTCGCCACTCCTGAGCATGCATTGACCACAAATAAGAGTCATTCAGTGATGGTTGCTGATTAAACTTCTTATATCCTAATGCCAAAACATCACTCCTGCATGTAATACCCCCCCTGTTCTAATCTCGCCCCGGTGCTCAGTGAGAACAGCCTGGGGCTACCAAAATACATCTGACCCTTGTCGTGGATTTGACCTAGCAGTTAAAACAAATAGGCACATAGCTCCCTTGGCAGTCTCTCTTTTCTCCATCTCTCTCTCTCTCTGGGCTAAATAAACTAAGCATTATCACATATGTTTTTCTTCTCATCTTTATGTCATCGAGCAGACTCCTTTGTCATTCTTTTACGCACTCAGGAGAGGGATGTGGGTTTCATTTTGGATACATCATAAACTGATAGGAAAAAAAGAAAAAAGGAACTTTAGGAATTATTGTATCAAACCAGGATCCCCTCAGAGGCGAAACAATGCCAAATCTTCCAACTTTCTGATGCTTTCACAACAGGAAAAAGTTTTAGCGAACCAACAATGTACATTTCATTTCACCTAAACCTGCACATCTTTATTTTGACAACTATGCTTGAACAGAAGTTTAGACATGCAGCTCATCATTTGGATTCTTTTCTAATGGAAAGGTGGTGGGAAAAAGATTAGACAGGATGGTGGGAGCATTCCTTCCTATTCCCTTTTTAGGAATAGGAAGGCACAGACACATTTTTGACATAGTTCAGGATAGAGGAAAGAAACCTGCAAGACCATGATGGATAGTTCTTACAAAAACGCGAGATTATGGACAATGTGCGATGGCACGTGAAACAAAAACAAGTGCAACGAGGCTGATTGCAGTGTTTCCTTGTTTGTAATGAACACAGTCATCCATCAGCCTTGTACAGATCAGTAATGAAGCTATGCATTGTGTTTCTGTCATTTAAGTTCTCTACACAAGATTCCATTGTGTTTTATTTCTATAAATCTGAACTTGATCTGAAGGTGTAATACGTGCGTTAACCACAATGTTGCAACACTTTTCCGTGGTCTCTGAATGTAATTTAGAGCAATCATTTGCCAAGCCCACTGGCCTTAGGGCAATGATAACTCAATGGTGGAGCTTTGTTGAGCGTTTGCAAGCCTTTTTCAGGCTCCAAATGAAGAAAAATCTGAAACCAAAAAAAGGCAGAAAGGCTCTCTAACAATGTATTTTGCTTGTGTGTAATTCAATGTGAACAATCATGGAATAATGTCTGTAATAATAAGGACCCTGAACTACTACAGAGGCACTCTTATTGAATGGATGCTCTTATTTGGACATTATCACTCAGTGAAATCAACATTATTAATGATTAGTAATCTGCCCGCAGGTCAAGGAGGCTGTCATTATCCGATGATGTTGCTAATCAGCAGCGTTGGCACTTAATCTTCATTCAGTCCGACATGAACCAAGCAGACCTCAAATACTCAGAACGACGGTGCATTTTTAGCTCAAATTATGCAAAATGAAGACATTTAAATTGTGACTAGATTTGAGCAAATCGGAAATGAATCACTGAACCAAATACATCTTTGGATAAGTCTTAATATGGAGAATAACATGTCAGTATAAACACTGAAAGGACTCCTTTCAAAAAGTGTCCTTTTAGCCCTGACCTCAGAACAACAGAAGACAGTACAGACATGAGGCAAAGGCATATGACACACTGAGGTTCTTCTTTTTGACACACTTAATGCTGGAGATTTCACCTGTCTGAAATCATAATGGTCCATTTCAGATCTGTTTCGCTGTGCAGCTGGAACACCACACACCAAACATTTCTGACAAGAGACCAGTCAAAACACATTTGGTCCATGTTTCTAATGTCCCTAACAGGTCTTATTGAAAGCTGTTACAAAGAAGGATTTTTATCAGATACTTTTTGCAGAAAATTCCAAAATCAAGTGCAAATGCAGATCGTGTTCATTTCAATCAAATCGCGCAGTAACATTTACAAAAGCGGTTGTCAAGCTGTATCATACAAAAGAAAAAAAAAACAAGGAAGAAGAAAATGAAAAGTTTTCCCTTCAATGACAAGAGGCAGGATAAATGTATTTTATATTTGCAATAGTTGCACAATTGAAGTGAGCAACTAAATCCAGTGTTTGTTTTCTCACTTTCATTCTCCCTCTCTCTTTTGGCTTAAATGAATTTTCTCATCTTTACCCAAATATACAACTGCCACTTCTCTAAACATTGACTGTCTCAGGGAGAAGAAACACTGGTAATCTGCCCAAGACTTCTCCAACAGCAGCAAACCAATTCCTTTTATCTGTCATTTCCCATTTATACAGGACTCTACAACTATGAGTTGAACAACCCCTCTTTAAAATAAAAAAAAAGAAGACTTTACTTTGCTATCATTTTTGTAAAATAAACATATTCGATCATTTTTACTTCCTGTCAGAAATTAACAACAACACAAAAGTGGCTAGAGAAATGTTTCCATACAAGTAATCATGTTTCCATCCAGCGGTGCATAAACATGTAACAAAACAATATAGTACGAGTTAGTTCTGCTTTTATTAGCAGGGAAAATGGGAGACAAAATATTACAGCAATATAAGGACGTTTTTTTTGTAAATGGTCATAAATTGTTCATATTGCTTTTTTTTTAATGGGGAAAAATAATGAGGCTCTTCCTCCAAGAACAAACAGCATAATCTCACCACAAATCATGAAAATGGCTTCTGTCAAACTATGCATGGTGCTGGAATCAAACCGGACTCCGATGAAACCCAAATGTTTGAAGAAAGAAACATTCTCAAACATGACAGAAACAGATCTCTTCAAAGTATGACTTCTGTGGTCCAGTTTCAAATTTTAAATAATAAAACAAGCAGTATTATATCGAATTTTCCCTCAAACAACCAACAGTGGTGAGTGTCTCTGCACAAATTCACTTTTGGTTTTAATACTTTTAGATAAATTTGAAAAAAAAAAAAAAGGAATACTTGGTTGAGTTGAGAACTTTGATTTGATCCACTTTCACTTACAATGTTTAAAAATCCCTTTTCTGGTGCTTTGCAGTAACTTGTGCAACCAATGCTGGCTACAAAGGGAAAAATCTAGCCAAAGCAATAAAAAACTGCATACTGTGGCCTGCAGCACAAAGAGCGCTTTAAAAGACATCCCTGCAAGCCTCTCCAAAAGACATTATCACAGGTGCAGCCAAAGTTGCAACTGTTAAAACTTAATTAAAACAATGTAACACCCAAAAACTCTTGTTAGACCAGAATTTCAATTGGTAAAATGAAAAATATAAGTTTGAAACTAGCTACTGGTTAATTGTACATACACATATATTTCAGCCATTCTGTGAACAGAGAGAAAGCAAAATTACAATTCCAGCACGTCGTCATTAAAAAGTTGTCTGCCGTTCATGGCTGTGTATCGAAATTACAGTTTAAAATTATGTTGACCGGCTTTTAAATCATCAAGAAGTTAAGCTGTGTATCATCAACATAGATGTGGAAATCAATGCCAAGTCTCCTGATGATGTCCCCAAGAGGCAACATGTACAGATTAAAAATTATTGGGCCTAAAATTGATCCTTGGGGAATTTCACAATTTTTTTTTTATAAGTTATTGAGGAGCATGTTTTTATGCCTGCAAAAGAAATTGTCAATCTATGAGATTGAAATAAAACCATTCAAGAGCACTACCTGGTCTGACCAAACATACCTGCTATGTTAGGTCAAGACTTCTAACTCTAATGTCCCTCTATTATTGATTATGGAGAAGTAAATAAATAATTAAAATACACTGTCAGCATTGCTGAAATATACACACTGTAACAATGCAACGCAAAAAGCATTTCAAAAGCTCATTAAGATTTCACACTGGTTTAGTCATCAACAGATTTCTTTTGGGGTAAATATAAAAGGTAGTGACTGGACTTCCTGTAAATTTTTGGTCCATGTGAACAGAGACTTCAGTGCTTTAAGGAGAGACTCTAGGAGTGTCTCATAATCAGATGAAAGCAGTTATCTGATGAAAGATATCAGATTATGCTGTTTACGCCCCAAATATATTTTTACATGTAAGGTTTTCCCCAGCTGGCAGCCTGTCTGAGAACATGTTGGTAATTTTCAATACCAACCAATAACTGTTGTGCTTTCCTGAACCTAACCAATTACATCAATGCTTAAAGCTCATCAGTATCTCTCATGATTTAACATACAGTGCATGTTTATGTCTTAATCAGACTGAGTGCTTTTAAAATTTAAACTTTTTTTAATTTAAAGGGTCAAATTTGTTCAAGATGTTGACATTTTCACATTTGTGACTCTCTGCAGCTTCGGTAGTGGTAAAAGTGTGCTTAAATGGTGAGGTGCTCCTCAGTTGTTTGCATTCTTTCAGTGAATCACTGTATGGTAATGATTCTTACACACCGGACCTTTCCAGATAGACTTATCAACTTTGGCAAATTTTTGCACTTTGGCACCCATCAACACAGGCTACTTCATGAGCACCAAATGTAGAATCCCAGAAGAGTGACTGAATTAGAATATGAAATATAAACACAGCAACCTAAAGGAGTACCAAAAACTGACAGCAAGGACTCCTGAGCAAGTTTCAGTATGTTACAAGTTTAAGAGAAGAATTTGCTATAAAACAG